>NC_090798.1:3140000-3515000 GCF_040054535.1 Antennarius striatus | reverse complement strand
TAACAGTTCACAAGTAACTTTTTTTTCTTCCATCACATCAATCTCATCATGACAGGGACTACCAATCCTGGAGACGGGACTTCAAACCTCCAGAGAGCATCAATCAGTATCATCAGCACTTCCATCAGAGCCAATGGGGATCCAGACATGTTGACGGCGACACTGGTGACCATAATGGATATGCATTTGCCCCCCCACCGGTGTCTCTCTCGCTCAGAGGGCGAGCAATGTCTGAAAACGACCTCCGTTTTGACAGTTGTCACCGCTGGTCACCATCGATAAGTGTGGCGGGCAGCCAGACCCTGAGTGAGGTTGAAGAAGGAGCTGGTAGTGTCAGGGGGGTGGAAGCTGCCACAGCCCAGCCAAACAGGAAGAAGACTCCGCCTCCCCCGAGACCGCCCCCACCTAAATGGGAACAGTTCCACCGCAGGCGGGCGTCTCATCACACCCTGTTTCCTACTTCTTCCACTGCTCTTCAGTCCGTCCCTCCTTCCTTTGATAACGCAGGGGGGCACTATTCGAATCACTCTTCATACGTCCCTCCGGCTGAAACGAGCAGACAGAGGTCCTACAGTCTCCCACCGGAGAGACAGGAAGTGTCTGCAGGCTGCCCGCACTGCAGCTGCCAGGCTCAGACCCATGGACACACCTATCCCCAACCCTCATCCAATCAGCACCAACCACAAACGCAGGAACAGTCTTTCTCCCACGCTTCTGCGTCCAGTCAGAATAAGACTCCGTTTCAGGAAGCGCCGTTTACCGTGGCTCCACCCAGTCCGATGTTCTCCAGAAGGGCCTTCAGACCCGTGGCCCCACCTCAGAGAGACAGGGACCCGAGGGGCCTCTATGAGAGACCACAGGAGAGAGACTTGTCATCGTCTCTGCCTCCCCCTCCACCTCCACCAGTACACGGCAGGTGAGCGGGGCAGTACAAGCAACTAGTTGGGTTTATTTTGCAGTAAAGACATTTTTAATGTTTATTGCACATTCTTGTCTACTTTATCAGTAATGTTGAGTTTATAAGTGAATTTAATAGTTGTTGTTTTGTTCCCTTTTATTTGCATTTCTTCAGTCACAACCCTGACCAGGACAGGGTACCAGTGAAACCAAAACCTTCTTTTGTGAGACCCGGAGCTGAGTGGGAGAGGACACCATCTCCCAGAGTTCATAGCGATTCAGCACTTATACCAGTCTCTGAAAATGGAGGTGTTGGCAGGATAGTCCATCCTGACTCGTACTTCGCCATCGACTTCGAGCAGCAGCAGCAGCAGCTCCGTCTGAACAGAGGTTTTCAGAGCATCGATCCCCAGAAAGTTTCACAACCAGGAACCGAATCGGAAACGACCCTCAGCCCCAGTCCCGCGCACAGTTTGGACGCAGACCTGGATATCCCCATGGAAACAGACATCGATGACTTCCGGGAGGACGAGAGGCTCCTTCCAGCAGAGGATGAGCCCATCACCAGCGAGGTCCCTTGCTTCGCACTACCAGTTATGGTCCTGGAGACGGACATAGACACCCTGACCGGATCCGAGGACTGGCCGTCAGGCAGGATGAGAGCAGAGACCGACTCTCTGGAGGAGGAGCTGGAGAATAAGGAGAGAAGGGGAGAGAGACTGAGCATGGAGGAGATCTTCCCCCAGAGCAGTGAAGGAGAGCTAGGCATGGAGAGCTGGAGAGGGGCCTACCAGACCACAGAGCACAACACAGACAGCCTGGATAGGTAACAAGGGAGCGAGGCAGGGGGGGGCGACAGAGTTGAAGTCTAAGTGTGTTTCTCTCACCGTGTGTAACGCATTAATTACACAGATCATTTGATTCGTACAAGACTTAACTGTTCTTGTCACTAAGCTTAATCCCTCTTTCCCACAACCTTTCCAGAGCACCGCTGCTGTCAGATTTATTTATTTTTTCTTGAGGAATGCTATGGTGTCTTTGTTTTAGCCTCGTCTCATAGAAAGACGAGTCTTATAGAAAGAGTGATCACATAGAAAAAAATACTTTGATAATTAAATGTGACAATTATTATGTTGTTCTATTTATTTCTGTCTGTAAGACATTCTAAAAGATAAGTTACCATAACTTATAGAGCTGTTTTTGTCATCCCTCTCTTTACTCTGATCCCATTTATCAGGGTGATTTGGATTATTTCATGTTAGGTTAGATTCAATTCAATTAAATTAGATTAGATTAGATATGCTTTAATGGTCCCAAACTGGGAAATTCACAGTTTATGCATCAGGTGTCATTTTCTTTTAGCTGCCGCAGGATCGTCTTCTTTTTTACTTCATTTAGCCGTTCTGAGCTGAGATGCTCTCCATTTGCTCCCCGTTTTTTTTTGTTGCACCCATGATAACTGACCATATAGATTATTTATACACTTACCTAATCACTGTACTTTATGACTGCGTGTCTGTTTTTACTGCCTTGTCTCTGTGTTTTATCTCTGCCTATATAAATTAAACATTTCTCCCCCCATCAGGCGGTCTGGTGCGAGCTCCAGCTGTTCATCCTATTACAGCACATCGGCCGCCAAAGCTCAGCTCCTGTCGCAGATGAAGGACTTCACTGATAACAGACGGAGAGACGACAACGACGACGAGCTGACCTATAAGGTGACGGACGCAGCTACTGTCTTGACGCTCAACCGGTGGAGTCCGCAAATGGTCTCTCTCTGCGTCTCCAAGCCAGTGTTAACGTGACGATAATCGAAACCGACAAACATGTGTTGCCTGTTATTTTCATCATGTTCTGCTTCTGTCGTACAGAAACAGCTGATGGAGAGCCTCCGTAAGAAGCTGGGAGTGTTGAGAGAAGCTCAGAGAGGACTGCAGGATGACATCAGGGCCAACGCGCAGCTGGGAGAGGAGGTGGGCATCGTCTGTTCCATCTGTCAGCCGCTGCATTTGCTCCATCATTGTGAATTTTTGAGAACAATTTATTATATGTCAAAGATTTTGCCCGACTAATCATTATCTAATCGTTGATTTAATCGACCACGTTCTGTGACATAAAGAAATTTTAAAAACTCATCATAAGGCTAAAGATGACGTTATGAATTTGCCCCTTGAAACCAATGATATTCACAACCTTTGGTTATTATGGTTGATAAAAAACTTTAATGATGATGAATGAATGAATGAATGATGTAAACCATTTGTTTGAGTGAAATGCTGTGCAAATCCATGTGTATTTTAATTTATTGGCATCAGTGTAAATAAAGATAAATCACAAAGCTGTAGCAATTAGTCAACATTTTCTTACTCTAAGGCGCCTACCGTTGCTTTTCCCGGTTGGTAGATCACATCATTTGATGTAAGTTAATGATACTTCAATGACTGAATGGATGATGAACTTCATTAGACTTGGCAAAGATTGTTTATGGGGAGGGAACCTTCACTCTACCCAAACTCCTTTTTTCTAGTTCTATTTAAAGACTCTCACTCTTCCTGTATTAAACCTGATTCCTTTTTAAGCAACGACCTTCAGTGTTTGGATCAAATTACTAATACAAAATAAGGTGTCTCTTTTGGGTAGATTATTGCTGTTGTGTCCGTGATCCAGACATATAATTAATCAGCATTTGTGTCTGTGTGTGTCCTCAGGTGGAGACCATGGTGGTGTCTGTGTGTAAGCCCAACGAGGTCGACAAGTTCCGTATGTTCATCGGCGACCTGGACAAGGTGGTCAGCCTGTTACTGTCACTGTCCGGGAGGCTGCTGAGAGTGGAGACCACGCTGGACACATTGGACCCTGATGCGGAGCATCACGAGAGGGTGAGGAGAGGACGGGGACAGCGAATGTTGAAATGTAACATTTTAGAGGATGTTACAGTGAAAGATCCAATCAGAGGATGATTTAAATACAAGGCAGACTGTTTGGAAAGCTTCAAATGTCCTAAATGCCACCTGTTGTGTCTCCATCCTCCTCTCTCTGTTTCTCTATCCTCTAGCTCCCCCTTCTGGAGAAGAAACGTCAGCTGATGAGGCAGCTGTCTGAAGCTCAGGACCTGAAGGACCACGTTGACCGCAGAGAGCAAGCCGTCAGCCGGGTGCTGGCCCGATGCCTCTCCCCGGAGCAGCACAGAGACTACAGGTACACTACTATTTAAATATGGACACTTTTAAGTTGTAATCTGTGAGACTGAGGGACAAGACTCATCGTCTTTGATAATTCATTTTAATGAAAACAATTTTTTGTCTTCACAGTCACTTTGTGAAGATGAAAGCTGCCTTGCTAGTGGAGCAGAGACAGTTGGAGGACAAGATCCGCTTGGGAGAAGAGCAGCTGCGGGGACTGAGGGAGAGCCTGGGGCTGGGGCTGGGGATCGGGATGGGAATGTCGATGGGATACGGACAGTATTGAAAACGAGAAGGAAGAAGTGGAGCACAACATTAAGTCAAAATCAGTTCAAACAGAACTGACCAAGGTTGAATACTTTATGTCGTTTTGACTTCCTGAAATGCTAAACTTAGCTAAGCTATCAAAAGTGGAACCGTTATTATAAGTATTATCAGAACTATTTTCAGTAGTTCATAACAAGTAAAATATCAGGATATTTACACAGGCAGGGAAGTTAAAACAATGATTAAAAAAAAGAGAGGTGTGGACCTCAGAGCTACAGTCCAAGAGAAGAGAGCAAGACAATAAAGAAAGCCAAGTCTCAGAAAGATTCCTAATTCCTAAAAGTGTGATTAAAGAGCAGCAGATAAGATGATTTTGATATTACTGAAAAGAAAAATGCATTTTCTCCCCAGATTCCACTCTGGTAAAAGATAAACTCGTGGAAATTTTCAGGTTGAGATTGTCACATTAATTTTCAAAGGGAATAATTTGTAAAAAAAATCACATTTTAGTCTCTCTGGGTGAAGTAAGGACTCATAGACATGATACTGTGTGCTTCGCATTATGTGCCTGAGATAAGTACTGTAAAACTGTACTAATGACACTACTATTCTAACCAGCATCACACTAAATTGCCAAAGAAATTTCGCCTTAATGAATGTGCCACTGAGACGCTGCTTTTTGTGTTTTATTCTGTTGTATTTAAATCTCCTGGTTCAGAGAATCAAAGGATCTTTTTTTTTTTTTTTTGGTGCTTCATCTTGAGAGAAAAAAAATTCCATCCGCAAAAGTATAGTCAAGTCAGAATTTGGTGCATTATTTTATCTGTTGTTAGGAAGTTAGCTATAAATATAACTACATTTCATCTTTGTTTTTGGCTGCAAGTAGCAGCAAATATTCTGTATTATCTTTCTTAACATTATCATATTACTTTTGTATTCGCATTACTTTAGTGTCTGGCTGTAACATGTTCCAGTGTGTGGGGTTTGAGACTCCACCGGCACATTAAACTGTCACATATTAAGTGTTATGTAAAGAAGACGCTTGTGTGTATAATGTACACGATGTGTATATAGTGGTTTTAATTTGTGAAATGACTGGAATTGGTTGTAAAAATGGATGTAAAAGATGAAGGGGAAGGAGTAGTTGACCTGTAGTGTATACAGTAATTTTGACAGGGATCGAAAAATAGAATGTGTTGTTTCACCAAACTTTGTTTTTGTTCTCAGTGCTGTCATTCAATGTGTGCAGTTAACATGTACTGGAGACTGTTGTTTAAAGGACCGTTTTTGTCGAAAGCTTTAACCATTTACATTACTTTCATATCTGCAAAGTAAATATGAGACTACAGGAAGTAGTAAATTAGCTTAGCTTAGCGTGAACATTGACAATATTTCTGATTAATGGAGCCATGTTTAACATGTTAGCTCGTACCCATAGTAGGTGGTGGAGTCTGAATCTCTTGGGGTTTCCTGTCCTCATGCTGAGCTTGGCTAACTGGCTACGGTACTTAAATTCATATTTAAGACACAGCTATGAGTGGGGTACATATTTGCAAGACAGTAAATGTGTTTCCAAAATTGTCAAGGTTTTTACAGACATTTTTTGCAGGAAAAATTGACTTTATTGAAACCCAACACTAAAACAGAAGAGAGTCAAATATTACGTAACTATTACCAACTTTGTACAACTTGCAAATGTTACCACTTTAATGTTCAACAAGAGATTTTTTGAGCTTTAGAAGAAAAACTGTGTTTCATTTTACTGTTTAAATACAAGCCTTTAGCAGTAAAACTGAAACAGACATCTTCATCTGTTTCACTGGGTTACTGGTGATCAAGTAAACTTGGTCTAACAAAAAGCAGAAAACCTGCAAGTTGAAGTTTATTCAAAATGACACTTTTACACATGCTTTTGCTTTTTTCCCGCTGTTTGTTCCCAGATGTTCCTGCTGTTTTAATACCAAACAATCCTAAGCACATTATGTTCACATGTGCCTGTTCTGTTCTGTTTTGTACATATTATGTATATTCATGTACTATAACAGCCATTTTCTAAAACAACTGAAAAATTACTGATGTGGTCAGAGAGGAATAGAAGTTGGAACCAGTAACCAGAGTGTCATTCCTTTGTTTTCCTGAAAAAAAAAACTTTTTTTTAAAGATGGATTGCAAATGTTACAACTGGCAAAAACATCCCTGTGACAAAAGAGAGTGATGAATAATGACTACAGAATTTCATTCCCTAGAGAAAATGTTTTCGGATGCTGTTGTCTGAACTGAGTTCACAAATAAAGCAGAAAGGGGAAGTGAACTGGCTGAAAGTAATCAAGTTAAAATTCGTCCAACTGACTGCTGAAATAAGAAACAGTTATGTAAAACTGATGTGATGAACTGCCTTCATTTTTAGAGAAGCTGACAGCTCAAAGTTGCAGCAGCAGTAATAAAGGCACCATTAATTGTAAGAAGTACTATTAGAAAGGCCACCATAAGAGCTATATTATTATTATTATTATTATTCTTATCTGTAGTAGTGTTAGTACTAAAGCCTGTCATAGTATTAGTTATTAATACTAGGCATAAGTACTAGTAGTACAGGTCATGTTATAAGACGTACTGTCGGTTTTTGAGAAAATTAAAGGCTTTTAAGTGTGCCTTATAGTGCGGAAAATACTGTAATCGGAGAGTTTGGCACAGAGGTAGCAGATACATAAATATATCCACATTGAATATGTTTTTGTAAATAAATATAAACTGTATATCTGTACAGGAAGTTGTACATAAATAAATCATTCTCAGGACACGGAAACAACCACCAGGACTCACCAAGTCAACAATGAACTGTATATAAATGAATAATATTTATGGGGCTGGCAGGGTAATGCTTGAAAGGCTAACAGGTAAGGGTAGCACCCTACTGGTTACACACTTGTGCTATTTGGGAACCCTGAACACCCACAGCTGAGTGAGCCTGGGATTCCAGCTCCAGGGAAATGGGATGCTCCCACAGTCTGAAGACAGAAATGCTCCAGACCAAAATATTGTTTGATTTAGCTGGAAACCCACGTGGATGTGGAGGAGAAGAACATATTTAAGACCTGGCACCAACTCACATTTATTAAGCAGAAAAGCTTCTCATATACTGAGAGAGGTTACATCTCACTGGGTCAAAGTTACTTGACATTAACACCAAGATTGCAACAACATCACTTCTAAAATCCTGGTTTTTCTTTTCTATTTTTTTTTTAATAAAGTGCCATCATCTACTAACAGTATAGATATTTGTCTACCAACACAAGCCTTAACTTTCAAAGCATTAGGTTTATGGTCTGTAAAAAAGCTGCTACCAATAAGAGAAGCAGGGAGTCTAATGGCTGCTAATTACATAGAGCTGTTACCATTCCTATAAAGGCTTTTCGTAGCTGTTGAAAAGTAACTAGCAAAGCCAGATTTCTGTAAAGATTGTAAAATAACTTGATGCTCCAATGTAGGAAAGACTTTATGAAGGCCTAAAAATAATACGAGGCTGTTATCCTCAATCCGATCTGAGTATTCCAGGAGTGTCATTCATAATGTGTCAGATTGTGTTTTGTCAGTGACTTGAGTTCAGAACCAAACCTTTTAGCAAATGGAAGAGCAAGTAGCTTGTAATCATTACTAAGCACACAGATCAGATGACAATATCAATATATGCACACATATATCCCCCCACACACACACAGTATATACCACAGCATCCACACTAATATTAGTACTTTAAACAAGCTTTACGGCTCCTGTTGTGATTTATATCCTCCTGGGTGAACGGTCTCTTTATGCCACTTCAGTGTCCGCTGCCAAATTTTATTCCCTTCTGGGGGAAACTGTTGTTTTAATGTGGTCTGACAGTTAAGTAAATATGGCTAGGGGCAGACGGAGGTTAACAGATGATGAGTTGAGTACCATGGCTGGAGTTATTTAGCAGCTCTGCAGGAGCTGGAAATCTGTGGTGGGGAGTTATTCAAGGGAAGCTGGTGCTTGTGCCACTAATGTGCTGTTAGGGTGGAGATACATTCAGCTCTTTAAAACGTTTAATGGTCGTCTGATTGGCCAGAGGTTCTGTCGAAAGCCTCAAACAAAGGCTCGGAAATGAGCCGATCAAGACAGATGTTTTAAGGAGACTGAATTAAGTGGAAATCCATGCAGCAAAGGTTTGTCATCTTTTCCTCCTTTCAAATAAAATCTTAAGTCACCAGCCTCAGGAAAGAGGGATCCATCATTTTCATACAGCCATAAAGTCATATGACACAGATGTACAGTTGAGAGCTGCTTAACTCCTGTTATTTTTTACATCAAATATTTTAGGTCACGTTTCTGCTCTAAATGTTGTGACCAGCTTAAAATAATTCAAATATTTAATAATTAAAATATAAGATTGTTGCTAAAAATTATACACGGCTACAATAAAATAAGGATGACTTCCTCTTTGCTTCGGTTTGTTTCTGTCATCAGAAACAGCTTTTCACCACTTTTGTCTATTACACATATGTTACTGACAGATTTTATAGAAGTTTGGTGCAAGAAGAACCAAATAAAATTGGATGCAGATCCAGATAAGGGATTTGTTATTTAACTTGTTTTTACAAAAACCAAAGAGCAGTCATCCTGCTGGCATTTGTCTTTTTCAAATTGAGATAAGTATTAATAAAACTTTCCAGTCATGCAGCAATTAACCTCAGATTGTTTTATTCATGTCAAGATTAGAGATCTGAGATTAATCCTCTTGTTTTAAATTATTTCCTTTTAATAATATTTCATTTACTTTTTTCCCCCCTAGCAGTTTGCTTACATTTCTGGAAAAACACATTTCTCCCAATTTTCATTTTTCACTACTTTAATCTATTTTCTCTTCGCATTCATTGTTTACTTCTTGTGTTTTAGCTGTTCTTTTTTCTTTTGCCCTGTAATGTCACGTGACAGCAGCCTAATTAATGGAGAAGTCATTTTAGTGACAAACATATGAAAAGTAAAATCAGATAAATGTAAAAACACAAACTATTAAATAACTTAAAATAATCTCATTTTTCTCATTGGGCTTTTATAATACCTGATGTCAGAGGAGGATGATTCATTTCTACAAGGAACCTAGGAAAACTTAAATACTCATTAGTTTGCAAGTAATGGGCAGTTTTTAATAAGTTCTCAAGATGAAAACCGGCTTTTTTCAATATATCACAATTTATAAGAATCTCACAAACTCCTCCAGGGATAGGGGGAACAGCTTCATTTTGTTATATCAGATAAATTATGTGGATCTTTCAACTAAACGGTACATTGAGTGGAGATTAGACCTCTTTTAGAGCTGGAGTTAATAATCAAAAATGAAAAATAGATGGAAAGATCCAGGCTCTAGGTGCACATGTTTGACCTTAAGGAGGCAGAGTTGTCTGTGGAAATAAGGAAAACAGCTGTTGTAAAAAGTAGAGAAACTGAGTGGATTCTTCTGCCTGACCCAGATTGAAGAAGGGAGAACTGTGAAGAAATGTGCTTGAATGAGTGAGTTTATAAAGAGAGAAAGAGAGGCAGTGAAGAGAAACAGGCCTTCTAAAAGGAGGAACGCCATGGGAGGCATGGTGGAGGAATGTTTATGTTGGGTGGAGAGAAAGAAGATGAATGAGTGGGAGGTAATAGTTCGTACAGACATAAATCAGAATATCACAAAGCTTATTCTATGAATAAAAAAGTAAAAGATACTTTGCTCTGCAAAAGTACTGATGCCATTCGAAATCAATGGAAGAAAAAGTACAGTACGTACTTGGATATTAACGGAGCAGCGTAAAATTACGCTCCTGCGAGCCGTGCATTCAACATTTTATTTGAGCAAAAGAAAATAAATGTAAAACTTAGTAGGTGTTGCTTTTTCATAAGTATTTGAAGATGTCAGCCTTTACATTGTTGAATTCAGCGTATTTAGAGATTACACAAAAAAACATTATTCAAATTGTATGTTCTCAGTTATCCAGGTCATTGTTATCCAGAGATGTTACTTTAAATCAATTCACCATAGCTTTTTACATCATTTACTTTTTGGCTAATTTTACTTTTGAGTTAATGTGAGTGTTGTATTTTACTACTGTAGATGTAACATTGAGCAATATTTAACAATTTACTATGCACACTTTGACATATGCTGCATTGTATAGTCTGTAAAATCCTAAACTGCTGGTAAAACAAAAGTTAAAAAAAGAAAAGTTCACCAGATATGAAAAAAAAGCACAGTGCACAGCTCAGGGTTGTTAGTCATAAAGGGACACATAATCTTTCACCTTATCGTGAAGATTTCAAATCAAA
The DNA here is from genome assembly GCF_040054535.1 of Antennarius striatus. Classification (NCBI taxonomy): domain Eukaryota; kingdom Metazoa; phylum Chordata; class Actinopteri; order Lophiiformes; family Antennariidae; genus Antennarius; species Antennarius striatus. The sequence continues at coordinate 3,504,327 of NC_090798.1, read as the reverse complement.
TGGAAAAACTCGAGAAGAAAGTTGTCAGACAAATGAAGGCGAGTATAAAGAATAACATTTGCTTCTGAGAAATGACCACAAGATGTCCTTATTCGACTGGTTTTTTATTGCTTTCTTTCCATTCAGCACAAGGCTGACATTGAAAAAGAGCACCAATAATTTCTTTCTGCATTTGATCTTCCTGTTCTAAACAAAATCACAAGTACTACAAAACGTAAAGTAAAACATGCTTTCACATAGGAATGCAATAGAGCATTAAAGCAATTTAAAAGCATATCATTGCTGTCATGAAATGTTCATATACTCCAACAGGGAATAAAGTGCTGTTATTATTCAACCAATAAAGCTGTCAAAGCTATCGTGTGAACTGCATTAAGTGCAATAAAACGGCTGGTATCCAGATGTCATGAGATTCAACAATATTCCATCAAATGCATAGTCCTTTCCTTTCCTTTTCAACGATTCATTTCAAATAATTTTCAGTAGGATACTGAACCCAGTTTGATTAAACCCTGCCTTCTAAACATTGTCATCAACTAAATTTAATTATTTTTCTCTTGAAAAGGCGGACAAATAAAGTATTATCTTTAATTTTCCTCACACTTGACCTTCTGAAAGGAAATATGTGTATCAGGAATTATATCATCTATAAATATACAGTCGCATGTTCCATGTATGACGAATGTTTCTCTCAATCACTGCTGGTGAGGTAACGATAACCGACTAGTCGAACTGCTCCGTTGACCCAGTTAGAGAAGCATCGACAGCTCTTCCATCATTCGGTTTTCCTGACTCTAAATATGATCGTGTTTAGGCTGCTGTGATACGGTATTTAAACCGGAAGTGTGGTGATGTACCTTTCAAATTAAATCAACAATTTAATTTTTTAAATAAAAGGAATAGCCTTTTAACTTCATATACTGACCACAGATATAGATGTCACATAATTTTACATTGAGATAAATTTATATTTGATTAAAAAATATTTAAAATTGTTGCATTACGATTTTAGGATTCGCCACGATATCATTTTTTTTTCCGCCTGGCAGGAAGTTGAAGCTAATTGTAGCTTCCGTTACGCTAGCTTGCCACCTTTCGGTTTTAATTAGCCAGAAAAAAACGAACAATAATGATAATTTTTATATTCTCGAATACACTTTGAACAGAAGTCGAGATATTTGGCGTAATTTAAAATTTTTAAACACGAAATCTTTTGACGAAGTCTACTATGGGACGGACAATGACGCAGGGTTTTTTTTTTTTTATGGAGCAGCTACCGCAGCGCTTTAAGTTTACGTTGGCTACTGTTGACATAAGCAACCTACAGTAGAAGACGGCGGAGGGGTAAATCCGAGTCACAAGACTTGTTCGCAGGGCAGGACGTCTGCTGTCTCAACGCAGGTAAGCCTTTAGTTATCCGCTTCCGTCTTTGTTGGGAAAACTGCACACAGACAGTCGGGTTAGCTGCGGTAATATTCAACTAAAAGTTAGCTCTGCGGTTACAGTTTTATCTGTTAAACTTGCCGATAAATAACCAAATCACTAAGCTAGTAAAGAATCCGCATTTTGTTCGGTACGTTCCCCTCGCTGCGGCGTTTGCTTTGGGACTCGTCTTCCTAACTGCACAGTTGTAGTAAGAAAAGAAATGCGGAAATGTTGTGTGATGAACGTGGTGATGAGACCAGCTGTGGATGTCCCGGTCCGCTCCTGCTGAAGAGCACACCCCGCCGGTAGTTAGTCACTGTCTCTGCGGTGGATTCGCGTTCCGGGCTGGAGCTAAAAGTGTGTCTCGGTGACGATGTCTCAGTTCTGGAGAAGCAGAGGTGAAGCTTGGCGGCTGGTATGTGGTTGAATTGTAGAAGCCGACGCGTTTGTTGTTGTTTTTTCTGACAAAATCTGGTCTTGTGAACAGGATTTAAAATGATGGAAAACCCCGGGTACTGTACCGGGAGCTTCGAGGGCCTTCATCACCCAAGTGACGATGATGACGACGATATGGTGGACATTGCAGGAGCCACTCTGGACTTCTCCAGCTCGGACGACGTCCCCCCTCTCAGCTCAGGTAGGTTTGGCTGCAGGCTTCAAGTAGTTTTCAGTCAATCCAGGATAGCATATCAAAAATAGAGAGTAATTTGTTTTTTTTTAATGGAAAGTAGTTAGTTTCAGTTAGAAATCTCTTTAAAATCAACGTCAAGGTCTTGTGGGTTCACCATCAAGCAGAGCTGAGGCAGCAGTAAGGTACTGGGCTTGGATCCAGTTCTAGTGCATTTCTGAGAAGCATGTTCTCCATTGTGGGGATTCCCTGGTCTATTTTGAAATGAACTTCTTCGACATTAACATCTTTTAAAAAAAAAAAACAAACTCCTGGACAACTCATGGGATTTCGCTGCTATACACTGCTATATCTGGAAACTAGTTGTAACATCCTGCTTCAAAGTGCTGATGTATTGTATTTTTCAGTGTTTACGTGTTCATCTGTTCGGCAAATATCTTCGCAACCATTATTGCAGATAGAAAGATGACACAAAAAGCACATTACTCAGGCAGCAAAGGGGATGAAAATGTGATGATGACCTTGAGAAAACTAGTTCATGGTCAAATTTTAACTTTTGTACACTCAGGAACCGGATAAGATAGAAAGACACGGGAGAAGACCAGTGTAAGAACATACACTGATCATCAATGTATCAATGTACTGATCATCTTTCCATGTGTAAACACTAAATTGTCCTTTTCCTAATTTAATAGAAATGGTAAAAGGAAATAGAAGAGCATGAAGAGAGTCTGAATTTTAGCTCACCATGCTTCCTTAACATTGTAAAACTTGTTTTCATTGAACCTGCAGATGTTTGTTTCATTTGAACAGAAGCATTTGAGTCAAGCAAACATCTTGACTGTCTACATTTTTATGATGTTGTCTCCTTAGAGTCAACAGTATTGTTACAAGGAGTTGGAGAGCATTTTATGCCTTATAAAAAGCCATTCTATAATTGTACTAATGTCAATATGGCTAAACTGGTAAATGTCATGTGATTTTAGTCAGTTGCAGTCATATGCCTGAATAATCAGTGACTACATGGTCTCCCTCTCTTACACACACACACACACACACACACACACACACACACACACACACACACACACACACGCTCACACACTGAATCTGTATGAACTTGATTTGCCTTATATTGGTATGATTCCACATCAGAACATAAAAGTTTCTGTTTTTGAGAGTAGCTGTGACATCTGCATGAGTTCTTCTTGGTTACTGATGATGTCATTGCTGTGTCAGCGACTTTTCATTTGTACACTAAACTAAATGTAATGACTGGACAGAACATTCAGTACATAGAGAAGACATTTGTCTCCTAAACTGATGCTTTGCTAATGCAATCACATGGGCAGGTCATGTTACTTGAAATGACCCAATTACAGCAGAGCTCCAGCATATGTTTCAATTATAATACTGACACGTGAGGGAGGAAAGAGCATGTCTTACTTGAGAGAAGAGTTTTTTCGCTTGTAGTGCTGCCCCTTTCAAGACTATTACTGAGTAAGAATCCTTTTAATCCTTTGCAGACTTTTTCTGGTTCTGGTACAATCGTTGCTGGACTTTTATATTATGACATTACTGTAATGTTTCTTCCACCCTTTCAGTACAAATACACCTAGAACAAACATCCATATTACATTCTGTTACCTTATTTCTCAAGATGCTTCCTCTTTATGCAACTTCAAAACTTTTTTTATTCACATTTTTTCTTCCTCTTTTCTATTGAAATCATTCAGTTAAAACTTAAATCTCTGTTAAAAATGACAAACATAAAAGACATTAGTTTTGCCTTTCAGTGCATCACTATGAGGCTATGGCATTGACTGCTTGGTGTCACCGTGACATTACCAACATTACTCCCTCCCCACCAATTAAAACCGATGGATTAGACTGTGGTGACGAGATGGAAGCCTGGAGACAACATTTTCTCTAGATGAATGCAGCTTCTGTTGGGTTAAATCATTTTTCCACTTCGTCAGCTGCTTCTTTCGTGAGGAAAACCGGCCTCCTTTCTAAATTGACAACCGTGTATTTTTAAAAAAAAATTACATGGTGGTTTATGAAAGAAAATCCCTGCGAGAGAACGAATGTGTCTGTAGGGATTTGGTCCAAGTAGAAGCAAGAAAACTGGTATAACTGGAGTTGCGAGGCTCATGTCTGCTTGTCCTCAGGCTAATTATAAACTTGTATGTCATTTGAGGAAATTGGAGGCTGTCGAGCACACAGCATCATGAGTGTTTGGGATGACAAGACAGGGGCGGATGTGTCAGTTAAGAGAGTGTAAATATATTAAAGCAGTTTACACCCATCACCTTTTTAATTCTGTAATCTATTTCAACCCACTGCCTGCTTTTCTTTTCCTCTCAAGGCAAGGGTTTGGTTCTTTAAATGCTTATTAGCGTGCACCTGAACTTGATGCCAAGACTTGTTAGACTCCAGTGGTTAGCTTGGTTGAAGAGGAAAGATACCTGTTCAAAATACTGGCTAGGGATTATTATCCAGATACTATTATCCCACCTTCAACAAGAAAGAATATGTTCTGCAGCAACGAAGCCGCGATCTAAACTCACCAGGTTGCGATAAGAAGCAGGACAAAGGCTTTATCTCTGGAAAACTGCTTCAGCAAGTCGAAGCATGCTAACAGCTCTCTGCTAAGCTGTAGAGATCAGATGAACAGAATGTGTGTAGTGTAGTTATCAAAAGAAAAACGGTTCCCATTAATGCCTGTTATCTCAGGGAAGTGAGCGTGTTGCTGCTTGTCTCTGCTGCTGCTGGGTGATATTTTGTTTTTTGAAGAAAAGACAGAAAAGAGGTGATAGCATGAGAAAATGCATTCTGACTAAAACTCTAACCCTTGTTTACTGTCATTAGATGACATACTAATGCTGCTGTAGCTTCAGCTTATATGCATCACCGTCTCCATCTTTGCCTTTTAGCAGCATGTTATCCTTTCACCCTTTGGTTGGTTGTTTATTTTTTTGATTTTTCACGGGGTTATGTGAAATATACTGCACAGATTTACAAGAAATTTGACAGAAAATTGGAGACTGTTCCGCGAAAAGCCCATTCAGTTTTAGTAGTGATCTGATTTTTTTTTCACCTATGTGAAAACCAGTGACCTAACTTCACCTGTTTGGTGGAGCTCGGAAGCGTAGCAGACACAAAGGATTGCTCAGCCTTACAAGAGGTGTGGCAAAGTTATGTTATCTTTTGCCAAGATGAAGCAGATAAATAAAATCTTGAGTGTCATTCTCTTGAAACATAGATATCCAAGCTGTTACAAAGTTTGAAAGGCAGATGTATGTTTCGTTACAACTACATAATGTAAAGTCTCAAATTAAAGACAGTTTAGAAAGTAAATGGGACATTATGCATGTCTCAGTGGATAAACCACAGATCAAAAAGAAGAGTCAACTTTTCCTGTGGAGCTGGATCATTATGAGCTGGATTATGATGTTTATCGTGGTTTAATTACATTAGAACCTGTTGGTGCTGCTGTGGACTTTCTTAGTCACGATGTTAACGGCACGTAATGATTGATGGGAAATGAGTCACAGCTTTGAGTGTTGTGAGTCCATCTGCATTTATTTCACAAAGTTTATTTCGCAGTTGAGATGTGGAAACTGTGTGAAACAGGAAATGAGGGGAGGCAGACATAATGGAACAGAGATGAGTTAATGATGACATGAATGAAGGGAAAGACAACTTCTTAGTACAAAGATCAGTGAGAGAAGATTTAATCAGAAGTGGCTTTAGAGTGAAACATTAACCTGTGATGATCAGAGTTGTTTAGAGCTGAGTACAGGTTGTCCAAGGATGATCACAGTTTATAATCTGTCATGAGTCGCTTTGTACACTGGTGTCACGACCCATTGTTACTTTCATGTAACCCAGAGCTGCTAGTAAACAAAGTGAACAACTGGATTAATTGTGGATTAATCAGTAATCCACAGTATAACTCAAACAGAATCATCTTTAGATAATCTTTGAAATATAAAGTTGTTTTATTTGTGTGTTATTTAAAGCGAAGTGCTACTTAACATAAAGTAAATAACGTCAGCAAGACACATTCAAACAAACTGTTATGACATAAAAATCAGTAAAAAATAGTAACAAAGGGTTATTTTCCAAAATTTCAATTTTGATAATTAAGTTTAAGATTGTTTTTATTTATCTTTTTATACCTACTTTAAGGCTTATAAACAACTTTTAAATAAGAGTAAAAACTCATCAAACGTTGTCCATTTAACAAAATATAAAATAAGAAAACATGACGTAATACTTTCCACATCTAGTCAAACATTTAATGTCAGATTAAGTTCAGCGCTTCACACATTCCCAGTCAGAACAGAAAATTACAGGTAGATGTGATAAATTTCCTGTAAAACTGTAAAACTTTGCATTTTGGTTTGGGCCCACTAAACCTCAATGAAAGGAAATTCTGACCAGTAGTGTTTCTTTCAGTTTGTCTTTTCCCCTGGCCTCTGACTCAGTTTCTGTGAAGCCATTTTTGTGGTTGTTGAGCCCTTGCATGATTTTTACTGTAAGATTCTTTCCAGACTTTATTTTTCAAATTGAAAATCTCACTCCTTTACTCAGTTTTCTTCCTTGCATTTAATGCAATGTATAGCCTTGTGTTTGTTCAAAGAGTCATTGCATCATTTTAGGAAGTTCCTATAGTCTCAAAAAGTCATGGAGGTCACAGGGGAACCTAGTTCCCAAGGCAACCAGACATGAAGAGTTAAAGGTTCAGCGCGTGTTTGTTTGTCCTTCATGTTGGTGTAAATCAAATCATTGTGCAGTCGATGACATACTAGGGTGGTCTGGGCAGACAGGATGTGCTCATGCATCAGAGACCTTGTCAAACGTTCTTGCGTCGTGTGTAGAAGTACTGGTGGATGTGAGCTGATGTTGTGTGAAAATGTAAGCCGACAGTCTTGTAGCCTCAGGTGACACTTGGACTCAAATTGCTGAGCGCAGCAGGACATCTCTTCTTGGGAACAAGTTGTTTCATTTGCTGACCCATTTTTTGAGAAATGTTTGTGCTGCATCATTTAGCATTACACACACATCCCTATCATGCTCCTACTGCGTTTTCATTTGACCATTAACATTTGTGTTGCGTCTATGAACTATGTGGAACATGTCCTGGGTACTCCCTGCCTCTGCATGTTGAGATATGCTTCCGTTCCCCACAGTGGACTGAGGACAGATGCCTGGCACCAGCCTGTACTCATGGTAATATGATGATGCTGGCTGCAACACTTCATGCAATATTCTGCTGAAGATTTGTTCCTTTATGAGAAATCTCTATGCGCCCTTCAAGTAAGTGAAGTTTTGCTTCCTGAACTGAAAAGAAACCTGTTTGATTTGTTTTTCTGCCCATGCCCCGATAAGCAGGCTAATCTGTAAAGCAACAATGTGGATTACTGGGTGCTCCAGGTGAATGCCAGGCTCTCGGTTTAGCTCTATCTACCTCAAATACACAATGCTCTATGTCCCACAGAGGGCTGACTCAGACCTTTTCAGTTCTCCTTAGGTCATTGTAGGGTTAGATTAGCTTATTTCCATTTCAGATTTCTTCAATTCCTGTTGTTGGAACGCCTTGATCCCCCAGGATGAGCTGGAAAGTGTTTGCGGAGGAGATCCCTGCAGCCACTGCAACTTGACACCTAAGTGCAAGAAAATGCATGGATGGACGAACAAATGGGTTTTCCATTTTGCTACATTACAGTATCTACTTTTAGCTCTGGAAAATCTTTATTTCAAGTAAATTGATCTGTGAGACAAAGTGGTATAAGAGTCCAATCACAGTGGCTCAACGTAAGAAATCACTGGTACCAAAAAACTACATGTATATCTGTATTTTTTGACTTTTTTTATTCAAATAGAAAGTGTCTTTTATCTGTCACATGGAGAGTAGGGTTAGTTAAGTTGTATTTTATTCAAAATCGACATTGTTAAATGTCCATACTTCAAATTGGGGAAGGTGAGCGTGTTTAAATTTAAATATAATCCCACTTCTGTCATATCAGTGCCTCAGATTGTTGTCGTTGTATTTTCTTCAGCCAGCCAAGAGCTTTCTCAAGAGACTGTGCTCGCATGATGGAAGGAACTTGACGTAAATTCCGTCACAAGCCGAACACAACACAACCTTTCTGCTTGTTACTGTCAAGGTTCATCAGTATTTGCAAGGCCAAGACCTTATAAATACAAATGACCTCATTTTTTATGCAGCAAACCTCTTCAACCAATCAGACAAAGCTCAATAACAACTCAGCCAATCATCTTCACCTTCCCAGACAGCATGGCCAATCATTACTCATTTCCAAAGTGTTCTGGCCAATTAGGGGTTGCTCTGTCGGAGTCTACTTCCTAGAGGAGTTTATAGGAGGGAAGAGATTTCTAGTTTGAGTTGCATTCAGAAGATTATCTGTTTGGATCGAGGGATGGACTGGGAAATCTGGACCAAGCAGCTGGACGAGGAGGTTCTGGTTGAAAATGGTGAGTGTGAGACTCAGTTTGTAGGAGCACTTGTTTGCAGCGATTTGATTTATCTCTTAAATCAAGTCTGTACTCTGTTCTTACGGAGTTTTGAATCTCTATTTAGATTCAAGTGAAGCTCATCATCACTGTTTGATTTGTGACTCAGTTCAGCCTTGGACAGCATGTCCAGATCCCTGTTCTGGATCTCATTTTCATACCCCTTTATCAGAATTAACACTGTTGTGTTTTTGCTGATGCCTTGAACTTCTAGTTTAATAATTAAAGACCTTTTATGACCTGCCATCCACTGAGTCATGTGGTTCAAGTGTTGTTTTTCTACAGCCATGAGAGAAATAGCTTGGGTTTTTTTTTTAATGTTTGCAATTTGTACAGCTGTGTGAGCTGGTTATTTGACTCACAGGTCCCCAGCAACAGAAACAGCATGAATTTCAAACAATTGTGAGTGCATTTGTGTCTTTATTCCTTTTTTCATGCATGTCTGGGGTCACACAGGCTGTTGGAAATCTTGATTTTCCATATTTCCTATATATCCTATTTATCTTTTATTTTCAGTGTCACCAGACAGTCGTTAAGCATCAGGTTATGTATTTGCAGTGAATCTTTTTTAAGCAAACCCAGTTTTCTTCTGCTATTCTCCTCATTTGTTTGGGTTTTTGGATTGTGTTTTCTCGAGGCTGTGTTGTGTCTGCTCCATCTCCATTAGTTCTTGTTTGAAATTCAAAGCCTGATTAAAGTTCTCAGTTGAAACTTGTGTAGGATCTGAACGATCCTGCTTGTTTGATTTATTACAGTTTTGAAATAAAATGAAAATATCCATCTTAGGCTTTTTGCAATAGTATAATGGCTGCACCTTCAGACGTTTCCAAATTCCATTAATATTCACAATAAAGAATAATAAAATATTCTCTTTTTCGTCATTCATGCTTGGGCAAAAGACGGTCATGTAAAGTCAAAACCTTAAAGACGACAGCAGTACGATAAATGTTAAAATCAACGATTAAACTGAAAGAAAGTACTTCCAGTAATCGTCCTTCCCGTGTTCCACTTAACTCCTTACACGTTACGTTATCTTCAGCTGACTCCTGTGACCTTGCAGGTGGTGGTTGCATAAGTCGAGAGTTTTTTAGGGAAAGTCAGATGACCCTGAACCTCCAGTAGACGGTTCCCGTTTGCCTTTCCAGCCCAGGGCTCTGGGTACATTGTGTAAATGATAAACTTAGTTTCGTAGGTGTCATCACACATAGTTTTTATTCCTCCGTACGGGCAGCCACAACAGGTGGAACGCCCTGAGGGAACGTTTTCCAATTTGGAATAAATCTTTCGATGACAGACTGATGACATCCTTAAAGGTCGCTGAGGCCTCACAAGATGCATTCGTCCCAGTCTGACTCAGTTCAGACCAGTCAGAGATTCACATCCAAGAATCTGAAGTTCAGCTTTACTGTGACATCATGAAGTTCTGCAAAACACTTTTCTAGCCGTTTTTCAGCACCGCTGTGATCACGAGGCCCGCTCTGATGTGATACTTTTTAATAACATAAATTCTAGTGTCCAGATCTTTTTTTTTAAAGGTACTTTTTGATTTTGCATTATAGATGCAGCTGATATGTGATGGTATTTTCTTGGTGTCTGAGTGTCAACATATTTTTGAAACCAGTCTGACCGGCCTGCTCAGGTGTGAAAAAAGCTCCCTTTGTTGGATGCATTACTTGTTTTCCTTCCTCCTTGTCATATTACAGTTTGAAGTAGGAGCTGTGTATTCTAACTTCATTAATTGAGCAGCGAGAGAATATTGAGTTTATCTCATGTTATATTTGCACGTTTGCACTTCCATCCAGTCTTTCTGCGTCTCTCTGTAAGCTCCTCTCTTCACACAGACTGGAAGCATAATGTTAATATATTTTTTAAATAAATATGCCGATAAAAACATTTTTATTGCAGCTGAAGTGAAAGTGAAGTGGTGAAATCCGGCGATTCACACGTCTGACAATTGTTTCCATTAAAAGACAGATAAGAATTTTAGAGACAAATGGAACTCTAATCCAGCACCTTATATTGTGAAGTTTTTTCATTTATGAATTAAGCCATATTGACAATAAATGCAAAACAAGATATTTGTATTCAGAAAATTGAACAACATGGTTAGGAGAAATGTCTAAAGAAGTTGATGTGCTTCTCACATCCCACCGTCTCCCCCTCCTACTTTCTCCCATCCCCTCTTTCCCAGGAGGCTACGAGGAGTACAGCAGCAGCAGGGTGACTGGAATGAATGGAGAAGGTCCCTCTAAACTCGTTGACCCGCTGGAGGACACAGTGCCCGGATTGGGCACCTACGAAGACTTCAACACCATCGACTGGGTCAGAGAGAAGAGCAAGGATCGCGACAGACATAGAGAGGTAGGAAGGAGTTGTTTTTTTTAGTCGAGAGACCGCTTAAGATCAGAACAATTTTGTTGTTCACAGCAGAGTTCAGACTTCCACACAATATGTAATACATGAAGACAAACAATGATTTAATTTTAATTATTTTCTGATGTTTCATTCAGATCACCAAGAAGAGCAGACAGTCGACTGTAGCTCTGCTGCACAGCATCAGCGACGCCTTCTCAGGATGGCTGCTTATGCTTCTAGTGGGCCTCATGGCAGGTAGGGTGAAGTGTCCATCTCCGTAAATTCCATCCCTTATTTTCAGATCAGACAGAAATTAGTTGAAGTGGTCCATGCACATTTGGTTTAGTTCAATATGTTGGCAATGCTTCAGACATCTCAAATCAATTGCTCACTGTTTCAGAAGAAAATATTTTATACCCAGAGGAAAGATTTGGGAGGTAGATTTTTTTAGTGTCCCTTTTTTAATCCTGAAATTGCTATTTATTATTTAAGATCTTCATAAATATAAATGGACAAACAAAATGACAGAAGCTACGTGAAAGGATACTTGTTTCTCCTTCTTCTCTTCATGTTCATCCTCGTGGTCATCCATCTTTTGCTCAGGTTCTCTGGCTGGTGGCATCGACATTGCGGCCCATTGGCTCACAGACATGAAGGACGGAATCTGCCTCAGCGGCTTCTGGTTCAACCACGAGCACTGCTGCTGGACGTCCACTGAGACGACATTTCAGGAGAGAGACCGCTGTCCGCAGTGGCAGAGCTGGGGAGAACTCATAACGGGGAAATCAGAGGCAAGAGAACATTATTCAACTTTGACACAAAGATCTTTGCTCCAAAGATGTACATAAAGTATGAAACCCTAATTAATGTGACTTCATGATCTATGAGACTTTGCCCATTTTATTTCCATATTCCTTTCTTTTAAAAAGAACTTATTCCCAGAGGACATGTTTCTCCACTTTATCTAGCAAGATTTCATGTGCAGTCACACACTCCCTCACTTATTAACTCCTAGCACGAGTAGAAGTCAGTTCTGTTTATTGTACTGTATGCTGTTGTGCTTGGGTGCCATCTAGTGGTTATAAAATGTCACAACACCAGATGACTGCACACATGTTGCATGAGCGAAACCTTTTTAAATGCATAATTTGAAGGTTTTCTTTTGCTCTTGTTTTGATTTTAAAACATTGCCTGTGTTTTTTTGTTTTGTTTTTTTGTACATGTGTCGTGTGTTCCTCCTGCAGGGTGCATTTGCCTACATTATGGGCTACCTGATGTATATCTTCTGGGCGTTGCTCTTCTCATTCCTGGCCGTCATATTGGTCAGGGCCTTCGCTCCCTACGCATGTGGATCGGGAATACCAGAGGTAAAACTGCATTCCAAATAAAGTAACAAGCATCCAAACGAAAAACGCTGCACAGATAATCTTCATCTCTCGCTGCTCCTCTAGTCTTTAATTTCATGGAAGCAATATCCAGATCCTCCCAGAGGGTCTTATCGCTGAAAGGTCAGGTGGTGGTCAGCTGGCCCACGCAGACCAGATTAACTGCTTATTTGAAAGACAAATATACAGAACCTTTCCTTACGTCACTGTTGACACTCTTGCGTCTCTTGGCTGATTTTTCTCTCGGGCGTATCCGAAGCAACCCCTCCCCAACATAAACAGATGCATCCTTGTCGTCTCCACCCACACAATTCTAACCCATACTCCTCCTCCCCTTCAGATTAAAACCATCCTCAGCGGCTTCATCATCCGCGGCTACCTGGGAAAGTGGACCCTGATCATTAAGACCATCACCCTGGTTTTAGCCGTGTCTTCTGGGCTCAGCTTAGGGAAGGAGGGCCCTTTAGTTCACGTGGCCTGCTGCTGCGCTAATATTCTGTGTCATCTGTTCACCAAGTATCGCAAGAATGAGGCCAAACGACGAGAGGTAGGCTCTGGAGTGTCTCAACACGATGATTTTTATCACTAGGTACGGGTTCAGTGTGGACAAATTTTAAAGGAAATAACTGAAGAGTTACTGATGAAATAGGCGTGGTTACAAATTCTGCATTTAAACGGTTAATTTATGACCTGTGCTCTGAGAGTTATAAACCCACTTCTTCGCTCTAAAGGCTGCGTAACATACTTGGAGGAGGAGGTCAAAGAAATATGGAGGCAAAGTTTTAGCTGCTGTTTTTGAGGAAAATCAACAGAAATGCCTGGAAAAAACACGAACGAAAGAAAGAGAGCATCTAATATGGAGCATTGTGCAACTTGTTATTTAGCACAAAGGCAGATGAAAATGAAAGTGTTTCTGCTGTACTTGTATTTGGATTTTATGACAGATCCAGTGGCAGCTGCTGGTTCTAATTGGTCCATTCTGTCTCAGAAGTAAATAAGTAAATTGGTTATACCAAAGAACATGTGTTTGTAAAATTAAAACAGGTTATGAAATGTGGAAAAAATAAACTCCTGTCAAAGATCTGTGTAGGTTTTTTTGTCATGTCTTTGTTGTTTTCTGTCTTGTGAGTAGGTGTTGTCGGCGGCGGCGGCGGTCGGGGTGTCTGTGGCCTTTGGCGCCCCCATAGGAGGAGTCCTGTTTAGTTTAGAGGAGGTGAGCTATTCACTATTCTCCTGCTGGACTGCTGGTAGTCAGATATCTGACTTTTATTCATATGTTCTTATGTTAGAGTAAAACTGTTTTGCTTCACTGATGGTGGTTCTGTTTCCATCAGGTAAGTTATTACTTCCCCCTGAAGACCTTGTGGCGTTCTTTCTTCGCCGCTTTGGTCGCAGCCTTCACCCTGCGCTCCATTAACCCTTTTGGAAACAGCCGTCTGGTTCTATTTTACGTGGAGTTTCATGCCCCATGGCACCTGGTAGAGCTGGCCCCTTTCATCTTACTGGGAATATTTGGAGGCCTGTGGGGGGCACTGTTCATCAAGGCCAACATCGCCTGGTGCAGGAGACGTGAGTATAGAAGTGGAGTGGAGAAGTGGAGAAATGGAATTTTTTCCTATTTGTTTTGCACCTCTATTGATTGGTGTCTGTCTCCAAAAAGGTAAATCCACTCGTCTGGGTCACTACCCCGTCATCGAGGTGCTGGTGGTGGCGGCTTTGACCGCTTTGGTTGCCTACCCCAACAGTTACACCAGGATGAGCGGCGCCGAGCTCATCTCGGAGCTGTTTAACGATTGTTCTCTGCTTGACTCATCTCAGCTCTGTGGTTACCAGCAGGTGAGCTACCGCCTCTCCATCCACCCCATAGAGTCGTGTCAATTTCCCTTTCACTTTCTTGTTCTTCTGATATTGTCTCGTTCTGTGTGTTTCATGTTTCTCAGCCCGCCAACACATCGGGAACAGCTGCGGGGAACACTCTGGGTGACCGTCCTGCAGGAGAAGGCCTCTACACCGCTCTGTGGCAGCTGGCGCTGGCCTTAATCTTCAAGATGATGGTCACTGTGATTACCTTTGGCATGAAGGTTGGTTTCTGATGCATACATAGATTTAAACACACAAAAAGATCGGGCGTGAGGAAAGAACATGCGGCGTGAACATGTCACCACTCTCCTTTTACAATCCCGTCTCAACGAGGTGTTTCTTCCTCTGCTGCTCTCTCATTAATGTTTCGCTGTGACCTCATGCGTCTATACCACAGGGACAGCTGCCTCTCACATGTCTGGAACCAGCATCACAGTTCCCGACAACTGTAATTGCTCATACCGTCCATTTTTGGGACCTTTTTTAGATGAAGTGTAACTGATTGTCTGGAGTCTTGTTTCGGGGTCGACGTGCTGACTGATGACAGCGTGACTCACTGCCATGTGGCTCCCTGCATGATTCAGTTACAGCTTGTGGAGGTTTGCACGTTTATTAAGAGGGATTTTTCTTCCTCCGGACGAGGTCATAGTTGTTCTGTTATGGGAGCTTTAAAGTGACTCATCACACAAAGTGATGAGTTTAAAACTAAAATCTTATCTGTTCAGTCATCAACCCTCGTCAGTGCCTCTTCATCTGCGCAGGTTCCCTCCGGTCTCTTCATCCCCAGTATGGCTGTCGGAGCCATAGCCGGCAGGCTGCTGGGTGTCGGCATGGAGCAGCTGGCTTACTACAACCACGACTGGTTCATCTTCAAAGGGTGGTGCTCGCCTGGAGCCGACTGCATCACTCCAGGACTCTACGCCATGGTCGGAGCCGCTGCGTGTTTAGGTGAGATGCAGGCGGCAGCGTGCAAGTCAGTTGTGTTCTTCTCCCAGTGGGTCTTAATTGTCCAAAAGAACTGCATTCAGTTAATGAATGCTAGTAAACTGCTGTGGTCTGCCACACAAAGTGGATTTACTGATACAGATCTCCAGGAGAAAAAGCTTTTCACATTACTCTCCCTGGGACGACAGCTGTTTCAAGTTATTCATACATCATTGTTGTGCAGGGGGTATACAACTGAAAGACGGCTATTTCATTTTAATAATCCATTCGATCGGCGCACAACATCGGTTTTTGAGTGGATATAAAGTATTTTCGGCACTATAAGGAGCACCGAAAAGCATTTAATTTTCTCAAAAACCGACAGGGCGTCTTATAATCCAGTGCGCCTTACATATGAAAAAACTTTTAGAAAATGTTGTTCATTGAAGGTGAGCTTTATAATCAGGTGCGTCTTGTAAATGAAAACCAGTTTTGGGGTAGGTCATTCATTGAAGATGGGCCTTGTAGTCTAGTGCACCGTATAGTGCAGAAAATACTGTGATCATCTCCGTTTTTGAAACACTGAGCTAATGACAAAGGACAGCTAGTGTTGATTCCCCCCCAAAACGGATGAATAATGGATAACACTCATAATAAAACTCATTCATGTCGAATTGAATTAGGCTAGCTGTTTAGAATAAGAAGCTATGTCATTAACTTAAAAGTGTGGCCTTGGATTTTTGGGCACACACATCAAGATCACTATAATTAGATTTCGAGTGAAACCACTGACCTGATCTACGACCTTTCTGCAGCAGTCGGCTCCGCCATTCATGGCTTCTGCTCAGCCAGCTGCAGAGTGGCTGCGAGCAAACAGGATTTTATTGTTTCCAAACACAAAATAGCACAGCCTTTCAGCTTCCAAACTTTACAAGCGCTGGCTTCAAACATTCACAAGCAGTTTCAGCTTCTCCTTTCCACGTTCAGCTTGCTGTGGTAACAAATGAGAGAGGCGCAATCAGCACAACACAAAAGATGGTTAAGCTCTTCCTCCCATTCCCTGAACCGCTCTCACTCATATAACCATGAAGGCCCATTCTCTTACCAACAGGAACATGGAGACAACACTGCTGCAGCCTAGCTGGAGGTTGAGTTGGTGGAATTTGACGTTTCAGAACCGACTCGCGTCTCTCTAATCACAGACTCCAGAGTAACGGATTCTGCCTCGTTTTTGAGTTGGTGGTGAATTTGTGCGTCGTCGCGCCCCCCCCCCCGCCCTTTTCAGAACACAGAACCTCATAATCGACTCTAACCGCAAATGGCCATTTCCACTTGCTGAGCAATTTGGAGCTGGAAGCGGTATAAACCCTTAATCTCCCATTTCGAATCGTCGCAGCCGTTCCCCTTCTGTTGTACGACCACTCGGAGTTCCTGGCCCCGGAGTGGATTGTACTGTGATAATTGCCCGAGTTTGTGGAGTTTTGCTCTCAGGCCTTTTAACCTATTGGAATTTTTTTTTTTTTTTTAACCCTGTCTTGGCCCGTCCTCCCAGCTTTCTTTAAGCAGGTCCAGAACCCCGTGTGGCTTTCTGCCAAGCAGCAACTCAGAGGGGGGGAAAACCCAGTGGAGACCTGGGGAAAGTCCTGCACCACAGAGAGTCGACCCATTTATTCCAATGGCGTTCATCACTCTGAATAAATTTACTGACTTTAAAATCTTGTTTTAGACCCAGACTGACCGACGGGGAGGGGACCTGATGACCTCTACTGCATCCTTTGGGAGAGAGAGAGCAATCAGTACAACACAAAACGACAGTGATTAACAATCTCTCCCTCCCCGGCACCATTCTCTGTCGCTGAGCTTCCACAGAGAACCGCTGGCACACTTTCCATGTTAAGATGTGGGAAAACAAAAAGCTTAAATCTTTGGATGAAGGAATGTCAGAATCCATTTGTGTGGCAAAACGCTGTAGTTTTTCCTTTCCAACCAAATTTCCCTTTTCGTTAACGACGGAGGCGGGATGCCTTTCCAACAAGAAATCCCTTCCAGCCTTTTTTTTTTTACACCCCTATCTCCCCGCTGGTGTTCATTTAAAGTTGAGACGATGATTCATTTTGCAGACGTGAGTCACCTTTGAAGACGTTTTTCCCAATAGTAACTTAACGTCGTACCCCCATGCTGTCTCCCTCCAGGAGGAGTGACTCGTATGACCGTGTCACTGGTAGTCATCATGTTTGAGCTGACCGGCGGTCTGGAGTACATCGTCCCCCTCATGGCTGCAACCATGACCAGCAAATGGGTGGCAGATGCTTTCGGAAGAGAGGGAATCTACGAGGTGAGGGGTAAACGCGCGTCTCGTACACGCTGGCACACGCTGGCGCCGCGCCGCGTGTCAGATTTAAGAAGTGAATTGTAACCTTTTGTGCAGGCTCACATCCGGCTGAACGGATACCCGTTCCTGGAGCCTAAAGAGGAATTCGAGCACAGCAGCCTCGCTGTGGACGTGATGAGGCCCAGGAGGTCAGACCCCGCACTGGCTGTTCTCACGCAAGAGGGCATGACTGTGGGGGAGGTGGAGGTAATGGACACACATCTAGACATAAATGATGACACTGGAAAAATGAAACCAGAGAGGGATGAGAAATACACGTATTGATGTTGATGCAAACTGTGTAGATTGATTCTGATAATTATCCCAGTTTTTTTATATGATCAGGTAAAAAAAAAAAAAGGATTATACTGCCTGGAACTAAACTGTGTTGTTCGCCCTCAGGCCTTAGTGGAAAACACTCACTACAGCGGCTTCCCTGTTGTGGTCTCTCAGGAGTCCCAGAGACTGGTGGGATTTGTACTCAGAAGAGACCTGCTCATCTCAATAGGTCAGATGTGAAGCAGCTTTTAGAAGAGCGAAAAGCACGCCAACATAGACGCTCTGTTTTCTAATGCCGCTCCGGTAATAAATAATAACCTCCATCTCCTTTCAGACAACGCCAGAAAGCGCCAGGAGGGCGTCGTCACAGCTTCCCAGGTGGTCTTTACCGAGCACGCTCCACCTCAGGATCCCGACGGTCCCCCACTCCTCCGTCTCCGAGGCATCATGGACCTGAGCCCCTTCACGGTCACCGATCACACACCTATGGACATCACTGTGGACATATTCAGGAAGCTGGGGCTGCGCCAGTGTCTGGTTACACACAACGGGTGAGAAAGCATTTAAATGTTAATACATTTCCATATTTTTCCAATTCATTTTTGAAAAATACTTTTGTCCTATTATTGCTCCTACCTCTGACTGTGCTTTGAATGAAATCAAGGCACAGTCTGCTACACTGGAGTGCGATCTATCGTGTTGATAAATTCTTTTTATTCCTTTTTTTCCTCCGGCTAATTTTCATCTCATGGTTTTTTATTTTGTTTTGAAAGATAAAAAGCGGTTATTTAGTTTTGGGTTTCAGGACAATTTTATGGCTTATGTAGCTTGTAGAAAATAAAATCTGCTGCTTCAAAGTCGTGCCTATGTTCAGGACAAGATTTATGGGGTGCATGGGGAAACTGAAGAGGTGTTGAGTACGTCTCCTGCTTATTGTTGTGTTTTTTCAGCCCTCTGTTCTCTGAGCATCTGTGAGAAAAACGCTAAGGAAGGGCTTCAGGGGCTCAGATGGGCTCCCTGCAGTTGAGAACGGACATAATTTGATACAATCATCTCAGATTAATTATCACTTTTTCTCTTCCTTTCTGCAAAACATTTTAACCGATTAATCGATTAATCATTTTGTTTATACGGTGTCAGAAAATATCCAAAACAGATCATTTTCATTTCCAAAGAGCAGAGCCGACTATTTCAGATTTCCTGTTTTGTTCAGCCAACGATTCAAACCTCAAAAATATTTATTTTTCAAAAAGGTTGTTCAAAGAATCTGCAACATTTTTTAATTTCACAGGACATGTCAAAACAAAGTCCTATTGATGAAATGATTCCAAACGTTTTCTTGACGGCTGAAATTCAACGAGATCAAAATAGCGACTTTCTCTTTTGTACAAATTGTCGAATCATTACTCACAGAGCAAAGATCATGAGTCACACAACTCAAATCTGCCAAAATATTTAAATCTAGAGTTTTTTGATTAATTTTATTTCTAAGAAGCTGATTGAAAGGTATAGAGAAGAATAAGAGCTAGCATAGAAGTAGCTTTAGTGGTGTAACTCTCAATGCCTGGCAGCCAGTCAGCTCCTCTGTTGTATATAGGAAGCGTTCCATTATTAGCATGTTCCTACCAGAATAATGTAAACAAGGCTAGTACTGAACACACATGGCCAAATCAAATGCATTTGCTGTCTTACTTCAGGCTGTAGTAGAATGATGTGTGTCTACATTTCCTGGTTTGAAGATCGAATGAATATGTAGTTAGAAACCTCTTTAGTTTTTCTTTAACCTCTGTACTTTTACTTTAAACTCTTTAGTTTTACTTTCTTTTTCAGTTTGTCTCCTTGTTTTGATCTCCACAAAGGCTACTTAACGTTCTCGCTTCACTCTGTCAGAATTGACCGTCCTCCAGACACAAACACTACGTTTGTGAGGAAGAGGATACTCCCAGTGAGAATGAATTTGATCCGTGTGTCATTCTTTTGCTGTCTGTTATGCACTCAGACACATACACACACACACACACACACACACACACACTCAAGAGTTGTTTAAATGGAGATCTGACATGTTCAAACACACAGCTTTCAAGCATTTGGAGATAGAATCGTGTGTATTTTCACAAGCGATCAGAAATAGAATATTTAACCAACACTGTCAAACAAAGTCGTATCAGAGCTCGCAGACGTTTAGTGACCTAGCTTCTCCTGCTGTATTTTTCATTTTCCACATGAGTAAACACCTTTTTTTTTCTTTTTGGGTCAGTTGTTTAACATATGCTGCCTTTTGAAGCTAATGTGGACAGTTTCGAGGCACACACTGGTTTTTGAAAGTGAAGCAAGCTTGTTGCTCAAACCGCACCTCAGAGGAGAGACGAGAGACGAGAGGAGATGCACTAAAAGTTAAATATGGCCGAATAAAGTTGTTGCTTTGGTCGTTCTGTCAGATTTGTTTTCCAACTTAAGTTTTTAGAGCTTGAAACACAACCATTGTCTGGGATTAAATAAAGAAAACAGCGGCGTATGATCTCCGTGGTCATCTTGTGGGACACTTAATTCCACCACTCTGACTGGAAACAATGGTATTTCTTCATATCTGCAGTTCAAGGTCGGTTCTTTGGCGGGCCTCATATCTGGTGGGTTTTGAAAACAAATCATGCCGCCTCGATTCATTTCTTCTCGGGTTAAATTTAGTCCCAGTTTATTTTGCTTAACAGCCGTGATATGAGGGCTTTACCAAAAACGTAATTTTAACAGAGGCCGCATAAACACTCCCTCAGCCTTGGAATTTCTGAACTTTTTGCGTGTTTTTCTCATTCCATTCACCCTGGTCAAACTTTACAGACTCAAGAGAATCATCTGATCCTGTTAGATTTGGATTGTTTGGGGGGGGTTTTTTGCCCTATTTGCATGGCAACACGATTCCATTATAACCTCTGAGGGACTCATGAGACATCTTCTGAGAAACAGTGGATTTGGCTTGAACATCTAGAAGCTCTTTGTTTCATTATTAGTGACACTCTTGCCGTGTTTGTTACGCCACACTTGAGCTGAGCTAAAGTTGAATCCAGGCTGCTGCTAACTTTATTATTTGGTGAAATGACTTAATCGTGAAGCTCCTTTTAAACTCTCCAAATATCTGTTTTACAGCTGCTTCTCTTGCAGTGTAGGCATATGGGAAGTATTCTTGGGCCACTATGTCTAATTTACTGCCTGACTCACCTCCTGGGGTTCATTCTGCAACAACTGTCCAAATAATTCACAAAGATGTTTGAGCACAAATGTCCCGATACACGGAGCCAACGCTGTTTGGAATCCATTGAGTCTCTAAAACATCAGAGCATTTTTAGAGTGGCGTGAACACGAGAAAAAAAAAAAATTCAAATTGGATTAGTTGTTTTTTTGATGTATTGTTCTGGATCAGGTTTAAATCATTTGATTTGAGTCTTCACCAATATGAAATAAATAAAGTTCTCTTTCAGATTCAGATCGCCACTGAGCCCCGAGTGTGACGATACACGAATCTGAACTGAACAGAGTTGATGGCAGGAACAATGAGGCTTGTGAACGTAGCCTTTGATTCTGGTTTACACGTAACCTCGGTGATGAGCCAAGGTTCACGACTTACTCTCCGCGCCTCGAGTTGTGAATCCAACCCCTGGGCGATGCGGATGAAGCATCTGACACACAGCCATCCATTGTGCTCCCCTCTCCTGCCTCTGCTTTCAATCACTCCTTTGACTTTTCCAACGATGAAATGAATCATGACTTAATCTGCTGTTCCTTGACTCCTGCCTCTCTTCCTCTGTGTCTGCAGGAGGCTGCTGGGAATCATTACTAAAAAAGACATATTGAAACACATGGCGCAGATAGCCAACAGAGACCCCGACTCCATCCTCTTCAACTGAACCCGTCCTCTTCGTCTTACCTCCATCTCTGATCCACTGTGGGGCGGGACGACACCTGCTCAAACACTCCAACGAAGGAATGCACTACTTCTACTCTTAAGTAGAGAAAACAGAGCTCCATTTATAAAGGTTTTTAAATAAAACCATTTGAAAAATTGGAGGCCTTTTGGCTTTCCAAGAGAGATTCCACCATGGGGAGGGCTTTCAGAAACTCATCTCGACTGATACCCTCAGTTTCATATTTGAGAGAAAGAGCTAAAAGGATATAGAACAGATACTTGAGACGTAAGACACTGGAGCATTTTTACATGTGTTCCTTTTGGCAGCTTCGTTTTACTTTTCTTCCTTTGACTCCACAAGGATTAAGTTCTTGCTCCCCGTCGTTACACCTCAGAGAAACAGATTGTGAAGAAAAAAGGAGGTGGAAAACTGATAAACATCTGTTATAGATACTGACAAGACGAGAGGATGAGAAATAAATACATCAGGGAAGATAATGTGTGGTTTTGGGGGAGCTCCGTGCCTGCCCTCCAGCCCTCACAGCGAGCCCAGACAGAGCACTCCGAGCTGAGCTGATGGATGCTCCTCCACACCACCTCTCCTCTCCCCCTGAACTCCCCTCCCTCCTCATGTGAGGCTTCCTGTAGCCTAAGGGGTGAAGGAACAGGAGTGTGAGAAGAGGATCTAATAGACTAACTTATACTCCATAAAGGCTTCATGACAGCCTGGGAACTCTGTGAATGTCTTTTGTCATAAAGACTCTCGCAATTTATTGAACAGCACGAAAATCCAGCCTGGGAACGACGCGATGTTTTGCCATCCCAGTCGACACGGACGCTCATGCTGTGGTGCAGGAATCACACACGGGACGTCAATGCTGCAAATACCAAGTCGGGTGTTTCTGGCCTGTTGTGGTAGGGCTAAAAAAAAACAAAACAACGCAACGAGAGAGTTGTGACAAATTAATTTATGTGAATGTAAAATTTGTTTGTCTCACTAAATTATTTCCCTGACTTGAAATTTTTGTGTCTGTTATTTAATTCGTTTTCCCTCGTTTTCTGAATTACATTGTGAATTTCCTTGATTATTAAATGCTGAAATTTCTAAAGCTCATATTCTGAGGGGAAAAAAAACTCCCATTGAACATTTAACTCCTCATTATCATCTGTTAAAGAGAAGATCAGAGAAGTTTGAGCCTAAACGGGTCAGATGAGGGATTACATTTTTTGATCGGAACATTGTAAAGTAGCAGTGATTTCAGTGAGAATTCCCTGAACATTATTTCCCTTTAAATCTATTAACAATAATGGCCGGTGCATTCAGGTACATTGCGTAAACTATGAAATCTACTTCGCTTGTCCTTTGAAACTCGTGATTATTCAGTTTGGCGTCAAATCTGAAGCAACTGAAATGTTTTTTCTCAAATATCAAGCTAATAATAAAACCGATGTGACTGGACATTCTTCATCTGTGGGTCACATCATGGTCTTGGAGCCATCACGGGACTATTTGTGTGTTTATATTGCCGATCTGGCGGGTTAAAGGTGACTCGTCGTTTCCAGCAGGAGGTCAGCGCTCGTCTCCGGCTCCGTAATCTCTGTGAGAAGTACTTGAGTAAGGACTGAGAGGAAGCGTGTAGGTTCCATGTGTGCATTAAATAACGTTTTTGGGGGGCTGCACTTGTGCGAGAAAGTGTGTGTATGCCTGTGAGTGTGTGTGTTAGGAAATGTGAGTGCATTGTGGCCAGTCGATATTGACTCAGTGGAATCTGGAGCTCAGTTCCTGTTGCTGAGACTTCACATGAGGATAGAGTTACTGACCTGCTCGTGGCTTCTGCATTCTCACACCTCAAGCAGTGCATCTACACACATGCGCGCACACACACACACACACACAGATTGTACTCATGTTGTGTTAGGCTCATCTTTATCTCCTTATAACCTGCTTGACATTCTCTTTCTGACGTCTTGACTCTGCTGCTTTGCTTCTCTGAGTTACCTTACCTCATTTGCTTTTCTCTCATATCAATCACCCGGTTCCCAGGCCTGCTATTGTCTCGGTGCGCATTACAAAGCACTGAAAACATTTGGATGTGGTAATAGGCCAATTCAAGGTGTCATCCTACACCCCTCCCGAGTGTCAAATCTCCTCAGCCTTTCTCTGTGTGAGCGTTCACATCTTTGCATTTTAAGCATGCGGAGAGATGACGTGTGCCGTCTGTGAAGTTGTTTATGCGTCTGATTCAAGGGATGCAATCCAATCTGCTCCTCAGTGTTGTGTCGCTGCCCTCTCGGCCTCACCTCAGGTCGTGAGGTGGAGGTTCCCACAGCTGAGGTTGCAAACTTGCTGCTCATGTGACAAAGAATAGCCCAGCTGACCTTTCACTACCAAACATTCGTAACAACTTCTGACCATAAAAATAATACAGATGAATTCATTTGTAAGTTTTGCCTTTGACACTTTCAAAAGTCTGAATTAAATCTATATTTAATTGAAAATTAAAGTAGGGAGCATATCATCCTGACTTTAAAAAAAAAAAAAAAGTTGACTTCATGATGTTAAAAAAGCCAATCAGAGTATTGCCCCACAGATTTCTCAAGGAACAAGAAGTTTCCAGAAAGATGATCTCAACCTACATGAAGTCATTTTTTGTTTTAGCCACTCGGGGGCGAAGCAGAAAGTTTTGAGCATAACAATGACTCGACTGCTCTCTGGCCTGTGAGCTCGAATAATAAGAACAAAACACGATTGTCTTATTTACAAAGCAACCCTAGACACACTTGTAAAACATCACGCTGTGGACTGGACTATGTCACATGTCATGTCTTAAACTTGTGTAATAGCAGCATGCAATCTAAAAATCACAAGACAGATACTTGGCTGGTGTCTTAGTTGTGTTGCTGTTGAGTGATCTTTGATTTAAAAGTTGAGTAAGTTGTTTTATCTGAAAACAATTTATCACCTACTTTTTTATGACATCCGGCAGACATTGGGCAAGAGTAGCGTTCATCTCAAACCGGCCACGTAATCATCATTTAGGTCGGGTTTTGACCTCAACCAGAGCCGTTGATTTATTTTAATGTATAAATATCAATCAAAGATACTAAAATGCTTATTTCTTTGTAGGTTTGTCAGTACAAGGAAACTGTTCCCCAGTACTGAATCCATTTTTTTGTTCTTAAATTTTGGTTTCTGTGGCTGAATGTTTGGGAATCTCTCCATTTTAAACAAAGACGTTCAAAGACCTATTCTGTCCCAGTAGAACCTCTGCACCTAACTGGTAATCAAATATTTAGAACACTTCCTGAACTGTGCCAGGGAAACTACTTCTGGGCCTAAAAAAAAAAAGAGTGCAGTCCAAAATTGTGAGAGTTAATCTATAGAAAAAAAACCTCTCAGCTCGAGCTATTACCTTGAAATTGTATTATTACTGTGGTTATTTTTTTCTGCTTCTGCTTAATCAAATAAAGCAACATAAAAAGCCATGTTATTCTGTAGTTAATTCCCTAATACCACCTCTGGTGCATTGCGTCTTATTAAAAGCTCACAATGCAATGAGGTTAGGAACCACTGGTACAACTAAAATTTTAAAGAGGTGATAATGTTGTGATTGAATCCAGAGAGAGTTGAAACTGGAAGGAAAACTTCTAAAGGGCCAACACATACTCTGGAAGTGATCTAAAATGTGCGACGCCCACCACTGACCTACGACACACATGCAAAAAGGAGAGAAAATAGATCTGTGGTTGCAATTATATTGGTTTTCATCCAACACGCCGTTCCAATGCTGAGCAGCGTGTCGTAAATGCCCTCTAGTGACTGAAAACTAGCTTGAGGTCATGGAGTGAGATCGGGCCAATTTATATCCTAGAGCTGCAATATAATCCCCTTTTCTGCATGTGGTGTAACTTCATGTAACACGTCTGAGGTCTGTCCCACTCATCCCACCTAAATGTAACCTTTACATGGGTTTATAGTCTGAATACGGTCTGCTGCTTGACATCAAACCAGTTTGATGACATTGCGATATAGCGACACTAGCTTCCCCAGCTATCCATGGATACATGTAGTTTATAAATGAGAGGAAATACTAATGAATTTTAGCCAGAAACAGTCACAATTCATAGCATTTTGGGCATTTGTTGACGTGACAACAGTGTTTTGGGGGTCTAAAAGTGCAGCTTCTTGAAAACTTTTAAGAGTCCGATCAGAGTCCAATACCAGCGTATTACCATCTTGAAGAAAAAAAGCAGAAGAAATAGAAATGTAATAATCCCCTTGGGGTCATAGTGCGCCCACAATGAACAACTTAAAAGAGGACAGTGTCTTGCTCAAGGGCACCTCGGCAGTGCTCAGGTGCTTCTCCGCTGCCAGTTCACACTCCAAATTTTTTGGTTCACATGGGCCTTGAACCGGCCACCTTTTGGTCCCCAGCCCAAGTCCTAGTGGACTGAGCTACTACCGCCACGGTAAAGGGGAAATGGACAAGTCTATGGAAGGGAGTGGGTGACAAACTCAGACATCTGGAGGAAGTTCAGAGGAGAACTTCCTGTGGAAAAGAACCAACTGCGGTTTTGGAATCTGGTGAAGATGAATCCTCCAGAGAGATCCATTTGGAGGTTTTCTTTTCTGGCAGATCCAGCTGGGAGGAGGTCGACGTCTGAACCAGGAACTCTCTAGACTCAATCCCTCTAGAGTCTAGAGGGATTGAGTATCTCATCTGGCCTGGGATTACCTCAGGGAAGGGCAACTAGGAAGAAAAATGCCTGGAATACACAGACGAGCCGGCTAAACACACCATGAACCTGTCCCTGGATAAGTGGCAGGAAATGGCAGGAAACTTGTTCATTAAGTTCGTTAAGGGTTTAATGGGTTTTGGCACCACAGAATCCCATCATTATAATTAAATTTATCTTGATGAAATAGTTCATTTTGGTTGCGCTCGTCTTTCTGCGAAAGTTATTTTGTCCCACTAATATTGGACAATTTTCTACTTTTCTCATTAGAAGTACCAGCTGTATCTTCTTTACTCATCTTACTACAAACCCTGCAACTGTTGAATGTACCCTAGATTTATTTGAAGTGCGACTGGTTTGTGCGGAATGCCTTCCAATAGCGCTGGTATATTTTCCACATCCAATGAATTTGAATCCCTACCAGCGTTTAATTGTCTCGTACAGGATTGACAAGAATTTTAATCAAAGCTGATTTATTCCAGTGAAGCTAGAAGTCTACAGTTTCCAGTTTGTTAGATAGTTTTCAGATTTTTGACTCGGATTAGCATTGCTATAACCCCTAGCGGAGTTTATTTTCATATGTAACACCATGACCAGAAATTGTATGCGCTCCACACATGTCCCCAGCGTGCACGTCATTTAGTCTTTCCAAACACTCACTGCAGATGTGTTTCAGCGACCCGAGGTCCGGTCGACATTTTTTGACAGATGATTATTATAGTTGTCATTGATTTGTACCGTTTGTGTGACACATGCGTTCACTGGCAGATCGGACGCCAAATCTCTGCATGAACAGGACTTTCCCATCAAATCCAAACCGTTTCATTTAATGTTTCTCTTTTACCAAAAAGGTTTTGAAGTCTCGCATGGCGATGTGTGATGCTGTTTCTGTCTGTAAGTGTGAATGAGCCTTTGCTGGTTCTCACATTATAAAGATTACATAACCACTACAACCAGAATTCATTTTTACATCCCGAGAAGCGGTGATTTGTCGTAATTGTCAGTAATTGTCCACCAAATATCTTCACAACCGTTGTGGATAGAAAGATGAAAGAAAAAGCACATTACTCTAGCAGCAAAGGGGATGAAAATGAGATGATGACCTTGACCTTGAAAAAACCAGGTCAAGGTCAAATGTCAACTTTTGTACATTTTTTTTGCACATATCTCAGGAACCGGATAAGATAAGGAAGACGAAACAAAAGGCGTTATATTCAGGGTGGCAAGGGGATGAAAATTAGATCACAATCTTGACCTTGAAAAACTAGGTCAAGGTCAAATTTTTTCTTTTATACCTTTTAAAGGCCCAAAACAATAGTATAGGTTGTCCTGAGTCTGTCTGCTACAGTATATAGCAGTCGTCAATTTACAAATATGAAATGAAAATCCAATTACTCGATAGAATTCATTACTGCGTCCATTACGAAAGTAGGTCAGGGTAAAATTTTGAATTCAATTGTTTTTATTGTTTTTGTATATTTTCATTACCTCTCATGTTTTTAAAAAAAAATGTTTTATGCCTTTGACACCATATAAATATATTTTATATTCCTTCTTTTAATCCTTATTTTGAGCTCCACCCACTCAAACAGGAAATATCTGGTTCTTCCGCTGTTAAAAACTCAACCCTGCTCACCAACTGGTTGCAGTCTGTGTGCTGTTTGGTGCTGGGGAAGATGCATACAGCGGCTTTTGTAGAGCTGTTTTTTGTTGTCCAAAATATCTACCCGAGGTACATCTGGAAATGGGTTTTAGTGAAAGAAGGAACAGTTCATAAAAACCAAGACAATGAGCAGAATGATGCCATAAAGCTCTGTCAACCAGAATAATAAGGTAACGGTTTGCTTGTCACAGTCATACAGACATGTTGGTCCATTTGGAACATAGAGATATCGATGACTTTGTGTCACGCTATTGCTTACGCAGATACACAGCACAGACGCAGATGTATAGCGTGAGTTCCTACAGATTGAAAATGCAAATACTAAAATACTGCAAAATACATTGAAAACGCACCTTGAAAATTACCCTATGGACACTAATATAAGGTAAATGGTAAAGAAAAAGTATTTTTTTATAGATGTAAATTATAGAATGTCAAGTAAAGCTTGCCATTTAATTTGAATAAGGATATAAATATTTGGCAATTCTTGTTATAGATAAAGCAGCAATAAGACTCCATGTTCTGATTGATGAGAAACTTCATCCCGTATCACTTATATCTTCTTTCTCTTCTCCCACACGTCTACTTTCTGTAACCTCCCCCATCTAAAGATGAATCCAAACAAGTTATTTGACCCTGAACACATTAATCAGTTTCTGCACAGATGATTTTCCAGACACGAAAGCATTCTTTGAACGAAAATAGATATTTTTCTTCCCACCATTTTCATTCATTCACATCAGCTGTGACTAAATCAATCACTCTTATGACACCCTGATAGCTTCCATTCATCGGTACAAAAGCAGCTGGGTGAAGCAGAAATGGCGTATTTCCATCATCATTTATGCATCATTATCCAGCGTTTGATGTTTGACTGGTGTTCTTTAATGATGTCATCTGGTTGCACTTATTCTTCATCTCCTTCTTGAGTGGAGAATAAAAATCTTTTCAGAACCAGCGACTGTTTATCTCTCAAAAGCACTTAACATTTCGATGATCATCTGTATATGGAAACATGATGGATCATTTAACGGCAAAGGCAAATGCAACAGCAGGAGTGTCAGCAGAGCCTGGTTTGAATGAGTTAATCATATGATCGACCATTATAGGACAAAGTCACAGACCCACCACCTGCCCCGATCTGTTGAATATTGACACATGACGAGTCTTGTAGGTCCAAAGCTGGTAAACGAAATGTATTTGTATATTAGTTCATCTTGTTGAAAACAGAATCTTATTTCTTTGCATTTTGAAAAAGATCTGCAGTCACATGGCAATGAAATCGTTAAAAAAAAAAAAAGTCTGAAAAAATTGTTGTAACCATGCCAGACCATTAGTTGGCGCTGTAACCATATAAAAACCAACACCACAGAATAAGACCACAGTAGTGTAACAACAGACCCATATCAGGTGAGTGTTCATGAACACATTTTAGTTGTTCTTTCTATACTGTGGTCAGTTACACCAATAAGGGTGGATCCATAACAGGCATGCATGATGTGGAGTTATGATGTCATCGTTTTAATTCCCTTTTGCCTGTTTACATGGTGGCATTTTCAAAACATTTTAAAATGTTTGCATTAAAAGTTTACTAATTTAAGATCAAAAATGACATCATGGAAACATCCCTTTGTAGGATTATCGGACATGTGGGGAAAGAAGGGGTCATTAATTTCCGGAGTGGATCAGAAGTTACAGATACAGAAGGAATGTTTGAGAGATGATCAGAAAAACAGGTGGAAAAGTGTGTGGGGGGGGGGGCAAAAAATGGAACTGGAGATGACCCAGGAAAAAGGACTGGCTTCATTGTTTCTTAAATTTCCTTTCAGTTCAGTTTGAGAGCAACAAGAGCATATCTTGTTGGAATTTGTATACGTCGGATTCAATGAGGCCTTGGCGAAGGTGCCTTTCTAAAAACACCCAAAACGGGAGCAGACAATTAAATATTTGTATGCTAATCTTTGACGTTCGTGACCGCTGTAGCTGTAGCTTTGAGCATCATGGACCGACCTCATCATCTGTGTGTGAAAAAGCGTTGACCCAGAGCCACACCGCTTTTCATTTTCTCATTCTCCACGGGTTGTTTCCTGCGACTTCCTGCGACAAACTCTTTGTGTGCCAAGAAGGGGCAGCTCTAAAGACCTTATCAAAACCTAATAATGTTCTTTAGGAATAACTGTATTGTTTAACTGCCCTGTAAGGTACTCTGACAGCACCGCTCCCACTGCTTCTGATATTCGCTTTCCAATGGCCGGTAGTTGGGGCATCGGGGTTGAAACAGTAGTATTGTTCTCCTAAAAAAAAAAATGTGCATGTGTGTACGTCAGGTTGAGCTCTTGCCTGGCCCCACATAGTCTCTTCAGGATGTTTTGGGTTTTCCATGTGTGTGTTTGTGCGTGCATAAATGTGTGTGTGTGTGTGTGTGTGTGTGTCTGGCAGCTTCATAAAACTAATTTCCTGCCAGCCTCTTAGGAAAACAGAGTGTGTGTTGGGTAATAATACAGGAGACGTGGAGAGAAGGCAGCACTGTTGATATGGAGGGTGTGTGGCAGCTCTGTGATGGATGTGAGAATGCAGATATGGAGATTACTTCAGCATGTAGGTGACTGGGTGGTGTGTGCATGTGTGTGTCAGGAAGGGTGGGGGGTTTTTTTGTATTGAGGGAGGCAGGTTAAAAATGTCGAGAGGTCTTTTGTTAACAGTCCAATGAAAACATGGGGGGGTCAGAGAAAATTAGATAAAGTCCAAAATGTGATCATTTATCAAAAAGGCCACCTGGGATCTGCTTCATCAAGCTCCGTGTTGTTCTGGCTGGTTTAAATAAAGTCACAGAAAAAAAATTTTTTTCATTGTATTTAGCAGAATTTCTCAAGAAGATCTTCAGATTATCCAAATCCAGATTTCTATACTTATAATGCTCTGTCAAAATTATTTAAAATCTTTTCAAGGCTCATAAATCTAATCTGGATCCTTTATTTTGATCCAGATTGTAAAATAAGAACAAACCTCCTAGAGGAAGTTAACAAACCATATACAGGATGTTATAATCTTTAATTTAATGGAGCATATGACCAAAGTAAATGAAATCATATATAGTACTATGACATTGTTCTGCTTTAAAAATCTTTGCTTGTGACACTTTGTACACTACCTTTACATTTAATCCGTTTCCCTGCAGAGCTGTTATTAATAAAGTCGTTTTCGTCATCTTGTTAGTCCTGAAAGGATCTGATTGGTCCTCACCCACCATTCGTAAGTCATGTATCACATGTATTCAGTTAATGCCACACACACTTTCCCTGTTCCAGTTAAAGTTCAATTAGTCCCGGAGTCAGATGCTATCATGCACAGTTGAATTACAAACATTCTTTCCCATCTGCAGGGTAATGAAATTCGACATTCTTTCCATTTAAGTCAAGGAACACATTTTTGTGTACGCTGTCCACCTGGTGTAAAGATGCACGAGTTTTACAGCAACTCTGTTTTTCTCTCTGATTCTCCATCATTGCCTGTTTTTGTAATTCTTATATATATTTCATGTTTTTTTTCTACCTAAAATTGTCTTCTCTAAAAGATTCTTGGCTTAAATGCACCATGCATAACTCTCCCTTTATAAATCCAAACTGGTATCTTTATTTTAGGAGCCCCAGAAAAATCTCCATAATAAAGACAGTTTCATAACATGTGCCTCATTCCTTCATTATTAGTCATTTGCTGTTTAAAACTTCAGAATTCCATTGCCTGGATGGTTTGTGGAAGTTGATGGATAGTGAACAGGTGTAACCAGAGTCAGAGGCTGAACATCTGCCACTGAACTGTAAACCATGTGTGGATCGAAGAGAAAAAAAAAAATCACAAAAAGAAAATCAAATTTGGCCTTTTTCTAAGCTGTGCTTGGACATATTTGTCTTATTCTGTCTTTTTTTTATTATTAATTACAGTAAAGTTTATCAGATAAGTAATATATTTCTACAAAATTAGTCATTATCTTTATTTGCACCCTGCGGCTTTCGTTGAGTTCCAGACCATTGTTTTTCGTGGTCATTCCCAATTTGCACTCAACGTTAAAGACAGACATGGGTGGAGACTTCTATTTGTTCTCTACTTTCATTTTGTTGTGGGCAGTGTAGCTGTAATTCAAGCAAGGCACGAGAAATGCGTATGGACACAACTAAAGAAGATAAAGTGAAACAAACAAAAAAAATAGTTTAAATTGTTTTTGTAATGTCAAAACGTTTGACTCATCGCTGCCCTCCTGTGGTTGATGCCAACACGAAAAATAACATGAGGTAGAAGGGACTTATTTATTTTAAAGATTTAAGTGGCGTGATGAATGAATTATAGTGGTTTATAGAAGAAATTTGTGAATTAGTGGCTCAGCTGTTGCCAGCCTGCTCAGTGTAAATATTGGCAAGAAGAAACAACCGAGGAGTCAGTGAACAGTCAAACCTGGAAACTGGACCAAAGGGCAGAAAGGGAGTTGACTTTGGTGAAAGATAAGCACAAAACCTTAAGTGATCTACTCTCTGAAGTATTTAAAGATCAACCTGGCACTTTGTTTTGACATTTTAAATCGTTGCACTTGTTGGCAAGGGCAACGAGGGACGATCGCTGGTCTGAACTGCATGTCATCGTACCGCTTGTCGTTACCGCCGTCATCCATCCTGATTACGGTTTTCTAAATTATTACAGCAACTCTCTTTGGGATAGATCACTAGAAGAAATATATCATGTTGAGCCTCAATTTAGGAATTCCAGTGGTCTTCTACTGCCTTATGCTATTAATTTATGAGGTCATATTTAATGGAGGCTCAGGATGTTATCCTTGGCTTCAGCTAAAGAACCTCCAGTCCCTCCAACGTAGGTCAAAAGTCATCATCTGGATCTGAGATCCTGAAATCCACATCTGAGTCAAACATAGGTGGTTTGCCAGTGTTGGACATTAGTGAAGTTCCTCAAAATATTTCCTAAGACGCAGCCCCTCCGGCTGGAAATACTTGAATCTCTCAACGCCAAGACTTCTAAAGTACGTCCAAATGACTCTGCAAGTCAGAGGTGTTAAAGGCTTCGCTTTAAACAGTGGATTCGTTCACATCTGCTCTGTTCTGAAT
The DNA here is from genome assembly GCF_040054535.1 of Antennarius striatus. Taxonomy (NCBI): domain Eukaryota; kingdom Metazoa; phylum Chordata; class Actinopteri; order Lophiiformes; family Antennariidae; genus Antennarius; species Antennarius striatus. The sequence goes on along the minus strand of NC_090798.1, from coordinate 3,471,145 downwards.
GCCAAAAGCATAATTGCAGCTTGTGCAAGTGTTTTCTGAGGAGATTATTAGCGAGGCACTCACAGATGCTGTTCACACCCACACACATGCAGAACAATGGAACACAATGAAACACAAGGATCTTATTATTGAGACTGCTGACCATGTGTTTGTCCATAGAAGCACAGCTGGTTTTATCTTCCAGTGACATAATTCAGAATCTGATCCAAATGGACTTTACATTCAGTTAAGGTTTTGGCAAAAGGATGATATTAGCAACCAAAGATGATGCTTGCTTGTCTGTCAAAGTTTACATTCAAACGCTCGGGCAGCTGTCGGCCGGAACCTCGGCCAAAAGAAGCCCAGTTTTCGCATTATGTCATCGCACCTAAAAGCAACAGTCCTGTTCTAGTTGAAACCTCTTCATGGAGACTTGAGAACCTGTTGCTAGAAATTGGAATCACATTGAGGTCAAATTATAAATTTGATTGGATACATCTGGATGATATCTCCAAACTCTCTTCCATGATAATCCATCAAGTATCCTGCGTGAAAATGATGCTACAAAAAAGCTTTCCCAAATCCATCAGGTAGTTCTTTCTGCCATCATTGATTTCAAAAGATGAGACAAGTTGTAATTGATCATGAAAAAAAAAAAAGACTTCTGTTATTCCTTCAGTTTCTTAATTTTAAAAAGTATTAGTTAAACAGACAATACAGCAGGGTTTGTGCTGTGATGGACCGTCATTATGAAGCCTGCATAATAAACGGATTAGACTTTGGGTCACTACGACTCGACATCCTTCATATTCCTTTTCCCCTGATATCTCAGGAATGCCTTTAAGGCTCCCCCCCCCCTGCACAATCCACCTTGTTATCTTTTACTATTATTCATTTAGGTTTATCTTAATTAGCTTAAATGTTGTGTGTGTCGTATGCATTAAAAAAAATGTTTCATCATTCTGTCGTTTGCATCCATATGAAATAAAAATACTGTCCAATGCCAAATCCATGACTGCTACTAAGAACTAAGTTTGCCCAAGATCAGTGTCACCAGGAAATCTCAGTCTTAACCAAAGTCAGGCTGGCAATCGCAACTGGAATTTTTATTTCACAAATTACAGACATAGGGTAAACATTAAGTCAGCAGACTCTAGAAATTATCACAAATTAGTGGGTTTCCCTAAAAAATAAAATCAGTGTGAATGTGGCTCAAGAATTACATTGAAGATGAACACCAGCTTTGGATACACATTTGAAAGGACAAATTTATTCAAAAACATCTTTGGTATTTCAGTGACTCGGCTGAATAGGTAGTGTGTTTTGTTGCATAAACAATCGTCAATATAAGACTATGGTGCTAAAAAATTCTCAAAATAACGATAATTATTTAACTTTTATCACCGTGTGACTTTATCAGAACACGAAGATGTATTATTTTTGACACACACAAGACAACCTCACATTTACATTCCTCAGGCAGTATCAAATGTTTTCAAGCCAAGAAAAAAATGTGAACTATGTTCAATGGCACGCGCAAAGTCATGATTTGCGTGTTGGACAACAGTCGCTGTGTTACAAGCCGGATAGCATGAGAAAATTAAATTTTTTGGAAGAATGCAAAAGTTGATGCATTTTGTTTCAGTGCTGAGTTTTTGGAGAAAATTTAGGTCACAAAATGTAAGTGCAAGTAGTTGTGTTTGGAGTGGGAACTGCTGTTAGATTTTTATTGTATTAGATCATAACTCTAGGCCTGTAAAATGAGGAGTTACTGAGTTCCAAATATTTCTGGTGTTTATTTGTGTTGGTTTTATTTTACTTCAAGGAGTCCTCACAGGAATAGGTGCACAAACTCAAATTGCCTGTCCTATGCTTATCACGAAATGTTTCTGGAGAGTTAAAGTCTGGATTGCATTTACTGTCTTTGGCTGTAATTGCTCAGTTTCACAAATGTGATTGTTCTGCTTCAATCAATGTTTTTCATTGTGACATGCTTGGACAAATACTGGCAACAGACACGTCCTAGTCGAGGGAACACAATGGCTGTAATCTGGTCTTGATGAGATGATATGTTGATCCATCATAATGCCAAGAAGATGATATCACTGAAATTCAATCATGTTAATCAAAAGAAACATCTTGGGGATGATTTAAAGACGCACGTTAAACAAACATTAATTTTTGTGAAACCACAGATGTTTCTTGGACCTGTTGTGGAAGTCGAACGCATCTCTTGTGTTGCACCTGGAAACACATATTTACCTCTGATGAAAAGGAACTACTGAACAGAAGTCTATCAAACTTGGCAGGAAATGGGGTTTTCGGCCAGCTTAGACCGCCGTTATATTTTGGTGCTACAGCATACAGGACTTTTTGTGGCATTGTGACAATAGATAGGTTTTGACAGCTGGGTCTTGGGGACGTATGTGAGAGTGTCACTATAGTCTTGACATAAAAATGACCCAATGGTGAAAGTGAATCCACACAATGGAAAATAAAGGCTTCATTGATAGTTGATCAGTATTCCACTGATCAACATGGCCAGCTAGTATTTTTCAGAAACTGTTATTTTGCTCAGACTGGTAGCTGGTTACATATTACATACTAGTAGCGTCTAACACACGGCCAATGTAGATAAGCTAATAATACACCAGTAGCAAGCTACACACTATAATTTTAACTCGGTATAAATTCTGCTCGTGCTCATATGTCAAAGTCAAGGCCTGCGGGCGAGATCTGGCATGTGAGGAGTTATTTATGGCGGCAGGAGGATTTTTAATTGCTATTAGAACCGACCCGCAGGGCCATATTGACCTGCTGGTGTTTTGCACGCACCAAAAACTACATTCCCCACAATGCAACGGTAGGAGAAGTCACTGCAGCGCAACAAGCGGGCTTTGGTTTCATTGTTTATCAGCAGTCAGAGCGGAGGTTTAATTTAGCTACTCCCCTCCTCAAAAATGGCTAAAAGGAAGGTGTGTGAGGGTGTTTCCCGGCGTTGCCCGTGTTGTCCGTCCTCACTGGGTTGTTGTGTGAGCCTTCACAAAGGTCCAGTCAGGATATCCACAAGTTTCCAGTGCCCCTTTCAGGTGTCGGGGCTCTTTTACCTGGTCTTGGGTACTGGTTGGTAGCTTGTTGCTGTCCACCGAGTTGATGTGTTTTTCGGCGAAAAGTTGCACCTCGTGGATTTTGATCTTGACCCATGTGTCCACGTACCAGAACCAGTGGCTTGGTGTTGTTCTGTTGAACGAGGTCAGGGCCCTGTGTTCCACTTCTTCCATGTACAGATTGGCCACAGTAGGAGACAGCGGCTGGCACATGGCACATTTTGTAGCTGCTGGTTGGGTCGCGCTTCAGGGTCTCATCGGTGTTGCTGTCGCTGAGTAGAGACATAACTTTGTTGAGGTAATCTGTTGTGTTCAGGATTACCGTGCATCTTTCTTTACTAACTTACTCAGTGCCGTCACTGTTTTTATCTTGGCAGACAAACCCCCAGGAGTCACATTTTGTGCCATCTTAACTGAAACTGGTTGCTGGTGTTTTTTAATCACAATAAGCGGATTTTCATGTTGTTTTCAGGCAGCTGGTCTGCCACACTGACAAGGCGGTTGTAATATTTCCCATGGGAACATTTAATTATGTCCTGCTACATTACTTTCCAATGTAAACACAACATGGTTCTTTGGATTGGAGCTCAAAACAGAACACAGCCAGAAATTAGTTTACATGAGGTTTGGATTTAACATCGTCCCACATTAACAGCTGTGTCTCTCTCAAAGTCTGATGGAGAATAGATGTCAGACAAAGTGTCAGACAATTTTGTGAATTACGGGGAAATGCAGTCCAAAAGGTACATTTGTGGAAATAGGATCCTTGGTGAACAATTAACAGTGTCAAAGAGTGAACACACACAAACCTTTATTTATAAGATGACACTATGAAGGCCTGTTTGTCCAGCTGCTGTGATTTTAACTTTGGAGACCTGTTCCTTTCTGAACAGGAATTCTGGTTTAACTGTTTTGGTTTTTATACCTTTACTTTTGGCGTCACTGATTAGCAACAACATAAAACTTGGAAAGTTTAATATGATTTATTTTTTATATACATGTTCCAAGTCCTCAGATTCATTTCTTGCAGGAGAGAGAGAGAGAAAAAGAATGGTCAGCAGAAGTGGTGTGGAATTACTGGAATAGAAGAATCACCTGAGCTGAACTTATTTTCTCAGCTATATCCGTGTTTGTTTTAAGACAAGACAATTATACCAATGGAGGTCTAGCTGGATTTGTGAGTTGTCTAAGACCATAAATCCAGTTGATACTGATCAGGTGTTCAAAAGTGTTGCATAGTAAGATGTTTATGTTCAATCCTGAAAAGAAAATGTGTTGCATGATGGTGTTAATGATCTTTATGTTTAGGATTTAGTCCTCGAGGGGTTTCGAGCGCAGTGGATGAAGGATGTTCTCTTCTCTCATGACACCATATTACCACATTGTAAATCTCACCGCACACAGAGACCGTTCAAATATTTGTTTATTTTCTAAGCAACAATGTGCTCCACATGTTCACAGCTACAAAACTGTCCAGTACAAACATACATGGAACATTCAATGCAAAGTCTTCCCAGCAGGGCCCAGTGGTTTACAGTATGTAGCTATGACTGTATATGTTACATTATCATCACGGTTGGGACCTGTTTCAATTTGCAGTTTATTTCCATTTGAATGCATGAAAGAAAAGACCTTAGGATTGTCGAAACCAACCCCCCCCCACCCCCACCCCCCGGATAATAAACGTACTTGAGCTCAGACTCACAGAAGGAGCACAAACTTGTGCGACGGACGGTTCCAGGTGCAAAACCACCTGGAGAAAAAGGCTGCTACAAAAAAAAAGCAATCAAGCAAAAAAAAAAAAGAAATTTCAATTTAATGCACTTTCACAGCAAAAGAAAAAGCATGATGTGTGCAGAGTATCACCTTGGTTAGAACACATACACAGGTATTTGAGAACCACAGAAATCTAATGCCAGAAAAAGAGAAACATGTAGGGGTTGAAGGGTTTTCTTGTCCTCTAATGGTTTATAACGGAATATTCTTTACTTCTTTCAACCTGGCTTTTTAAAAAAACAAATTTTTTTTTACTAAATTTGGTCTGTCCTTTCTTAAAAATTCACCTTCCCAATTTGGTCAACATACAGAAAATGTTTCCATATGTTTTTGTATGTATATCAGTGTTTCTAGATGACCTAATCCTATCAGAAAGTGAACAAATGTTCTTATAGTTGATGGTAGTTCTTTGCTAAAAGCAAGCTATAAATTCAGCCCATTTTGTTTTATTATTATTTGTTAGTTTTGATTCTCATCAGTTGTCCAGAGAAAATTCATGAGAATTTTTCCTTTTGGCAAGTAAACCCCCCCAAACAGCTGGTTTTACTTATTTGCAGGAAAAAACAAAAACAAACATTGTCTGGATTTGAACTCGGATACCATTTGTGCAAGAAGTATGAGTGGTTTCACACTTTAATGTGTTTTAAAGATTATTTCAGTGTTAAGGCATTGCTTTGCTACTATGCAAAAGACTGTCTGGTGTAATCAAAGTCATTTTCTGATTAAAGGAACCCTTTTATAATTCTAAGAATCCCCCCTTTTTCACTGGAAATTATTGTAGTTCTGAGAATGTTTGAGAAACAATGCTTTCGCTTCAAAGTGGGAGCTCTCCCAGGAAAAAAAGAAAAAACCACAAAAGACATATAGCAGGTTTGGAGTGACTGGTCCAGATATGAGTGTGCATCCACTAGTTGAATTTTTCCAAGTCTGTGTAAAATGTTAGTTAACGGCAGCTTTGTAAATGAACAAAACGTGGACAAACATCATCAAACATGTCATTTTGCTCCTTTATGTGATGAAGAAATAACTTCTACCAACCACCTGTTGGCTAACATGTCTTCAGCGGCCCTTTGGTTCATTCCTCAGAACTGTTTTGCTAGACTTAAACTCCCGAGGCCTTCTTTGATCTGAAAATCTCCTGAACCCAATGTAGCTCCACAGGGTAGACGAGAAAAGCAAGATTCTTTACATAAACAGGGGTTAGGGATGAGGAAGGTAATGATGAAGGAAAGTGATAGACACAACAAATCAACAACAGACCGGTAAGCCTGCATACCACCTCATGCTCATGCTCTCTCCTTTCCCTTAATAGTCTGAGGTGGGGCTCATTCTTATTGGCATTTACGAGATTTCGACCCCTCCCTGCTTCTCGTTTTCCTTCCTCGTTTGTTTACAAGGCACTTCTCAAGTCTCATTACCTTATAGTACAAAGAGGCCATCTTTATCCTCCTCGAAACAACGTCTTTGTGTACAATCCACCGTTGTAGATGCATAGTCTTCAGTGAAGTCCAAGTGGTTAGAAGTCCAGTCAAGGTAGAAAAAAATATGAATTACATTTAAAGTCCTCACAGTTTAGTGTCTAAATCTCTTCTTTTTTTTCCTCTCCAGCCATTCATATGTACAGTTCTCTCATGGCACATGTAAAAAAAAAAAAGAAGAAGTTATATTCCATTGGCTTTGGTTTGATCATTTTTTTCTTTTCAGTGTCTGTCCTCACATCTTAGATGCAGATGATTGAGTTTTAATCGTGTGTACATTCGTTGCTCCGGAATCCAAAAAAAAAAAAAAGAGGATCCGATTATTTCCCAGAAAGTTGATGACGCGGGCGATTCGCTGAGATTCATTTATTTTGGGATGTTATGACAATACCGTGGCCAAATTTTCAAGGGCGGGGGGGGGGATTCTCATCTGACAGGAAGACCTTTTAGTCTTTAAAGTTATTCTGAGGTTTGATTTCTCTTTTTGACATTCCAAAATTTAATTCCCAAAGAATCAACAGCAAACCAGTATCCACACATTTATTTTAGCATAATTGCACTTGTATCCTTTTTTTTTTTTTTGCTCTCAGTGGTGTGATTTCTCTTTATGGAAAATAAGGAAGGCAAATCCCATCTTTCTTTTTCATTTCCATCTCTTGCTGCATTCACTCAAGCAAAGCCTTCGAACTCCAACCCTTCCATCCTTCAGTGTATACGTCCAAGCAAACGTTGAGGATCCAAGAACCAGGCCTTTCCCACAGCTTCTGTCTTAAATGGCCCTTTATCCAATCAACAGATATTCTGCAATCTCCAGCCCATCATTTATCCATCCACGGCTCCATATGTTTCTTCCTTCCCTTTCCTTTCAGAGGTCTAAGCGGAAAGCGCCAAAGTAGCTGGAGGAATCATCTGCGTTGACCATAGTTGGGGAAGAGACGGAGACAAAGAGTTCATCGCCAGCCCTCAGCTCAAACAGCCCACCCTGGTAGACAGAGTGAAGGGCGTACTCGGCGTCTGGAGCCCAGCATTTTGTTCCAACCCCCTTCAGCAGCTGCACAGAAGTAAAAATTCAGGTAAAAACAAACGCATTTCAACCAAACACCACAAGATTATTCCAAGCGAAGTGAGATATTTTACCTGAATGGGGCTGGGGTAAGACGTTTTCTTGTAGACGCACTGCACCAGCTGGTGGCTGACGCTGCGCTGGTCTCCGTCATTGGCAGCTGGGGATGGATAACGAAAATACACCTGGGAGCGAGAGGGGATCGCAATAAGCATGAAGTGTTCCAAGCAAAGCAAATTAGTTTGAGTTTTTCCCAGAATTTATTATTACAGTATTTTCCGCACTATGAGGCACACCTAAAAAACTTTGAATTTCCTCAATATCCAACAGTGCATCTTATAATCAAGTTTGCCTTATATATGGAAAAAGATTTGAAATAGCCCATTCATAGAAGGTATTCCTTATAATCCAGTGCACTTTATAATCCAGTGTGCATTATATATGGAAAAGTTTTAAAATGTCATTCACTAAAGGTGCGCCTTATAGTCCAGAAAATGCTTTACTTAAAGTGCCGATAGATCACCTGTGAGTATAGGTAGTACCGTCCATCTTGTGGCACTCGCAGCTTCCCATTGGTCAGGGTCATGTTGTGCAGGTGAGCCCCGAAGCTCTGATTGGCCCACGAGCGGACTACGTGGCGGCAGGATTGGTGGAGACCCGCCGTGGGGATGGGGAACCCTGTTGGCGAGAAGAGTCCATGGATATGTTGGACACTCCCAAAACCTTTTGATCAGAAACTGATTGGAAAATAATCCATGCATGTAAATGATGGGCAAGGCAGATGGAAAAAGCATTGAGATCTAAGCAGTCATGAGTCACGGATTTTCCTTAAAAGCGTCTCTTCCTGTGGATGCATGCATGGTTTCCTGTCCATACTTAAATGTGCTTGCATATTGTCTAGAAGTGTCATCTGCCTGCAATTGCTGCAGAGTGTGAGATCACTGTGGATTCTTTTCATGCGTTCATTAGTGTTACTTCTGCACTTTATACATAGCAGGTATTTCTAATTTTAAGGGCTTAAAATGCTTTTGCTAATGCTCTGCGTGCCATTTGTTGTCTGTGGAAATAACATCAGGCAGCCTTTGCCAGATCGTCAACACCCTCCAGCTTGCACGCTAGCCTCAGATGAAACAATACGGTTTGGATAAAACACACACACACACATAAAGAACACAACCCAACTTTATATTCCACATTTAATGACACACATGCAGCCGTTATTATTATTTTTTCTTCTATGGCTATCTTAAAATAAAGCATAATCCTGAATAATTAATTAACATATTATTATCATGCTCCTTAGCCTTAATCTTTACGTTAGATTAAATGAAAATTCTCTGAAACATCTTGCTGCCACACTTAACAATGGATATTAAGGGATACAATTGAGTCATCCGAGACTATATTGCGTTTTTATGAAGTGTTACATGCACCGATAAAAAATAACCACTGAGACAATTTAAAGAATATCTGAAGATGTTTTTCCCCTGCCGCCGGCTGATAAGATCCAGATTGAAATGTGTTTTCATGAATCACCTTTTTGAGACTTTCCTTTTATCAAAGTACGTTCAGTTGCTCATGAGTTCTTCTCGAATTTATGACATTTCTGGAAACGATTCTGCACCACTTAGTCTCATCCTGACTGAAATGGAATTTGTAAACCACAATTTAACATGCTGTCAGTGACCGATTGTTTTCTTCCTCTGAATTGCTTCATCAAGAAGCAAATCCTGTTTATAGTTCCTCTCCACTGGATTGTGATTCATAGTTTAAATGCTAAAATGTCTAAATTCATTTTTTACTGCATCTTCTCTTCATCTTGGCATTAATGATAACTGCGGCCTCCCCAAACACACTCGGATGCCTCACCTTGAGAGTTGGTATCTCTGAGGGTCAAGTGGGCCGATGGCCTCTGGGTCACCGAGGTCACGAACTTTGACCCCGAGTTGTTAAAAGCACGAGGCATGGTTCTGGCCTCTGAGGAAGAGAGGCAAAAATGTCAGATTTGATGTTGCATTACAGTGTGTGTGTGGTTGTATGCGTGTGTCTGTGTGTGTGTGATACTCACCTATGAATGTTTGTTTGGAGATAATGTTTTCTGTCACCTGAGGAAGAAAAAGGGAAAATGTTCATATGCAAAAGTATATTTATGTTTTCTGTTTCTCCACTCCTCTGTGAATGGACGGTTCTATTTACACATTTCGCACGATTTGCTCGTTCACTATAATCTGCGCTGAGTTCAGAAAGAAATGATCACACAAGGGAATTATTTCAAAGCGCTTTTACAAGATAACTGTTGTAACTTTCGAGCATCTTGCAGTTCAGCGTTGCGTCACCATGCTGGAGGATTTATTGAGCCTCTCTTTGTGAAATCGCCATATTGCTCTAAACTATGTTAGAATTTCGTTTGCAGTTAGACAACAAGCCACGTCCTGCTCTCCATCCTAAAGCCTACTTCCATCATCGCGGTCATAAAATACAAACTCCTCATTTTCTTTCCAAGTGGGACACATCTTCTCTATTTCCTGTTTCTTTCATTTCTCCTGCTCCTCTATGTCATCCCAGCGAGCAGCCTCTGTTTCATCTGCGGCAGATGTAGACACATCCAGGCCTTGGGAATACAAATGTGCGCACACACACACACACACACACACACACACACACATACAGATGCACTTTGTCATTCACAGACTGATTTTGCATTCGCACACTTGCTAATGCTTTCCGTACCGACTGCGGGGCCCTTGTTTATGTCTTTCCCACTTCATAAATTAAGCCTCAGCTGCCCCTTTTTACCTCCACCAAGGAGGTAATGCTTTTGCCGGCATTGGTTTGTTTGCTTAGCTGTCCATTAGAGGGATTAGCCAAAAAGTTAGGTTGGGTTCCGATTGAACCTTTTTTTTTTTTTTTTTTTTTTTGGAAAGATGGGGTACGACCCGAGGAGTTATATATCGATGGTGAGCCAGATCATCTGGATCCAGAACTCTTGAAACTTGTGGGATAAGAACGGTTACAAGATTTTTTGCTTCCAAATTATTGAATACCAAGAATGCTTCAATTAAAATGAAAAACTCAAAAATCTCACCTGGGAATGTTTCGAATATGATGATCCGGAATATTTATATTGTTTGGAAGATCAGCATGTAGCTAAAATTGTTCCGAATCAGGTTGGTGTATCAAATGTGATGTAGCTTCTAAAATTAGACTTAGACCCTTAGGAAAACCAAACAAATAATTATCTATCAAACTAATATTGATATCATTGAGATCTAACAGATTAGGGGCAGCTTTTCATTGTGAAGGAGACACATTATGATTATCAAACTATCAAGGGACTATTGCTTTAAGGCAGGGGTGTCAAACTAATTTTCACCGAGGGCCACATCAGCATAATGGCTGTCCTCAAAGGGCCAGATGTAACTTAAAAGTGTAACCAAATGTAACTCAATGTAATGTAAAATAAATGTAACAACTTAATGTTGAATAACTCTGAATTTATTACTTATTCAAGTAACAAACATTACAGTTACACAGAAAAAAAAGTGTGTTTCTCTGTTATAACATAAATCTTTTTAATTTGTCAGGTAACTCCATCAATCAAGAATCAAACTATCCGAGAGAATAAAGAAAAATAACATTAAATACAAGTTAGGACATTAACTTTGTTCAAAATGTTTTTGTCAAAGTTGAAATGGGCTGAATTACTTTTTTTGTTGTTGTTCAAAGACTTTTTTAACAAATCTTTTTATTTTTAGACACTCTTACCCTTTATTTACTTGCGGGCCACATAAAATGATGGGATGGGCCACATTTGGCCCCCCCGGGCCTTGAGTTTGACATGTCTTCTTTAAGGTACAATACTGTGTATCTTCCATGCTTTTACTTTCATCAGCCTTCAACAGTAAATCAGAAATGCCTCAAAATCCTGTATAACATTAATTTCACTTCTGTTTTTTAATAAAACTATGTTATTCTTGGCAGCAGGCGCCAAACATTCAACCCAACCTGCAAATCAGAGGTGATTGCTCTGGGATTTGGTGTGCAGCGTGAATTTGAGGGATTGGCGTGAATGTCAAGCATATCCCCATTTGTGTATAACCTTTATACTCAAAGGGGGAACCCAATGTGGTGAAAGTACAGATTGGGCTCAGCGGTGTCGGCGAGCGTATCTGTCTTTGCTTCGTGTTCCACAAGTCCAGAAAGGAGAAAATTATCTACAGCCGCGCAAAAGTTACAGAAAGACAGAAAATTGCCAACAGATTTTCTGCCCTGCATGTGGCTGCAATTGAACAACAAAAGTAAAAAAGAAAAAGAAAATTTAGGGTTATTTCTCAAACTCTTCAAACTACTGTGAGCTTTCAGTCATGGTCAATCCAGAGCAGCATGATTTCAGAGCGAGAGTTCAGCATGTCTGCTTTCATGAGAAAATACTGCATGGCTAAAGAGTGAAGTCAGCAGTTTTATGGCTGAATGTATGATTTATGTTCGCAGCAATGGAAGGTTTATGTTTCAAGGTGAAAACGTCACGGTCGTGTAGAGTTATGGATCGCTCAAAGGGTTTTCAGACTCGTCCTCGTTTGCATCTGGATCATATTTAGAACAAATGCCAAGTGGTTAGATATAAAGAGATATACAGTGAAAGGTGTTGCAAATTCACAAAATTAATAGCACCCTTAAGGTAGTGAAATGTATTTTGAAGAAATTGTGCCTGAAATGTGAGGCAAATTGACAACTGGTGTTCTATATGTCAACATTCGGACTGAACCACGACCGTGGATCCTCGCCGTTTTCCTGCTGTCATCTGGGATCTGCTGAAAATGTCACGATGTGATATTTTACAACTCATGCTTCGGCTCGTATCACGGCTTTTAGTCACAGGTCAGTTCATTTTCCGCTCAAACAACAAAGCAAGAAAGGTTCTGGCTCTGGCTTGTGGTCTATAATAAAAACGATGTTCAATATGTCTGTCTTGACACCGTAGATGAACGCGTAACGCCTGTTTCTCATCTGAGACGCAAGACTGTAATCTAAGGCTGGAAGCGGTTGAGTGTTGCTTATTCTTCTAAGCCACAAGAATTGTTCCTCTGTGCTTGCCGTAGTCATGAAACACGGCAATCGGCAATATAGGAGAGGAAGATTTTGCCACTCCTTTGGAATCTCAAGAAAGTTTCAATGAAAAACTTCTATGATCTGCTCGCCTGAAACTTCCCTTTTCAACTATAAAGATCCCGCCAAAATGCTACGCCAATGGAAAGCAGGCTAATAATAAACAAAATAATTCCCATTAAATCATGAGCGCCCTCTCATGATGGGAGAACTACTTAGAAACTCTCTCCTCTACCGGTACGTTCAGTGGGATAAGTGAACCAGGACCTCCTGAGACTTTTAACTTTCAATCCCGGCTGACATGATTGCAGCTTGAAGTCATTATTCCTCCCTTTAAATGACAGAATAATTACAGTTAACATCAGGAGATAATCCTTAGTAATTAAGGCTTTAGCTTGTAGCATTTTTATAACGACAACAACACAAATCAATCAGAATTACTGTCAAGAGTAGCCCGTAATTTATCTAATTTTAGACATCAGATCTAGTTATTTGCTGAATGGTGGAAATACAACATATCTTTTCATCAGCAATCGCAAACCTAAACAGTGACTACTGGTAGCAATATTCACCAACTGGTTCCCACTCCGATCGCCAGTAAAGTGAGGCTCGGCACATCTGAATATTTTTCCTGTCTCTCAGTTAAGTGGATACCAAACCTCCCAACTCCATGCTTTCTGGATCGGAGCACTTTTTGTTGCCCCGGGGGCGATTAGGACTTCTTTCCCCTCTGCAGTTAGAAGTGTGTAGCACTTGGCTGCAACAAAGGAAATGGACTTTTTCTTTTTCCAGTCTGGTCACAGTCTAACCCTGTGTAGCTGGAACCCTTAATGTTCATTACCGAGCCTCTCCAAAAGTTACGCAAGAACTGACACTCCTAGAATATTATTAGTAGTGCTTAAAAATGAAAAAAAAATTTTACATTAATTTTGATTCCCTTTAATCACGTCCCTTAATTTAAGATTCTCCTAAAACTTGATGAAGTGTCTGTCATTTAGGAGAGACAGGAACCAAAGTCAGAAGAGGTCATCAACAGGACTGCACGACATGCATGGCTGAAAGGCACAGAGATGACCTGTGACAGCATGGATTGACCCCAAGCTGTTTTACCTTCTCTGAAATATGTTTGTCTTTGCAACAAGCATGTTAAGTGAAAGAAAAACATCCCCAGAATGCTCCTGTTCTCTCTCCAGAGGGCACATTTTCAAACTTTGCAATGGTGGCACAGAAAGGTGACATTTCACACGCAGCCCTACATTGGAATATTATAGGTTTTTGTACCGTTGAATTCACAAATTCACACAAAGTTCATGATCTGTAACGCTTAAATTCAGTGTTACGTCGTTTAAATGACCGTAAATGATACGCTAAATTGTTCGTCGCTATATCGCGGAATTCATTATTCGCGTGTGGTTCCTGGAAGGCATTAACCGTGAGTAACAAGGGCACACTCTATACCCTGTACGGCAATTTATTAAATTGATTAATTATTAATTTATTAGACATCAGTTAGCAGTTGTTCATTTCTATAAATGCTCGTAGGTCGGATGTTCGTAACTTGGTGCCGGCCCTTCCTGTTTGTAGTTTGATTGACGTCTCTGTCGTCATCAAGCATGAAGGCCCGATGTCGAATTTATCACAACCTGTTTGCCTCATGGAGAACAGATTTGTGAGCGCGCTCTCTTCCACCAGGAAGTAAGTCAGCTTAATGCTTGTAGGTTTTGACCCTAAAGTGCATTTTAATGTTTGTCACGTGTTGGTTTACCATGAAACTCTACACTCCCTATAAAATGGGCCGCTTTTGTTTTCCAGTAAGTCAGCCTGTAGCTTATAATGTGACAAGCAATTGACGTTCAAGTTCAACACAGGCGTGACCTTCTTGCGTTTGCGCGCCCGCTCGCCGACACCAGGCCGCTGCGAGTGAAGTGTGTGTGTTTGTATTGGTTTTAGGGCGGTCTGTAATGATACGCGCCTGAAAACCTTTCCAGCTGCAGTAACAATGCCAAAGAAACCACAGCGTCTCCTCTTTCAGGCAGAAGAGGTTTTTCTGGCCAGCATAAATTAGTGGCGTATAGAGGCATGTGAATTAAAGGTTATGGCACAAGCCAGAGAAGACCAAGCGATAGAGTAAATCATTAAAAATTCCTTTTTCGGCAGGGCTGATCCTCCCCATGCCTCTTTTTACATTTGGAGCTCCAGCCCAAACCTGTGATATCACAGCAGGTGTTTTCCTTTCCATACCTCCCACAATGCAACTCACTGGTCCCTTTCCTCTGCTAAACTTGCTGTGTTTGATCTTGTAATTTCCCACTTAATTTCAAATTATATACACTCAGTTTGCAAATTAAAATCTCTTAACAAGGCATTAACAAGTTTTATAGCAATGTGCTATCATGATTCAAATGATGATGCCAAAAGAATGATTGTCAAGCATCCTTCTTCACTATCTGCAAGTGAGTATGTTGAGATTTTTTTTGCACTACAAGCACAACTGAGGCTGATGGGAAAGTTTTTTTTCAGGTATTTGAGCATTAATTGTTAAAATGCAATAATGACATGACAGTGGGAGAAAAAAGGAAAGATTCGTAGAAAGCTATTACAATTGTTCCCATGGTAATAAAACCATTTCACTATTAAAAGATCAAAATCTGATGATCGCGATTTCCAGCTGATGAGAGGTCAAGCTACTCCTTTTATTTCAGGTTCATCCATCAGGTCAAACTTACACAAGTTGGTTTCTTCTAAAAACACACAGCAAAGGAAAGCACAGTACCAAAAAGAAAAAAAAATCAAACTCAAAAGTCAGTGCGGGAAAAAAAAGAGGAAAGCAGAGAGTGAAAGATGATGGACAATTATGGGAAACAAGAGAAGAGGAATGCGGATAAAAGGCGGTCGGGGAAACACAGAGAGGAGTCAGGGTGGACAAGTATCGAGAAAATTAACAGGAGCACGACTGAAAGAGAGGGAGAGTCAGGAAAAAAACTGAAACAAGGACAAGTATGCACATGAAGGAGCATTTCTCCTGCAGATTACCAGTAGCTGCAACCCAATACTTTAATATGCTGCTCGACCCCGACAGGCCCAGGCTTGAAACGTCGGTGTGTTTGACTACGTGTCGGTAGTGTGTAGTCGTTGGAGGAGCGGCGACAAACTCTGATCATTTCTAATCTGGTCTTAATAAGGCTACTCTTTGCATTCTATATGTGTATATATGTGTGTGTGTGTGTGCTAATGGAGCAGAGGATTTCTAAGTGTTTGTGTTTGGAGTCTGAAGCCGAGCCATTTACTTTGTTTATTGCCAGATTCGTATTCAGATTTGGAGACAAATACAGTTTTTTTTGTTGTCCTTCCTGTGTGAAATGGAGTAGTACAGTTTCAGGCATCAGTCATTCTATCTGGCACCAGGAACTTTTTTAAGTTTAAAAAAAAAAATCTCATCGTGAACCGGAGCAGTAATTGATAACTAACAGGGTAATTCCCAAAGACGTTTGTGTCTCAGGTGTGGTGTGACTATTCCCTCCCACTGACCAACCTACCAAACAAAAGAGAACAGAAAAGACAAAATGTTGATTATAGTTTATTAAAAACTACTCAACAAGTTGAGTTGAGTTTTAATAACTCAATTATTATATTGCATATTATAAAACGAGTGTTATTACCCATAATGCACCAGCAAGGCTTCACAGTAAAGTATCACTCTTCCTGGTTTTTAGTGCAAACTCGAAGTACACAACACATGATATACGTAACACACACACACACTTACACACACACACACACACAAAGATCCGGATAATTGGAATCATGTTCTAAGAAAAAAAGTGTACGTCCAATGCGACGGTTGCATTTGTTTGAATTAATGAAATGCTGCAAAGATTTAATGTTCGTCTCAGGAATGACGGAAACGTTTCCTGTCGTACTCTAAAATGGAAAAGAATGTTTGTTGCAAAAAGGTTCCAGAGATCTACATATTAAATTCCATATCATATTCATTAAGTTGCAAGTAACTTTCTGCAACCAGTCATTGCAAAGCAGCAAAAAAAGACTTTGCTGACAGGTAACGCACCAGTGGCCGATGCGATGCCAGCCTCTGATAGCCGACATCTGCGATGCAGCAGTTTCCTGCCAGACGACTGGTGTGTACGACGGAGGCAGCAGTCGACTTCACACATGAGGGGAAATAAAGAGATTGAAATCACCCCTCGCCAGTCACATTAATGAGTCTGTGGTTTATTGGTTCACTTTTTCTTCTACAGATTTAGTCTCATGGTTTCATAGCCAAGAACAAAAACAGGATAAGGCTGCAATATTGAGTCTGTTGTCACTCTGTGTGTGTATTTGCCTTCCTTGTAGGTTTATTTGTTTCTTTCCCTAAGACATTTACAATTATTCACTCAAGAATGCAGTTTTGACGCAGCCGACTGATGCATCTATTCTTTCTCCTCCCTCACTATCCCTTCTAATGTCTCTCAATCCCTCTTTCTGTCACCCTTAATCTCTCTCACAACATACTTTCTACTCCTAAGGACACAAACGGCATGAAAGTAGGCCAGTAGGTGTGGTTGTTTTACAGCCTCAGTCTTTTTTTGGACTCTCAGTGCTTTGTTTCATTTCAGATGAGAAATTTCAGTTTTTTCAGGGTTTCAGTGTTCATCCTCAATCAAGTTCCTGATGGAGAAATCAAAGATATTCATTAAAAATTGTTTAAAATGTGGAGGAATGATTTCAAATTACCGCTATGAAATTTCTGCGCTGATCTTTTTAATATGTTCTGCAATCTCATCTCACGACATGTGTCTTATCATGTGGTCGTTGTAATCGGTCCAAAAACGAAACCATCTCAGATGCGTGCCTCAGCAAATAAATGAACAATGAACGGCATCTTCTGATCTCTGATCATAATCGCTTGAATGGCTCAGTAAGAATTTTCAAATGGCACCAACACAAGACGCACACAGTTAACACATGAATGAGACTTTGAACAAAACGCAACCTTTAACAGGTCAACGGTGCAGAAACGATTCTTACTGGACGTGTCGGTGTAAAGCTGTAAAGTTATATCACAAACATGTAAGCGTTTTCTTTAATGAGTTACCACAGTTTATAGATGTTAAGATACTGTATGTATAATCTTGAATTTAATCACGCAAAAGTAATATATAGTATCATTCCTAACCCTAAAGACTACACAATATCACAATACAGTTGTGATTTTGTAATTAGCGTGATCTATCATGTACGTTAGATGGTTTCTGGATACACTGTTATTGCTTTGTGCGTTTGTGATTTTGTGGTTGCGGACTCAAATGTAAAAAGATAAAAGCGGTCAAATGCAATAAAAAAAACACTTTACATCTGGAATCTCCTCTAATCTGACGACGCCACCAATCTCCTGCATCTGGTTCGTACAAACAAACGCTGAAATTCAGTTTGGTCCAAACTGAAGTGTGGCAAAGTGATGAACCTCAAAAACTTGTTGTTTAGACTGTCAAAATGAGCCCATTTATCAAACATACAGAAGGTTTGAGACGTTTGATAATAGTGTGATAACCTCACTGGAAATCTATGCTTGTTCTATTAAGTTACGGTTATGTTGATGCCAACTATTCCATCTTGTTGACATTGGAAGCAGACTGTGGTCAGCTCACTTGAAGGGACCAGCTATAAATAAAATGAGATTAAAAAGCTGAACCAAGGAGACAGCATTGGTCAAGAAGTGATCCTACACATGAACAAAACATTTCAAGGAATCAGAAAGTTCATCCAGTGGCCAAGGCTGATCTGCAGTGACTCTTTTTCCACAAAGGCAAACAACGGAGAAAAAAAAAATAAAAAAAAAATGGCTGCGATCACGGAATAATGACTTCAGCAGTCAAGATGTGTCACTTTCAAGATATTGAACACACTGAAAGCTTGATTACTAACAGTGTGGGTCCTGTTTATTCCTTAACAACTGTTGGAGAGGCTTCACAGCTTGTGATATTAGAACTAACTATACTGGGCCAACTGCACTGTGTGTGTGTGTGTGTGTGTGTGTGTATGCTGAATTACAGATGCCGTAGATCAGCATCCACGCATCCACATCTCCAGTTGTCAAATTTGGGCCATAATGGGCCGTGGACAGTGGTATTATTACAACTTCCTGTTTCGTGGCGAAACATTGGAACAACTTCCAAGTTATGAGGAAACTTGAGATGAGCAAAATGAGCAAAGGGTGTTTCTGATTTCAAAACCATCAGGAAATCTGTTGAGTCAAAGTACACCACCGGTAAGTCGGGAAATAAAAATACTCAAGTCACAAATGGCCAACTTCCTGCTGGGTTATGGGCTGTGATGACGACTTTCATTCTCCTATTTTTAACGGCGTTCGGGAAAATTTGTACAGTTTTGCAATGTCATCGCAACAAAGAATATTTTTTGAATTTAAGGTAAAATATTTTCTGTCATCTACATGCCAAGTTTTCACCCCAATCTTGTCATTCTTGTCATTGTGCAATTAAGTTTAAAATAATTGATTTTCATGCACATTTGAGCCATTTGATATACTGCTGGGGCTTGTTTTCAAGAAAACATCCCATTATCTAAATATCAAATCATAAATAACTCTCCACACTTGCACTGACTCTCCTGTCAAACAAAACATAGTCCCAATGTTTAGAGTCCAGCAGGAGGTGTGATCGGAGTGTTTTGCAGTCCCCTGATGCTCCTTATTACTCACACATGTACTTGTCACATTTCATCAGGAGACATAAAAACCAGGCTCTACTTAAAAGTATTCTTACTTTTCTCTCCTTACTCTTTTGGGGTTTCACGGTATTCAATCCCACACTTGTTCATATGTGAGTGTTAAATTATTTCAAACATGTCAATGCTTTTCGCTAAAGTAGGGAAGTCTTTATGGAGGAGTAGAAAGATAAAGCAGTAGAAGTGCTCCAGGAATGTTCACTCACATCATCTGACGGGGGGTTTTGGCTTTGGGGAAATTCCCAAAAAAGATGGTGTGAATCTGGCCTTTAGAATTCCAAACATAATGCAACTCGCTGAGGCAACTAGAGGAGAAATATAGACATGAGAGGAAGTAAAGGATGGAGACTTTGCAGGGGTCGCTGCAGAGGAACTCGGCTCCAGGCAGGAATGAGGAGAGTTTGTTGAATGACAGAGACAAGAGGTCTTTTGTGTTTGCGTATCAGCTGGAAATCACTAACACTGCAGCCCTCCACCCGTCTGTGTGTGTGTGTGTGTGTGTCTGTGTGCATGCATACACATCATGCCGGAGACTGACATTTGCTTTTGAATGGTCAGCTGTAGAATAACATTAAGATAAGGAAGTGCTGCTGAGAAACAAACCCCCCCATATCAGTCCACTCTACATAATAAATGGTGGCGTCATTCCACCCACATCTCATAATCACCACTAGAGTGGGAGCTGACCTACTTTTAATCAGTTATTATTTACAATGAGAAGTTTGAAACTGTTCCCACATGCATGCATTACAGTATTTTCCGCACTATAAGGCCCATCTAAACGCCTTTAATTTTCACAAAAACTGTCACCGCGCCTTATAATCCAGTGCGCCTTATGTATGAAAACAGTTTTAAAATAGGCCATTCATTCAAGGTGTGCCTTATAATTAGATGCACCTTATAATCAATACTGCACTTTTTTCACAGTAATCAAGTTCTGTTGTATTCTTCGCAATGCAAAGAATGGAATGTGAATCAAAGCACTGTAGAACCTCGAGATACAAGTTGCTTGACACAAAAGTTTTTTGAGATACGAGCCGGCGCTCTGTCCACATTTTTGTTCGACATTCATGTAAAAATCCGATATATGAACCGTGACTTGGGACACCGACTCTAGTTGGCGGAGGGGTACATCAGCTGTGACCGGAATCTCCTTCTTTTTCCACGAATTGGCGGATGGATACCACATCAGCTGAGAAGGTTCTCTATTGTGGACTAAAGACGTAGTTTGGGTGTTGTCGTGACTTCTGCATTTCTTTTCACACTTTATCATTGTTTATGTAAGTTACATGCAATTAATTATGCACAGGTAAAATCTGCCTGCTTATTTGTTGATAGAAATACGTTTTCTTCATAAAGTCATCTCTGTTTGAATCACACGGTCACGCTAATGTCATGGATTTGCAGTCACATAAGTCATCGGTGCTGATAATATGAAGGTTGGTGTTTGTCTATGACTCTCAAATTAATTTTCTTAATGCGAGGGTGATTTGTCAACTTGCTCCTCAATAAAAGAACCATTATAGTATTTGTAGAGCACAAAGATCTCTCACATAGCATTCAAAGCAGCTTTGAAGAAACACAGTCTTGCTACGGGATATGAAAGAAGATAAGACTGGATTTCTTTAAAAAAATTGATTAAATACATTCTACTTTGGTACAAAAAGTCCCCTTGAACAGAACATTCCACATCCAAATGCCTCCCTTCATTTTCAGAGCTCCGAGGGCATTGCTGAAATACGCGATATGCTGCTCTCTGAAATTCAGAACTTTTGAAGCCTGTTGCGTGTCAGTCCGCAATCGGACAAGTGATGTCAGCAGCTGCTCTGCATCAGCAGTCAAACGCCAAGCGCCTCTCTATGACATCAGTGCTTTGATACTGAGCAGATTTGGAGATACGGTACCAACAAATACATCAGTGTTCGACAAAAGGGATTGTGTAAAGGAAGCGCCCTTTGGAAATAAACGGTCAAAAGTTCACAAAAAAAACCAAAAAAACCAAAACCCCTTCCTGTTCATTTCTATTCCTGAAAATTATCATAAGTATATAAAAACGATAAAGAAATGTGTTTTCAAACTTCAACTATGAAAAAGTCTTGATCTGCTTGATAAACGCTCTGTAAAGGGTGAGTAAGCAGACCTTGAGTTCAGATGTTACTAAATTTTAGAGTATCCACCCAGCAGCATGAAGCCTCTGGTTCTGATACATTTTTGTAAGACTGACAAGATCTGACAATATGTCACAATTTATTAGTTTACACACGGTTTCCTGTACTTCAGCCTAACAGCCAAAGTCAAGATCTACAGGTACAAAAGTTACCTCAGCACCTATCGTACCAAATCTTTGTTTCTTTCACCCATCAAGTGAGATTAAATTCTTCAAGTAAACATTACCCTGAACCTGTCTTCTAAGCATTATGGAAACCTGTATATGGAAGCTGAGTAATGACATCTTGACAGCTCATCCCAGCAGGGGTGGAGATGTTACATTTCTGTGTCTAAGGCAGAAAAACATCAGGAGTGAAACACCACTCTGGAACAGATTTAGACAATAACTGGTCAAAGGTCAAAGTTCCTTCAAGCTGAATTGGAGTTAACCGAAGAGATCGCTTCCGAGTCAAGATGCAAACCAATTTAAAAGATGATATATGTAGTAGTGTTAAGTCTCTCTGATGTGTATGTTATTAAATTAATCATCCAAAATTATAAATGAGGGAAGTTAAATTAATCAGGCCACTTTGAAGAAACATTTAAATTCTGAACATTTTTTTTTTATTTGAACATTTACCTTTTGTTCCACATTGAAACATATTTGCACTCAGTGGAGTTTTTTTTCTTCCCCTTCTTCTGCCTCCATTTGTATAATTAAAACCTTGCTGTGATATATTCTCTTTCGCCCTCCTTTTTCTTCACTTTCATGTCTTTCTTTTTAATTTGTTCGGTTCCCAGCTTGTTCCGTTCATATCTACTTTTCTCTTCTTTTCCTCCCTCCAGGTTGACTTTGTCGGGATCTGACCTCGACCTCTTCCGATCACTCTCTTCCAACATGACTTTGTCACATCATTAATACTTGTCTATTTAAGGTATCTTATGTTCTTCTAATGTATTGCATGTGTCCTCCGCAGAGGAATTTACATGCGAAGCCACTATTATTATTTCCAGGGGGAAACTAGGATAATGCCGCTCTTTCTTTCATCTTTCCATGATATGTCTCCATTTTTTTCTCCACCTCATTTATCAGTGCTGTGCCTTTCATCACTAGACATTATATAACAGACATCAGGGGCAAACGGAGCCATGCACAAACTGCATAGGTGATAACTGAATCCAAACATCTGTTTTTGACTTATAAGACCAGTTTGCCAGAAATAGAAAGCACAGAAATACTATTTGAGTGAGTTTTCAGACTTACTACAATGTCTACTACATCCAAGTATATATAAGATTCATTTTCACTTTGACATCTGATACCTTCATCCAAACCCAGTGGTATATCCGTTACAAATTCTGTTTTCACACTCAAATTGAAAAAGGGTCACGTCAGCAGACATGACTTAAAAGTATAAAAGAGTTTACATTTTTTGCAAAGGCTCTGTGGGTCAAAATGTTTTAGGTGGCTCATTTGCAGTAAAGAGGAAAGGAAGCATGCTCATACTTCCTTTCAGCACCTGCTATCTGCAACAGCTGGGATGCCTTAAAGACACCAGAAAAAGCAGCAGCGGGCCTTTGGGAAGTGGCTTCTGAGACTCGAACTATATTTGTCCTGTTATTCTGGTCACCGTCTGCTACACATTTATATCTGTTCAGCAAAGCAGTCCAGCCACAAGAAGTCGGCGGTAACTTCTGGTGATTGTCACTGAAGGTTACAGCTGGAAATTTAAACTTTAAGACTGTTTACTCACTTTCTTATAACTGATTCAGCTCATATCTCTGTCCGTCAAATAAGATGTCAAATAATGTTCGACCCCAGTTTGTGTCGCTGTATTAGCTTAAAAGATCATTCACCAGAAATGATTGAAAAACACAGAAGATCGTGAATAAATATAACATATTCCCAGACATCCGATATTCTTAATCGTCTCAGTTAAGAAACTGCAAAACATTTGAACATATTCCCAGAAATGTCAAGCCATTGAACTCAACACATCTTTAGATCCAATGTAGGACCTATTATGGTCTAGAAACACGCTGGTGAAGACTGTGGTTAGACAATCTTCTATGGATGCCAAACAAGTACATGAAGGGACTAGCCCAAAAAATTACAGGGGTGGGTCGGGGGAATGGACCATGAAGAAAAAAAAGTTTGAGAAAATCAATGCAGAAAAACCACGTCTGAGACTACCTCTGAAATACTATCAGCAGCTTATCATCGCTCCATCTGTTGAAGGCTGCAGTAAAGAGAAGTGCACCATATACATCATAAATGTCATAAAAGTGTCCAATCAGGTTGTGATTTCATCCATGTGTCTTTTGTTTTTCATCTCTAGTGAAACTGTGTTGGTGGTCTTACTGTCGTCATATTGTGACTATGAGATGAAGGGATTCAGGCCAGACTAATTTTTCTGCTTCCAATTAAACATTTTAGACCGTATATACTCTACACGCGCTTATATACGAGACTTTAATTTGAGAAGGCCTTACTCATTTTTTTTGACACGATATTTGTGTCTGTGCGGAACGAAGGCCCTTGAGTTATTTTTTTTAAATTCCTATGAAACTTCAACATTCATTTGTGTAAAATTTAAAACGCGACATTTCCTGTTTTCGTCCAGCGAAGCTCACACGGAGCTGGAATCACTGCTTGTATTGCAAAGCAGAGATACCAAAAAGTAGAAGGATAAGAAACAGAAAAAAGCAACCAAGACTCAGAAATGCATTTGCAGAAAAGATAAGAGCTGCTTAGATAAAGACAGGCTGTGTTTTGTTTGTGTTTGTTTGCAGGAGGTAGGAAATGAGGGCTGAAAATAAGACTTCTGTAATCATCCAGGCGTTTAAGACCAAGTGGGAGAAGTCCTCTTGGCGGTGTCTGCAAGGGTGATGACTTATGTGAAAGGAGTGTAAGTGGGCTGATGTATGACCGTCTGTGTTTGGGCGGGTGTGTGTGAGAGAGTGACGAACCATGACTTCCCAGATTCGCTGGCGTTCCCTGACCATAATGCGTTCTGCTGTCGCAGGAGTTTTTGGCTAATGTTAATGCAGCTGTGGACAGACGCTGACTCAGCAGAATAACCATACTGCAAGGATGAGAGATCCTGATTATTGATTACGTGCAAACACATCTGTACATTAAATCATTGTTATTTTATAGTCATTTTACATTTCAGGAGCTTTTTTTGTTTCTTTATTTTAAGGAATAAAGAAACGGAATGCCTGTCAAGGTAAAAAATAAATGTTTAATCTATGTCTCTTATTATTGCAATGTAATTGTTGAATAACCTGATCTCAGCTGAGTAAGTCGGAGGGCCCTGAGGAGGACATGTGAGACACAGCTGCTTGAAAACAACAAACCAAAATGCAGCGATGAGTCACAGAAAGGAAGACACGTGGTGAAAATACAGCGATTTAAGGGACAGACTGGCCAAGCTGGTTTTCTGTAAACAGGTAACAGCAGCAGCCAAGGAAGTTATTTTTTTACCAATGTCTGCTTGATAGTTGGGTTTATTCTTACACAAAAACTACCTAAGGGATTTCCTTAGGAACCATAAACAAAGAAAGATTCAGGAGTGAGAAGGGATGACATTTTTCCTTCTTCGGAATTCAATGAATCAGATGAAAAAATACCACACATATTTAGCCTGTTTCTTACCACAAAAGAAACAAATAGAGCAACAAATAAATGCCATCATGCCTGCTGAGGTAGGTTTGAATGGTTTTCTAGAATTTTAACAAAATACAGACTATTTAAATATGTCAGACATGTATAAATGTTCATCTTTGGAGCAAAGTAAACACCTGGTAGCAAGTTTCAAAAGTCAAATCTCACTCAAGGCCCATTAACCGTAATAATCGGATTGAACTTGACAGAATGAGTGTCTGTCTGCGTCGGTATTCAACTGGCACGAGTTCACAAAGGCTCAGACCCGCAGACAAACCTAACTGTGGTCAAGCAGGTTCAATCAAGCACAGAGCAAACATGTCGAAACACAGCCAAGTGTCTTTCTATAAATGTGTGTGCCTAAAAAAAAAAACCCCACCCACGGCAGAAATCTCTCAGACGCTACAGACGATTGATTATTTCTTTGAACTTCAGCTGGGCATCTCTGAAATGATGCAAAAATATAGAAAATAACCCAATTTTTCAGTTGTTAATTTGGAATGAAAGCTCTTTGAAGCACTTCTTGTTTGTTTTTATTGGTAATTTGGTGCATATGATCTCGACATGTATTGCTTTTGATGACTGTTTTCCCATTAGGATGACAGATATAACCAGTTAGTCACACCTGTAGCTTTAGTTCTGCATCAATCCCCTGCAGATGTTTCCAAACTCAATGTTTCTGAGCAGATTCCTGCCTGCTGAGTCTCCATCTGGTCTCTAACCCAGGGCAGCTGACACACAAAAGCTAGGATATATCTATAAATATATATATACACTGTATATATACAGTAATTTATGTATCAGGAACAACTGGAGTGTGTAAAGTAAAGTAGTTGAGATATTCAGGACATAATTTAGAAAATAGTCAGAAATTATGCATTTAATTTACCGTCTTCCCTTTTTCCTTTTGGAAATATTTTCAATGCATTTAAATCATTTTTATTATTTAATAATATCTTACACAGACGAGTCAATTCTCCATCATTATTAGAAGAAAATAATTTGCTGCTTTCCATTTTGATAAAGTCCAAACAATAAAAATCAATCTTGTTCTTGATTAAATAAAAGTGTTTGGAGATCGAAAACCTCTATTAGGATTCAATATTCCCTCTAAAGAGTTCCTTCTCCCAATAATTATAAGCAACAAATGCTCTTAAGCTCCTTCAAAATAAAATGTACACCTATAACTTGGATCCAACTTTAGCTGCACAGAAAACAGCCGTTCCAGACAAATCAACAGTTCATCTTCTGCAAAAACCAATTTAACCCCTGGCGTCTATTTCTTAATAAAGATTTATGAACATCTGTTAATAACTTTTCCCAGTTAAACGGTTGTCTTCAGGATTCCCACAAAAGCTATCATTTGCAGATTTACCCCAAAATCCATAATTCAAATTTACTCGCTTTACAATCCAATTTCAAAGGAAACCGGTCGATCATTTTCGAATATCCCGACACTCTACAGAACTTAATGGGTTCTATCCGGCCACATGCTTAATTTACCCTTTCCTCTATGATTGATGAAAATCTGCTGAACAGGTTTTGTGTAAACGTACAAACAAACCAAATTGCCTACTTAGCATCCCGAATAAAAATTAAACAGCCTTGAAGTCTCCTTTACTGAGAACATTTTCTTCCAGACTCGACTGGACCAGTACCCCGCTATCACTGAGGTTGTTTACCATTAAAAGCCATGTATTCAACAAAACAATGCTATTTTATGGGATGACTGACACATGCGTTTAATAAGTGTGATTTCCTACGCAGCGGAGTGAAACAATGCACAGGTTGTGATTATGTTGTGCAGAGGAAGCCTGCTGGTGTTAATCACTCCAATTGTGTGAGGCTGAACTGTGAGTTGGACAATGGTGCCACACAGTATTCATACGGATGACACGCTGAGTGGGAAATTAAACACGTGAACTTACATGAAATGAAAATGTTGGAATTCTCAATCAAATAGCCCTCATTCAGAAAGTCGTTTATATGTAATTGTGTTCTCTGGTTTAGGGAATGTAAAATTAAAAATGTTAATAATGTGCTCACCTTGGAGATGTAAGCTTTTATGCCTTCGGCCAGTTTGATGCAGGGCTCACCGAAGAGCTGGGCCAACTGGTCTGGGATGTCCTGGTCCTTATCCAGAGCGTTGAGTAAACTCAGACACTTCAGCTCTTCTGTGACACCCTGGCTCCGCACCTTTAAAAGAAATAGGCAAGAAAATGTGAGCACAAATTGTGTCGGTCAGAGAAAGTAATCAAATCTAATTACAGCAGATAAGCCTCAACAGTCTCAGCAGAGTAATCAGCCGCCACCACCACCACCACCAGTATAGGGACTCCTTTAGGGCATTTTTATTACTGCCACAAATGCCCTTCAATCAAAATCTCTTCTTTCTGAAAGGGTAATTATCATTTTTGTAGAAATCGTTTCACTATTTTTTTTTTTTGACATGTAAGATAAAACTGAGAGAAAATGAAAAAGTATTCCTGGAACTGCTCCTTTATTTGAATCCACACTAAAACGGAACTTCTTCCCTTTCCTTAGCCAATGGCAATCCATCCAGTAATCCTGCTGACAGACCAATAAACAGACAAATACGGGGCAGTTGTTGTTTTTCGTTGGGTGATACCCCAGTGGTTCCATATGTTTACTTAAACATTACGTTATTCATCCATGCATGCCTTTAATTTATGACGCTAAGTGAAACAAGAGTTCCTCCTGTGAGCTATCCGTTTGCACATGTTTCTGATTTTATATTTTCTTTAACCAAGTTTATAGATTTTGCTGCACTTTTCATGAAGTGCTGCTTTTCACCGCGAAAGCAACTATTCCTTGGCTGACGTGCTAGAGTGAAGAGAATGGATGCTATGGAACGATATGAATGGAAGGAAATACACCAAGGATGTTATATGATCATTCCGGCTATGAAAAATACCCGAGTCCAAATGTTTTCGCTGCTGGAAAACTCAGCTGAAACACGACTCCTCATGAAACACTGAGTTCGTACGCAGACACACACACATAGATACAGTAGTCGAGACATATGACATATCTAATATCGGACGGTTGAAGCAACATATTCTCTGTGGGCCAATAGGAAATTCTTCCATTCTCCATTTTCCACGCAGTCCTATCATGCGATTCTGGGCAGCATGGACCGAACAAGACATCTCTGGGAACTGAATGCTGGAGAGGAGGGGATGTAGAGCAGATTGTTGAGTTATGTACGTTCAGTGTGTGTACACTTCACAGAGGTTGTAAGCATCACGGTCTGAAAGCCCTACTAATGACTTCACAACAAGCACTGATGAGGACAGATTACAGAGCTGCATTCTTTCCCCTTGTTCTTTTTTTTAAATTTTTTTAATTGATTCGTTTCCGCTCGACCTTCGTTTTTTTAACGAAACAAATTCCTTTTGTCGTCTGTCTCTTGTTCCTTTCTCTCTTCGGCGCCTCACTTCTGTACTTTTCTTCGTTTTCATGCAGTTCGACAATCCGAGGTGAAGATAGTCAGGGTCTAACTGCGTCAATATGTAAATTTGTTCAAACCAAGCAGGAAGGATATGGCAGTAAATGTAAAAGAAAGTTTTTCTTTCACAAAATAATGGAACCACTTTTAAGCAGTCCCGGCGTGTTGCCCAGTCCTGAAAAGTATGACTCATGTCTTTTAATGAAACCAACACAGGATTAAATCCTTTCTAACAAAATGGAGGAGACAGACTGAAGATTAAACATTGGAGGAAAAAAAGGAGTGTTTCTTTTTTTATTGAATGTTTGCTTTAGTTCTGTTCCCATCAAAATGTAACCTGGTTAAATGTTACAATAAAAATCCGATGCTTTTTTTGATTTAAGTACGGACGGAACAATTTCTTATTATGAGCACATTTTTAAGACTTGATTTTCCAGGGGTCATGGTAACACTAGAGAGATTTAAAAACACAGAGTGCAACTGGTTCACAAGTTTACCCAAATAAAAGTACAGTATCATCAGCAAAAAAGCTCACATTGTGTATAATAGCCCCTTTTAGAACCTTATAGTACTATTCAACTCATAATACTGACTATGATGTTTTACCTATTAAGAATCAAGCAGCGTTTTATAGTCCTTCCTAGTAGGGGAACCATTCTGTAAAAAGTCTGGCTGTTTTACTTATAAAAATACACTTTTTTTGTGTTTTTTTTAATGCAAATTTAACTCTGAAATTAAGAAATAAGGGTTAAACAAAAATGGAGGTGTAAAAAGCAAAACGTTTCCCTAACTCAAAAACGTTCTGACTAAACATGCCTGTTCAATCGTCTTTCAGCACAAAAAGAAGAAGAAGCAGAGCGGGTCATCGTATATCATCTGTGTGCAATCAAAGACCGATCGCTTCAAAAACTGCTGACACTGACGTTTTGGCCCGGAATGAGAGGCGTGATGACAGCTAACACTAGCAAATGTGATGGGGAGGTCCGCACACGCATGAGTGGGTCTGAGTTTGATCACTGCAACAAATGGAGTGGAAGTAGACTTTCCTTCTCCTGCAAAAACACACTCCCTGCTCCGGTGGTTCTGGCCCAATGATTGATTGTTATTGAAAGTCTTTGGTGTTTGAGAATAAAAGATTAAACTTCATAGGACCACATGTGTGTGTGTGAGTGCAGACCCCCTGTAACTCCATGCATGTGTGTGTCCATTAACTTTGACAGGGCTGGTAGGGAGTGTCTCGTTCATGTTAGTGAGGAGATAAAGACTGTACACATCGCTGCTCTGAGCTGAAAACAAGATTTGGGAAAAAACGTTTCCTTTCCATTAGTACGTGGAGACGAGGCCAAAGGCCAAGCTGAGCTATGTAGAGTAACATCATCATCATCACTTGGATATCCTTTTCTTTTCTTGTGGATTTAAGCTACACAAAGAGAAATTACCCTGAAAGTATTAAGAGAAGTTTGACAACTTCATTTCGTAGAAATTGTACGAAAAAAAAAGTCGTAAACCTATTTCTAGTCGTTTCCAAAGATGTTCTGCCCTGTCTGATTTTTATCACACTGAACAGATCCACATTGTCGCTGCACCATTCTGACCCAACTCCCCTGAACTTGTACAAACAGGCACTAAAACATCATGTGACACATTACAGACCGTTGATTGGTCAATGGGATACTGGGATGACCTCCTTACTGAACTCTTTCAGCATCTGTAAGTGTACTGAGGAGTAGCAGATGTTCCAGCCTTAAACAGCCGAAGAGACGTTCAGGACAGGTGTATGTCGTGAATTCGATTTCTGAATTTTGATTGTTCTCTAAAGAGTCAAGTCTTCCTTTGAGCTTATTTCTCATTGGTATGCATTGATCTCAGCCCGATGCAACTTCGATTGAATGATTTTATCGATCATTTCCTTTAATCTTAGTTGTTCTTTTTGAGTAAAACTGTTGGAAAACAAAGTGGAAAATATGATTGGGCTGGTAGAGACATGCAAGGCTCCAGAGTCGGAGGACTCATCATTACCATGCCCTGGGAGCATGCAACTGGAACGGCTCCAAAGGCTTTTACAATGAACTGTGAGGAGAGATACCCCCCCCCCCAACCTTCATTCTACTCTGACAGCAGCTGCTCTCTGCCAAGTCCTGACTTCACTTAGCTAAATCCTGAAATTGCAAATACGGTCCCGTTAGTTATTCCTTCAGGAAGAAGTTCCTTCCCGATGATTCAACAATTGAAGAATCTGGATCCTGACAGCAGATCAGCCTGTTTCATTTAAACAAAACAAAAAAAAAAAGACTTCTGTTAAAAGATTTTCATTCGCTTAAATGATCTTTAACCACCTGGTAAAATCCCACCTTTGAGAGTCGTCTTTATTTTTCCAGTTTCATCTCTGAAAGTTTCTTTTACTGCTGCTGTAGAATCCTCGTTCATCTAACTCATCCCCTCAGGGAGCTGACATCAACATTCTCTCATGGGCTCATAAACAATGAGTCCTTCAGGTCTGTTTAGCAGCAGTTCTTAGCATGTAAGAAACAGTCAGTAAAACATGAGGTCTTATGTATCTCTCAGCGGTGCTGTTGAACACAGGCTGAATACCTGCGTACGAGAAGAAATAAAGGAAGAGGAGCACCTGTAAACAGGATTTTACAGATATTTCACTCAGATCAGGTAATATCCTGCACCGTCTGAGCAGGAACCAGTGTGACATTGCTAATTTAAAAAAAATAAAAAAATTGCCAGTATGTTTCTTCTCTTTTTTTGGATCAGCTGTTGTTTATGGTGTATAAACAGACATGACATCATCAAATTCACACCCGAGCAACTCTGACATGAGAGGCTGTAAAATTTAAAAAAGGTTGTCAAATAATCACAAACTACTTTGAGTGAAACTAAAACTTAAAAAAAATAAAAATAAAAAGTTTACAATGATTCCTACTCAGAAAAAGATTAAAAATAGATATTTGAAAATAAACACTCCATCTACGCCTCTAATGTTTAATAACTGAGAAAAAGCAAGAAGTGAATGAATATGGAAACAAAGCAATATTCATGTTGTCAAAAAGGACAACATGAACGGATTTTTTTTTTAAATCGAAATGTACTTCTTTTTTATCAGATTTCTTTCCTGGTTTAGCAACTATTCATTTACTAGAGACATGCTTCCATGTCTTGTGACACTATTAAAACAAGAGGACCTAGTCATCAGAAAAATAAATCCACGGCACATGATGCGTTTGTGCTTTTGTTAAAAAAAAAAAAAATGGGGAAAAAAGAACGAAAAAGACACATAATGTTCACATCAGAATGTGCAAAGATGGAAACAAAGACGTTAACTTCAGCAAAAAGTTTTCTGGCAGTCATTTCTGAACACTACTACTAGAGTACGGTCATAAACCCGTCCCTTAAATTGTGCCGTTTGGATTCAAGTTTCTTTCCGACAACACTTCAAATCTGTAGCTTGTGTTGAAATGATAAAATTACAAAAAAAAAAAAAAAAAAGCAACAAGCTACACATGTTTGAGTGATCTATGCATCTTTTGTCCCGGCCAGTAGACATGTGGTCTCTCATGGCGCTCCATTGCGAACTGGATGACTGAACTGGATGACTGAACTGGATGACTGGGCTCCAGAGACAGAAGAGAGGAAGGGTCCGGGCTGACGGAGCTCCTGTGATCCTAAAGCCGTCTCTCTCAGGAAGCATCGAACAATGCTGCACTGTTCCCTCCCCGTGTGACTGCAAGTGTGTTTGTGCGTGTACCTGTGTATTACGTGTGTGTGGCCCCCCACTCAGTGTGTATGTGACTCCCTCTGTGTGTGTATGTGTGTGTTTTTGGCTGGCCCCCACTGGACACCAAGCCCTGAAAAGAATATCTCAGAGGGCCACTTGGAAACTGGCCGACAATTTCGTGTGTGTGTGTGTGTGTGTGTGTGTGTGTGTGTGTGTGTGTGTGTGTGTGTGTGTGTGTGTATGTGTGTGTGCGCGCTATCTGGGAGTTCCTTGGCAGCCCCAACGTCTAATTTAAAGGGATTAGGAAGAGGAGAAGGTGGCCACGTAACTAAAATCGAAGAGGCCAGAGGTCTGGATCAGTGCGTGTGCATGCGTGTGCATGTGTGTGTGTGTGTGTGTGTGTGTGTGTGTGTGTGTGTGTGAGGCAGTACACACACAAATGGAACGAAAGGGAGAGGGTTTGGCTGTGTTTCAGTAAACATTCTCCTCTTGTGATGAAACACACAAGGAGAAACGGGTTGAAATAACAGCTGAGACCTCGCTCATGGTGGCACTCCACATAAATAACTTTACCCAAACACAGAGGCAGGGACATACACAAGTTCAGAAGTGAATTACATACAAAAACACCACAGTGGAGCCAGATTCATCATGTTGATTTACACCCTGCTGTTTAACTCCCCCAGCCTGTGCATTAATTGTCTGAAGGTGGAAAGCATTACATGCATTATAAAACCTTTTAGGTGGAGAGACGCACGAAGCTGCAAAATGTAAATTACCGTCAGACTGATAACTCACAATCTGGAAGTTGTCGACCGAGTAAACGCCTGAGGTCTAAAGTATGGGTTTGTTTTTGATGCAGGGGAATAATTTCAGCTACGCACGATACAAAGAAGTGAGCTGGGTCCACCTTTTCTTGCACCTGATTGGTCCGTTGGGGAAAGAGCGCTTGCAACTCAAATAAACAAGATCATTTGGAGACGTCGATCCCGACACCGATCGAGATTATGTCCCTATTTAAGCATCATCCCTTCCGGAACATACAGTGAAAATTGAAAACACAAGCCTCACGTTGAGTTTCACCAAACTGTCAGAACTTATTGGTGGAATCCTGCTAACAGGCGCACAAACAGGGAAAAGACTTCACTAGTGAATGTGAATGTGAGAGATGTCATCAGAGCGAGCATCTGAGGAGCACATGATCAGAGAAAACAAACAGGTTAATAAACCCAGTAACTAACAAGGCAGTGAACGCTTCAACCGGTGGTCGACATATGTTCGGGGGTGGGCGGCGCTTTTTGGTTTCGGCTTGTCCTTGTCTGGAAACAGGACAGAGGCTGGCTGTTCACATGCAATCATGTGTTAGAGCTAAATAGTGCAGCAAAAATAAGTTACGCAAAAAACATTTTAGGTGCGAATCAGAACATGATCAGGATTCATGTTTTGCAACAGGCAATAAAAGCCTCTCCCAAACGCCCACACTGACATATTGTGTTCTTCCACGACGTCTTATTGTTTATGTGCTGGGTGTTTTTTGTGTGGGTAAGACTTTTTGTACTAATCTTGTAAAATTGAAACTTTTGCACTTGACTAGTTTTCAGAAAATGGGCCAAAGCAGTTTTTACTCACCTTCATCATGAGATTTGGTTTAACATTCAGAATTAATTCTGGTGAATCACGCAGGAAATGTAAAAAAAAATAAATATATATATATATATATATATGCGTAGAAGAAGACATCCTTTTTTCCTCCCAGTAAGGAAATCATTCTTCCACTCTTTTTTTAGTCTATGTTCATACACCCCTACACACACACACACACACACACCAGCGGGCTTATGAGTACAGTAGTACCGTGAGATGCCAGCTGCTCGACATACAAGTGTTTTGACGTACGAGCCAATGCTCTGTCCATATCTTTGTTCGACATAAGAGGGAAAATCTGAGATACGAGGAGTGCTTTGGGACACTGCCGCTAGTTGGCGGATGGATACAACATTATCTCAGACCGTATCTCATTCTTTACCACACGTTGGTGGATGGATACAAAATCAGCTGAGACCACATCTCAATCTTGTTTGCAGATTAAAGACTGAAGTTGTGTGTTCTTGTGACTTTTGTGTTTCTTGTCATTCTTTATGTAATTTTTATATAATAAATTATTCACCGATAAAGTATATTTGATATGATTAGTTAGACATGATTAATTTAAAATAATTTTAATATGATTAATGTTGTGATTTAATTTCAAACTCATCCTTAAAGACTTGTCCTATACCACATTTATTAAGGTAATTTTAAACGTAATAAATAAACTTTTTTGTTCCTTTTTGTGTTTTTGCATTTCAGACAAAGCATTTAAAGGCACTAAATGAGCTGCTTTTACAAATAACATGGTTCAATTGTTTGTTTATTATTAATTACAAATGAATAAACATGTTTAGCAAGTAGTTGTTCATTTAGATTTCTGTCTTATATTCTCTTTCATATGCTAGATTTGATCACTCCATACTTATTATTCGTTTAATCATTGTATGATTAATAGACTAATAATTGTCAGAATAATCAATAATTGTATACTGCAGTCCTAGTCCTAGATCGAAATGACCCTGACTCAATAACTCCATATAAGTTTGAGTCTTAACAATCACGCTAAGGAGCTATCAGATCACTAAAGCAGCCACAGTTTTTAATTCCAGCCCTAAATTCAGATATTTATGAGGGCAAACCAGGGATTTTTATTTTCAGTTCATGCCACATTGCAGGTCCTTTTTTTTTTTTTTGTCTGAACCAAGAACACCTTTCAGAGAAGCAATTTGAAAATTAGAGCTAAATCATGGATGGCTGGGGGAAACCAAAACATGCATTCATGCAGCTGTGATCCTGATCCTGCATCACATTACAGCAATAGTTTTTTTTTTTCAATGTGTAATTATTCTAAGACAAAATAACAGATGATCATCAGTCTAAGAAATAACAGCACACACTGTGGGTATAGGAAATATTTGGATCACATCAATCTTCTGTATCAGATCAAAGAAATTTCTTGGTATTTTTATATCAAAGTCTGATTGTATTTTCTGCCTATTTAACAAACCAGAACGTGGTCTTATGTAATAATGGTGTATAGTTTAAGTATAAAGGCAGCACAGTCGTAACAGCAGAAAACTTCCAACATGCAATTTTTCTTAGGCAGGTGCATAAGAAGCCGAAGTTGATCAAATTTTCAGAACATGTAATTACGATGCTTCTCTTCATCCTGATGAAGATCTAGTAAGAATGGATCTGCAGTGCAACTGGAACTTCAGATTTCATGCGAGAAGCATGGGAGTGTTTTTCGAGGGCCTGGCCTTTATCACTTATAACTTCACTTCTTTGTTGAAGCCAGATTATGTTTCAGGGAGATTTTTTTTAATTTTTAATTTCATATATAACTTGCTGTTTTTTCTGATCCCTCAGAGATTCACATAGTTCCCCGATGAACACATGGGTTTAGCCTAACCGCTAAGTGCTAACTGATGCTGGATGGAGCTCGATCGACACTCAGCTTCCATGAAAAGGAATGCAGAACCGTTGTGCTTTAGCATGTCTCTTATTGTACAGATGGCTTTCATATTTTATTGTTTCCTCTGTTAGACAGTTACTTCAGTTAGCCATGCTGCTAACAATTAGCTCACCCTGTCCTAAGGCACTAAAAGCCAAATAAATTCAGGCAGTATTCCCTAAACCAGGTCTTCGTCGGGTTTCGCCTTGTTATCAGATGCCATAATTGGTCAAATGTGCAAAAATTCTTACAATTTTTAATCAATATCAGTTTCCATTTCACCGCTAAACTAAAAAAGTAAATTAAATATCAAAAGGTACAACTATTTATCATGGTTCATATTTGGTTCACGTTTGGTAAAACTGATGTATAGTTTAACAGACTCAAATGACTTTTCCATCGACACATCTAAATCTAAAAACATATATGAAATTTAAAATATATTTACTCTTGTTATTATAGCTAATGCTCTAAATGCTTTTGAACAAAAAAATGAAAACTTGAAAAATAAGGGGATAAAAATAAGTAATTATTCAAATTTGAGATAAAGAATAGTCACATACAGTAGATGTTTATTACATATTTATGCATCTTAGAAGTAGATGGCATTATGGTAAATTTATTAATAGTAAATGTTCCTGTTTCAAACACATTCTCATGCTGAATGTTGATTTGTATTCTTTGGGCAGTAATGAGTATATTTAGCTGATTGCTTACATAAGAGCTACTCTGATTGCACCATTAACACTAATTTAGTTGTAAAAAAACCCCTTTTTTCTAAAACACAGCCAGAAGACACTTTTTGAGAAATTGTGATTTTAATCACAATCAAAAGATTAAGTGTCATTAGTGCAGTTTGACACACAAGTTTAAAAGTATAAATAGACACATTTCAGCAGTGGTTGCAGCTGTGGCGGAAGGCAAAGTTCTTATCGGGGTTTAATGTTGGAAAATGTTGGGAAAGATGTTGCAAATAAAAAAAAATTTTAAAAAAGGAAAATAAAAAAGAAATCGACCTTGTTATCTGAAAATATAACCAGTTAGGAACTGTTTTATATCAGAAAATCCAAACAATTGCAAAACATGCATTAAAATTTATCAAAGACAAACATTCATAAATTACACTTGGAACCAAACCAAAAAATTTTAAATAAATCATCGTCATCTGGATATATTTCAAAAAGCCACAACTGGATACTACTCACAACCACATTGTCTCAGATATTTGTTTTTTTGTCGTAGCCATATTTATTACCACACAGAATATCAATTATGCTTATCTACTATAAATACATTTTTATCCAGTGGATTTTGCACAAACTTTATGAGATCAACAATGGAAACATGTTACATTTTTTTTCCACCATCATTTACTTGAGGAATTACGGGAATGTGTTTTTAGAAAGTCCCTTTTTCACGTTGATGAATAAAACTCCCGCTTTTGTATCCTGATGTGCAATTACTTTAACATTAAATATTTTAGTTTAATTTACCCTGCAGACAGACAGACAGACAGACACTTGGTGAAAACATAACCTCTTCGGTGGATGTGAGTTTGATGGGATACTATTTTTCTATACAGACACAGACTACAATCAGCTGTCAAATGAAACGCTCCCTTTGGAGTTTTAAATCATAGCAAACAAATTATTTTATTTGCAAAAGCCTTTGATATTATGATCTTCAGGTAGCAAATCACCAAGACTGACACTAAAGTATCTGCTTCACACATGCTTTTTCTTGTTCAATCCACTTTATAGTCCAGGAGATTATCTGCTTCTGCTTTGATGCAACCATGACATTTCTGGCAAGAGGAGACTTCCTTCTCCGCCTGTGCATAGAATGAACTCTGAGGGCGAGGACGTCTATAGCTGAGTTATGTTTACGTCGTGTTTGTAGGTAACTGATTGATGTGATGCCAGTCTATGCACACACCTTGATGTGTTTGTGCACAAAAGCCCAATGGAAACCAGTGGAGTTCCACTCCCAGTCTTTGCATGTGGACCTATGACCTCTTTTTGTCAATTTAGTTGCTTTGGATTCCTTCCACTAAATCTTTTAAGACATACAAAAGCAGGGTGGACCTGCCTGCTGATATTCCGGTAATTTTTTTCTCTCGACTTAAGTTCCTTGTTCCTGAAAACAATTGAGATTTCAGTTAGAGGACAGTAAAAAAAAAAAAAAAAGAGCAGAATATAGATATGTTCTGATAAAGACGCAGCTTGTCTGTGTTTATCTCACATTTCGGTGTTATCTACTTTACAACCATTTAGAAAATTAAGAGTCTGTTTCTTGTCATCAGGGTTCCAATAAGGAAGTGGAAAAAAAAAAAAAGGAAAAAGGAAGGATTGAGGTCAGGACTTTCCGATTCTTTTAAGTCACCTGTGCTCACATGCTGACACACACACCCACACTCACACACACACACACACACACACACACACACACACACACACACACACACACACACACACACACACACACACAAGCCGACTATGCAAATTGAAATAAAGTATTAGTCATGCGTAGAAAGTAAAACTGAGACATTTATTTCTGGCAGGTCAGCTGATATCCAGTAAAACGTACCTTAAACAAATAATCGGCCACTGCAAAATAGTTAGCCATAACAAGACGCCCAGCCTGGTGTCACGTAAACATTTACAGTCAAATCTTATCTACAGGTTTTCTTTTTCTGGTCCAACTGAAAGCATTTCTGTTGGTTGATGACATAGTAGGCATTCTTGTAAGTTCTTCGATTACAAGAATTTACTAAACCCCCACCCGCCTCCGCCCCAACAGCTGAAAATCCATCCATTTTCCTTTTCACCACTTTAGTCGCGGTCGCGGGGGGCTGGAGCCTAACCCAGCTGGCTTAGGGCGTGATATGGGGGAAACTCCGGGCGCGACGCCAGTGCACCGCGGAGCCACACAAACAACCACGCACACACACAGACACACGCAAACCTACAGGCAATTTTGGACAGGTCAAATAACCTGAAGCGCATGTTTTTGGAGGTGGGAGGAAGCCGGAGAACCCAGAGAGAACATGCATCTATCAATCCATTCCACTCCATCCATCCATTGGTAGATGTTTCAGTCAGGAGCAGTTTCTGACACATTTCGGTTTGTGGGCCAAAAGAACAAGTGGATGGTTTCACCCCTGTTCCCCCTGAAGCGGCCTGTGTGTGGTCTAACTGACGGT
The DNA here is from genome assembly GCF_040054535.1 of Antennarius striatus. Classification (NCBI taxonomy): domain Eukaryota; kingdom Metazoa; phylum Chordata; class Actinopteri; order Lophiiformes; family Antennariidae; genus Antennarius; species Antennarius striatus. The sequence goes on along the minus strand of NC_090798.1, from coordinate 3,432,138 downwards.
AAACCCTCACTCGTGGAATGATCTTACATCTCATCTATCCTGGAAATGCCTTAGGATCCTCAAATAAGACCTGGAATACTTCTTTCCGGACGGGGACATCCAGATCCATTTAGGACTTTAACGACATAATCTGTCCAGACGTGTGAAGTCCTATTCCAGGACGTGACTCGCGACTGAAAATGAACAAAATGATGTCTGCGTGCCAGCGAATCTAGATTAAGTCAACAGCTGGCGTTCCTCTACAATCCCGATGAGCAATTTTAACTAAATGAACCCCAAATTCTTCAGATGTATTTGTGACAGACTGAAGAACTGGTTGTAGCTCCATTACAAGTCTCTTTTATGCAATTGAGCCATCAATCACGATCATAGCTTCCATCGCTGGTGGACTGTGTCTTAAAATTAAACCTAGAAAAAAAAATTAATGGCACTTTGACCATTTCAAAGAAATGGCAAAATTAAGTAGTTTGAAACTCATGGTGCTGCTTTGGGGCGCTCTGGGCGCATGCGGGTGGGCAGTTCCCACGTGGGTGGGCAAGTGGGTCTGTGAATGTGTTTTTGTGTCGAGGTGATGAGTAAGTATGATTCACCAAGGGGCTTTTAAATGTTATTGTACTGGTGCACATTTGAGCTGATCTCTGTGTTCTCTGGTGGGGTCAAGACGTTCCCAAAAGAATGGAAAAACAAAAGGGAGTTTTGAACAGCAGAAAAATTATTTTAACAGCAAAGCCGCCTATTTTTCGGTGTGTCTTAGAATTTTGAGAGGAGCGTGAAATCACTTGTACTCTAAAGCCAAGGAAAGAAAAACAACAATTTTCTGCATTTAAATTTACGGGCCTTTGAATGAATAACTATTGCTATGGCCATTGGAGTCCTATAGGGGGTGCTATGTTTTACTAACCTCTGTTTCTAAACAGGAGCCTGATTGAGGATTTGGGAGCAACTGTGGCGCCCATGAGTTCCTGTCTTTAAATAGTCTGCCCGGAGCTGAACCTTTTTCTTGGCTGTTCTCTCTTTCCCAGCTTCCCCAACTTCCCTAACTTGTATCCTGAAACGCTGAAAATGGGGTGCAACGGCATTACTCCTTTGTCTGTGCTAATGTATTTAACGGCTCTTATAACTCCCGGATGGGTCAACTACAACTTGTGACTCAACACTAAGTGTGTTAATGGTCTCATGGGAGTCTAGACACTTAAAATCTGCAGCAGTCAGTCAGAAGTGAAGAAGCCTTCTTGGATGGGACTTGAAACGTCTTCAAAACCTCAAATTTAATTCTACTTGATTCAGACTCAACCTTGGAGGACAAGCGTGACCGAGATAGATGATAATCGACACAACAATGAGACTGTTGACTGTGCAAGACTGTATGGGCAAAAAGCCACCACATTAAGCCCCCTTCCAATGCAACAAGACATAGTCTGAACCAAATAAACTATCAATTCCACGGCCAAGCAGTTCCTCCGTGGAACTACCGTGTAACAATCCCGATTGCATGACTTTTTAGTAAGTAAGTAAGCCCGGAGAGTTAATTTTGGACTTCATTGTCTACATCTAAACATAACACAACCAAAATCCAGATGAAAGAAGAAAGTAGAACTATCATATCGTGGGTTTTGTGTATATGCTCAGACAATGTTCAGCTACCTAGAGTCCCCTCCATAACTCTAAAAGATCACATCATAGCTGTTATTACAGCCATTCTTTGTTATTTGTGTCACACTGCGGACAGGCAAGTTGTAAAACATAACGGGATTTTTCTTTTTTTTGAGTTTTTATTGGTTTAATAAATGCCAGCACTGACAATGAATTCCATTCATTGATAAGATGAAGACATAAGAAAAGCTTGACTTTCTTGGAAAATAAGAATACTGTCTGACAGACAGTAATCAATATCATGATTCATTTTTACATCCAAAGTTAAAATAACTACATTTCAAATATCACCAAACATTTTGCTTTCCCAACCATTCCCGTTGCCCACAGACAAAGCTACCAAAAACAACATCAGGGAAGGCTTTTTGACTTTCTGCCTGACGGGTTCCTGATTTCACCTCTCCTCTCAGAGCTTTTCTTAATATGGGCATCCAACCAGCAGCCTCTGACAAAACCAGATTCTTGCTCAGTAGCCGATCCAGTCATTCATGGATGTCAAAGACGAGAAAGAATCGTGCGAGCTTCTAATGAGGTAGTGTTGTGTTACGACACAGAGGCGAAAATTAGTGTAGGTTGGATCTCAGGGTGCAGCCGAGGCAGTGGAGCATCCATAAAAATGTTTAATGATGAGAAGACATGATGGGGTTTCATTCACACCCCAACCCACGGGGATTTATGGAGGACGCAACTGTTGTGGGAGTTAATGGAGAGATAAGAAAGTTAATTTGGGAGATTAGCCCACATGAAAGTTGGTACATAAATGAAGGCTGACAGAAGGACAGGAGGGTCTTGTTGCTAGTTTCAGAGTCAAAATGTTGATATCCGTGTGTGTGTGTGTGTGTGTGTGTGTGTGTGTGTGTGTGTGTGTGTGTGTGTGTGTGTGTGTAGTAGGAGTAGACAGACTTTCTGGCTTACACAAACAAGCCCTCCTTTTTGTGCCAGGACAGAGATGTCTGTCCGTTCCCAGGGCTAAATCCCGCTAAAACCAACAGAGAACTTTCCATCCAATCAACTGCTGGCTAATCAGCTTCAAAAACACACAACCCATGCATGTGTTCGTCAATATTGATACACATGTACAGCAGCATACAATCAGCAATTGTAGAAAACAAAGCGACTTTGTTTCCGTTCATGTTTTACACTCAAAGATCCATGACTGGATAATTATTTTTTTTAATTTCAGCCCATAATAAATCTTTTCCCCCCCAAATAAATTATTTTACTCTGTCATGAAAAACAGCACTATGACATCAGATGTTACCACGAGTGTGAACAGATTCAACTACCAGCTACTGTGGCACCTTCAACCAACCATAATTTCATTGATCTTCAGAGCTTTGCTTATTGATCAACTATAGATCCGCACCTTTATCCAAATCAAATCCAGCTCATTATAGAAACGTACGTTTTTTGATCAGAACATATACTGGGTTTTACGGGACCTTTCTCTCTACTGCTGCATTTGTGCATCTGTTGCCTTAGAGCTGCTCAATCTGACACTAACTCTGATGACACGTCGCTACGGGGCAAAGTAGCTGGCACACAATGGATAGGATGACGTGGTTCCCATCCCATAGGGAGCAGCATGGTTTTAACTATAGAAGAAAGGAAATGACAGTAGGACATCCACTCTACAAGCATGCATCTTCAACCACGTGTTTAAAAACGGCACAATGAGACGTAAAATGTTTCTTCGAGGCATTTTTTGGGGGTTGACCACATGATAGAATGACTGTTTGCTCTGTTCAGCCTCAATAATTCCATGACTACACAAGTCATCCAGTACAAAGACGATTACTTCCAGGTAGTTGAAAGATGAAGCTTTTAATCTTTAGGAGGCGTTGATGAGACGATTCATGCATCATGAGCGGCCGCCATGGGTGGTGGATGACGCCTGCGAGACGCTCTGTTCAGCGAAGGTGGTCTTCACAACTCATGCTGTCAACTTTACTGACTTGTTTGTTCATTTCATTAATTCCTTTATTATTATCATTACCATAGGTTCAGCATTGGTCCATGAACTTGACCTCTATTCCTGGAGTCAATTTTATATATATATATATATATTATATATATGTACGTTATATGTAAATTTAAAATTACTTATTTCAAGAAATATTTTTCAAACCCGATAGTTTATTATTTCACTATTGTTGCAGGCAAAATGTCATTTGCCAGCTATTTGCAATAACAAACCAACAAAATCTACAGTTTAAATATCTCCGTACAAAGGATTTAAAAAAAATTTCCACATTCAACACAAATACAACCTTTACTCATGGCTGTAACCTCTAAGTGATTTCCACCCCCCTGAATTTCATTCACATTTGCAAATCAGATGTTAAAGCACTGAGCCAACCATCATGGGCTTATTTTAGCCATAGAGTCGCAAAGTTCTTTCTCATCGTACCGTTCATTGAAGCTCTACAATGTTTTATAAGCACTTGTCATCAAGCAGTTGAATCATTTAGACACTGCAGTAGTCGGTGAAAATTGCATTTCTGTTCTTGTTATTTTGTTATTGCCAACATCTGATAAATATATTATTTTGACAATAAACCAAAAGTGCAATAGTTGAAAAAATTGCTTCCAACTTTATAAATGTATTTTATTTTTACAGTGTTTTTGAATACATAAGAAAATAATCATTATTTGCTTCAGTTCATTTTTATATTTCTACAGAATAAATTGTTCTAATTTTAGAAATAGATAGAGAAACGCAATAAAACAGCACGTAAAAACACCCCACTCCTGCTGACCACATACTTAAATCAGCGTAAACAAAAGTCGATATGAAATAACGCTGACTCGACAGCTCTACAAAGTGAAAACATCATATTGCAGCCAAGTGCATGGCTTTTAGCAGCTCTGATGGCTGCAGCAGAAGTTTAGTGGGATACAAAGTCCCTTTAAATCAAGACAACACCATTTGTCAACCCTTTACTGCCTTGTTGACTGAGCAAACAAAGTGATAACATATAGTGCCAGCTGTTGGCACATACACACGTGCACACGCACACACACACAAAGCTGTAGCCACTTCCTAATGAGAATTCCAACATGGGAAATGCAAATATCTTGTTTTCACATGCCAAGCCAGAAGATGTGTTTTGTAGTGCCAGGGCCATCTCATCTCCATCAGTTGACATCGTGCAAATTCCATAAATTTCAAAATTGTCCTGGAAGTCTTGATTTTAGTCCTTCAAATCTGTTTGAAAATTTAAGATCTCTTCTTGTTGCTTCCCTGTAATAGCAGAGAGAAAGAGGAAAGACAAGATAATAACCCAAACCCGAACATATAAATGACTACTGTGTACGTTATATCATAATATACTTAATTTATGAATGGAAAATTACCACTGAATTCTTCTGTTACTATTCTATACAATACATATCTATATATAATAATTGCAAAATTATAACAGATTTCTGGTCAATGTGATTATACCTTAATTTAATGAAAATCTAATTAAAATCTGAAAATCTGCATTAGCATAAATATCAAAATGAAAAAGGAAAAAGTTCACGGTGTGAAAATCCTCTTCCTTTATTTGTTTTTGTTTGTTTTTTTACAATATTTGAATACTGAGAAAAAAAATACGATTGTGGTTTTCAATCTCAATGAGTTTGCCGGGAATGCACATGACTTCCAGTTACAAAAGCCCATTGCTTGGATCACATCTAAACTACTTGAACATTGTGTCATCCTAGCAAGAAGACGGACAAAGAGCAGAGAGCCGAGAGCTTTAAGATGTGGCTTCATCTGTGCTCGTCTCTGGTGTGCGGTCCAGATGATCTCTGGGCCTATATTCTGTTTTTTAGATTAGTATTAAGAAAATTTGGCGTCTAAGACATTTAAAAACTTACAATCGGGATGATTTGCTCACTGTTCTAGTCTGGCGTAAGTTTAGTTTAAACAAACTTTAATCTTTAATTTGCTTTATATTATTGCTTTATAACTGCATGAATGCTTCATCTGACTGATGCAACACTTCCCTTCGATTAGCAATTGTGATGCTAAGAGCTTTAGCATTTCTTCACATAAAAATGTACATTTTCCATTAACTGAAAGGATCGTGTTATCATCATTGTAGCTCCATCGCATGACAAACCCTTCAGTCAAACAAGCCAATCAGAGGCAGAGAAGGGCGGGTCATGGCATCGCCATGACGGAATTTATAAATTCTTTGGCTGGAGTGCCTTTCAGTTCTCCTTCATTAGCTTCCACTTTCCTCTCTTCCCTCTCTCCTTCCTGTGATCCTTGCCTTCCTTTTTATCCTCATCCAAATATCCTGGTCACGAAAACATTAAATGCACATTGAGCTCTAAGCAAAGGAACAACACTGTGTCTCATGGATGTGTCACAGCGAGTCTTCCAATACATGTGTAAGCATTTTTCTTCGAACGGGGAAGCGGATAATCAGCAGTCCGTCTATGAATGCAGGCCAAAATCATATACGTACAATTTAAGAGTTGGTTTAGATTATGTCATTTTGGCCATGTTGTCTTCATTTAGATTCATCTTCATTTAGATCCCAAATCATCCACGTGATCTCCAACTCTCACATTTAAGACTTTTCTACCTCTTTCATACCTAACCAAAAAAAAAACTGCTCGAGTCACTTCAAAAACATCCATCCTTCCCCCTGAGCCGCAAAAAATTGTAACTTGAATCTCTGACGTGGACTTCGACCATAACATGAAGAGACTGCAGGGGGGCTGGAGGTGAACAGAGGGAAGGAGAAGGAGAAGGGGGGAGCCTGGGAGAGAGAGAGAGAGAGAGAGAGAGAGAGAGAGAGAGAGAGAGAGAGGAAGGATTGTGAACCTTGGCACCAGACTGTGGCGTGGGAGGTTTATATTAGTGACTTTGAATTACATCAAAACATTTGCAGTGAAGGATGTGATTTGACTCAAACTTGGGTTTTGATGATCACAATGTGACTGGGTTTTCACCTGGGCCTGTTTTTGTTCACATTCAACACACACTTGACACACCAGGGCTGCATTAGCAAACAAAAACAAAAAAGCTTTTTAATAACCACATCCAAATACTTTGAGAATTAAATCCAAATATTGTGTGATTAGGGTTGTGTGAAAATAAGTACCTAAATAATGCAAGGAAACTAGTTGTTTATTTGTTGTTTATCAGGAGAATAATCATCAGGAAGATGATTATTATAAGAATAATGGCTTCATTTTATTTGTATAATATTGTAATTACAAGAAGTTAATAATATTTCAAGCAGTGTTTATGAGAAAAAATGTCAGAATTAGGAAGATCTCATAATAATATTAGGATAAGAGAAATTTGGAATTTTATGAGAAACAAGTCAGTTAACAAATGTTAATACTGTATTACCAAAAGAAAGTGGAAATGTGACAAATAAATTGGAATGAAGAAAATGTGTAGAAATGTTGCAACCAAACAATGAAATATTATGATTACAAAAAGATTATATGAGACCCTTCTTTTCATTTAATCTTCATAATTTTTTTCCCCTGCTGAAAGTAAAAACCTCTTTTAAAACCAGCTAACGTTTGTACCAAAGAGTCAGTTAAATGAAATAAGTCTGTGTGGTTCTGGGCAGAGAATTTATTACAAAATCTCTCTAATGTCATCATATGTATAATAAAATGGTGTTAATGTGACAAGCATTAACATGTCTTTACTTGTGAAACTCTTAGTATATTAAAGTAGAGCTTGATGAGATAATCCTGAATTTTTCTGTAATATTTAATGACTTTATTCTCATATTTCCCCTTTATATCATTATATTTCTAAATTTGTTTTTCTCTCAGTATAACCCTGACACACCCACATCATTCTGCAGAACAAATTCAACACATTGTGAAATAAATTAAATCAAGAATAAATTCAGTTCCTTTGCCGACTTCTCATGAAATGCCTCAAAAAACAAATTGGAGGAAGTAAATCATTTTTGGCCTCTATGTAATACGTTTTACATAAAACTAAAAAAATCTGTGACCGCGGCTCGAAAAACTCAGTTAATCATTATAATCTCTATTATAGGCAAGTTGTGAGCTGACATGAAAAGATTAATTTGTGTCTAAACCTGTTCAATAAGTGATTGGATGAATCCCAGATGGTCTTTTGGTGGGTCATAAAACGTAAATAAAATAACAAAGCAGGAAGAAAAAAAATCAACAAATTCCAATACAAAAATCATCAAACTGCACCTTCGCTCTGTTTTCAATAGGTGCATTATATTTAAATTCACTCCACTTGTTGAAGAATCTGTTTCCACCCAAAACATTTCAGCTTCAATTGTTTTGAAGAGCACAAGAGGAAGACAACTCAATAATCCACAGAGGATTTCACCACAAGTACCTACAGGAAAAGAACCAAATACACACATTGTCCGAATTACTCCTCCTCCTCAAACACACTCCAGGGACACGACCTGTTTTGTTTTTCCTTACCACACGAGTCTTCAGGTGCCATTCAATTTTGAATCCGTTTGTCAATGATTACCTTTTAGTTTCTTAGTTTGGAATCACCAATGTTTTCAAATCGACACAGACTAAAGCTTAACTTAAGAAAAGAAAGAGAAAAATACCCTTCAGTGACAAGAAAAACCTTACCTGGTTGGGGTCATGTCATGCATTGGAAAATAAGAATAACTGAAAATGACTGACCGCTGGTATTGAGATCAAGTGGGGTCTGTGTCAACTGGTGTTGGCTCAGAATACCTGGAAATCTAACCAGCAGCATCTGTTGGTTAAAACTGCACCCCACCCCCCCTCGCACTGGGGAGTAATCCGTGTTAAACAATAACTTTTTCCTGGACGGACGAAATCAGAACTTTCTATCTTAAGTCACTAACACAATTCCATTCTTGTTAAAGGCACTCATCGATTCCCTTCCACCAATAAAACCTGATCCTGTGTGGGCTATGTAAACAGCAGGTTGATGTTGTAATGGAACAACCGGTTGGTACCGTTCTCCGCTCCTCTACAGGAGGTTACATCAGAAAAGTCTCCGACAGTGACGGCCGAGGCCACACATGGAGGCTCTAATGAGAAACAGTTCTACGTTTCAATGAATGAAAAGAATATAAAAAGGGCGCAAACTGTTTTCGACCAATTATCGGAGTCGATTAGACGGGGCTCGGTAGCTGACAGTTTCAGTGCTGGAACGGGTTTCTAAAATGTTTCACACCGCATGCAGTGCGACACGCTGGTAGTAACCGTAACTAAACCAGTTTATGTTCTAGCGGTCCCTGGAACCACAACGTCCCTGGGTTCATTCCGGCTTTGGGACCTTGTGAAATAAAAGAAAGATCAAGAGTAAATATGAGGAGACAGAAAGGGGGTTGATATGCATCAACAAACACCCAGCCATAATTGGACTACCGGGGCCCCCAGGTACCGAAATGGACTTCTTTAGTTCGTCCAACTAAAATTATTCAGTTTACGTCATGTGCAAAAGAAAAGCAAGAATTTGAGCGACACCACAGCTGAACCCACTCTAATCCAAGCAGGGAGTCCATTCTTAGCCCACTTTAGGCAAACAAGCAAGAGCCAAAAACAAAACAAGAGCCAAGAGGAGATGGCAATCCCCTCACCCCCCCTTGGCCCCCGGAGTGCATTTACACAAACACAATTTATTTAAGTTCAGCAGTCGTTAGAAATAGATGAAAAAAATCCCAACATTGAAGAACTAGAAATGAACTCTTCTGATGGCACATCCAACAACAAATTGTTGCCATGGAGATGCAAAAAAACCCAAAACTGCATTCTTAAAAAAATCATCATTTATCCAAGCATACACAGTTTACAAGATAAGCTTCCATAGCAACCGAGCTCCTTTCTTAAGCATAGATGTGAATCATTTCAAAAACACCAATTGTAAACATTTCTGAATATCAAAAGAAGTTATTTGTTATGTTTTTGGACAATTTTCTGGAGATATAAGAATTAATTTCAAGGATACTCTTTGGACAAATTCTGCACAGTCATAATAGCCCAAGTAGAAACAATCCTAAGATCCCAGAAGGGACCATATGTTGCTTTTGTTTGATGTGCTGGCCAAGTTTCATGATACAACACATTGCATTTGAGTTATGTCCCCGAAAAAAGTAGATAAAAAAAAAGTCACCATTTCATTTATTAAAAGTAATGCTATTGTCACCACAATAAGAGATCAAACACACACACACTGATAGAGAAGGCAAGAAATCGTGGATTAATCATGTAAAAATTAGACTTCTTCTGGGTGGACAAGACCACACACACACACACACACACACACACACACACACACACACACACACACACACACACACACACACACACACAAAGTGCATTGTTGCATGTAAGGCTGAGTCAGAGCCTATCAGTGAACCCAAACAATAATAAAGTGGACCAGTGAAGTGTGAGGAATGGAATGCCAAAGAGTACACACACGCATGTGCACACACACATACATACATACATACACACACAAATACACACACGCACACACATGCACAAACAAATATTCGAATAAAATCAAAATAATGATCGTCTATGACATGAGAAACTCGGATAATGCCGATGTGTGGGCCGCTCCAGCCTCCATACACGGACACATGAAAGGCCGATATGATTCTGGAACTGTTATACATCTGCTGGATCATAGCACGCAGATCGCAGAACTCATAAATATGTGGTTCGATTGAGATTTAATGCGGACACCGCATTCTGTAACTGATTGTAGCCATTACACGGCTGATGCAGATTCATCCCATTGTCTGTTTTGTTTTTTGTTTTTTTCATCCAGAAATAAGAAAACACAAATAAGACGTCCAAAAATTATTTAACAGAGGAAGAACGTATCTGATGCTGTGTTAAGCTTATAAGATTTAAAACCAAACAAAAAGTAAATGTAAGCGATTAAAAACTGCGATCAAACGTAAAACATTTTGCTTAAGGCCAGAAGACAAAATAATCACATCCAAACATAACAAGCAAAGCACCAAAGCAGCAAAATGAGACATTTCTGAATTTAATTTACAAACTCAAATTTAATTTAAAGAAAATCAAAAACAGCACAGCAAATTGAAGGAGATCCATCTTTTGAAAAATACTGTTTTTACTCTTTTCTCTGCGTCCCATAGTTTCAATGTTTTCATTTCAATTTACTGATAAATCTTTTCTTATGATTCTAAGCTCATATTTCTTTTCTTCAGTGAATCCATTGCTTAGTCTTACTATTATCATTCATCTGACAAATTTTTATAAATAGCGAATCAATTGTTTGGTCTGTAAAATGCTGGGAAAGAGGAAAACAATACGTCTAAGAATGTCAGACATCCTCTCTGACAGATTAACAGAATTCTATTAAAAGTTTTAAAAAAAATCTACAGGTTATTTTCATGTTGCCTGAAAAAAATAGCCCTCAAAAATCAATTTATCGTTATTTTTGGCTATTATTTCTCCTATCATTTTTTAAATAAAAACTCTTACAATACTATTACCCATCATATTATTATCATTATCATTCTAATCTAACTCTTTTTTTGCTGCCTGCCTCATCTTTATGTTGACTAATAACAAGTGTATACCCACCTGTACATAGGGGAATGCATTTGTGCATGACTGTATTTGTTTGTACATGAATGCCACATGGTGGGAGCATTCCTCTTTTGTGTGCCTTTCATTGTTTGCAGGTCTTTTGTCTTAAGCAGGCTGGCACTGGGGTGTAACTGCTGTGATTCAAAGACAGGCCTGTTTCCAGATTATAAATAACTGACCTTCGCATGAGAAGCAGGGGATTCCCAATGACTGAGATATATAGCTCCCTGTTTTTCATTTGGTTTCTATCCAGTTTGGTCTCTAAACTATTCCTTATGCTATTTCCTGCCACCTCACATATCAAAAAAGAAAAACCCCAGTGAGGCAAAATAAAATGAATGCATGCGTTTACCTGCTCACTGACCAGCAAGACCGTAAAGTAGACGTGGCTTTAATCCAACGCTGCTCAGCGCCAGTAAGTAAATTAGAAGCAGACACAGTCAAACTATAGATTTGTTTTTTATACACCGATCAAACAAAGACTTACGGCAGAAAAATTTCCAACACAATCTTTTAAAAACCATCGCATTATTATTTCTTTCTCGCCTTGCAGAGGAAGAGTCGCTCAACGTTGGGCTCTCTGAAACTGATCATTCACTGTCAATGTCTCTGCACCGCAGGACTCCTTTTGCGATTGCACAACTTCGAAATGAAGTAATTTCAACAGAAACGACAAAAAAACAACAAAAAAACCTGCAAAAACATGCATTCCTGACATATTTTGCCGTTTAATTATATATTCAAGCTGCATTTACAGGGACTTCTTTTCAAACTCAACACGGGCTCATTGAAAGCTTCATGATATATGTGTGTATGTCGCTTTCCATTAAATAAAAGTAATTTAAATTCTGCCTAAAGAAAGCAGAAAAAGATACTTGGACTAACATATCAGCCTGTTGCTCAACTCCATCTGCGCTGACTCACAGGAACACCACAGATTTGATCTGGCACGCGAGTATTTGTCCGTCACACTGGCTGGCTCCATTAATTTGGATAAAACTAGGAGCTAAAAAGTTTCATGTGCAAATTCTGAAACTGTTTTGAATGAAAACTACCTGCCAAAGCAATGACAGATATATTTTTCTTCTTCCTTAAATGGAAATATTGGAGGAAATTTGCAATTTTTTTAACAGCCCCCATACAATCCAAGAGTGTGTCAAGAGGGTGATGCTTAAGTTTTGTGTTTCGGAATTTAATAGTGCAGACACATCTGCTCTTCTAGTCTCCAATGGCAACGCCGCACATCAGTATAACTAATCACCTCAGTTTGGCTTTGGGACATATCATACCTCTCCATCTCCTCAGTCACTGTCAAATAAAGGCATTAATGTCTTAGCTAGAGAGTTACACGCAGCGATGGAGAGGAAATATGATGCGTTCACCGCAGAGGAGATGTGACGATTCTCACCCTCTCATGTACAGATGCAGAGTTCATCGCTGAGGCCAGATCTCTCTCTGTGACAGAGTTGTGTTACAGGTTTAACTGGTCCCCCTCACTGGGATCCATACATCACACACACACACACACACACACCGTCTCAGAAGACCAATAGGCTCATTTCTCCACCTCTTTCTCTCTCTGCAGGTGACATATTACAGACTAATGTGTCTTTAAATCCCAATGAATCAGGCCTGCCGATCACAGATGATATGAAATCATCACAAAGGGAGGAGGAGGAGGAGGAGGAGGGAGATCAGTGCTCCCCTCACAGCTTCTAAATGAGGCACATGAAGCAGGAAAACGTCTACTGATTATTGTGCTTCAGATGAAATGGTGCGTGCGTATCTGCAGCAGCGCCACACGAAATAAAAACTTTCACTGGGTGGATTTAAAACCTCAGCTGTGCAGATGTGGTAGGGCAGGATTCTTTGCTTCAGACTGATGCATGTCCTATATTCAGCATACACTAACAACACTGCAACTGGATATACTGCAAAAAAAAAAAAAAAAGAAGAAGGTAATTTCTAGAGACAAAATGGACTGTCCTCCATCAGTGACCTGGTGGTTTCACCGCTGGAAACATCTGCAATCCGCTGAGAACTTTCTGCTTCTAATGGTTCCAATGTGTTCCCTTGCACACCAATAAGATGGGTAGACTTTGGAATACATTGTTTAACGAGTTGAGACAGGCACAAGCTGTTTTCCAAACAAACAAATCCAAATACTACCAGAAGAGAGTTTACGCACAAAACCACTTTTCCATCAGACTCACGCATAATTACATAATATATCTGATGCGACTGAAAGCCGTGTTTATGTCGACTACATTCCATCAGGTAGACTGTGGATCTATTGTTAAAAAAACCCAGCAGTTTCTCATTGTTTTTCTCACAGCAACACCACAGGAGCAGAGTTTACATGTGGCGCTGGCGTGGACGCTTAAAAACTGAAGTGCGCAACAGCGACTTTTTTTCCTGCAGGCTTTATTCTCACAAATGCGCACAAAGTTTATTCACCCCGATTGGAAACCAGCTCCTACCTGTGATATGGACATGTTCAGGTAGAGAAAGAGTCCCGTGGTGGAGGCGATCTGCAGCACCACCACTACGATCACCACCATCGCCACCCACATCTTGGACGGCGCTTCCCGGCGCCTCGTCCCGCTCGGCCCGCCGGTCGGGACCATCATGTATGTGGTGGACTCGCTGCTCACCGATCTGAAATAATCCTGGTGCTGCTGCTGAGCGTTCGGAGTGGCCATGGCATTCCCGACGCATGAGCAGACCAACCGAACCGAGGGAACAAAACAACAGCGAGCTACAACAACAGCTTCCACAGATTCTCGACAGATAATTAGGAGCGCAATTAGATCTCCATGCGTCCGCAGCCAATGGAGCTTTTCATTCGGAGATCAGGGAAGTGGAAGGCAGGGGAGAGCTGCGGAGGAGAGACAAAAGACGAACTGGGGGCTAAAGTTTTGATGTGCCCATGTCTGCTGCGTAAAAGTTGGATTTGGAGCTGCGGCGCAGGACTGATGAGCCGCAACCGAGAAGGAGAGTTGTAAAGAGGGGCTGGCTTAACCTCTTCATCACCTTGGAGCTGTGGAGGAATGCTCTCCCCCCCCCCCTCTCTCTCTCACACACACACACACACACACACACACACACGCACACAAACACGCACACACGCTTTTACCAGTGCTGTTACAGCATGGCGCACCACTGCCGCGCGTTGACAAAGCAGAATAAGAAAAGCAGGGCACAACTACTTTTAAATGCATTACTGTGTAAATAAAGTGATACATTAACTAAGTTGTTTTATATTAACCCGATGCTGTGGTATTTCTATGTTGTTGTTTTTTTTAAAAAAACAAAGATTTGTAAATTCAGAACATTTGAATTTCTCATGACAAAGTATGACAAACTGCCATCAGATTGTACCTCCGTACATAGAATAATGAGGTCTATTTATGGAATCCCTGTATAATGGTTTATCTTTTTATATTCTTGCCTTTTTACATGATCATGTACTTATTTAAGTACAATAACATTAAAAATCGATTACTTTCGTAATCTTTCGATCCTTCAGTTCCAGGAGACGCTGACAGAGGGCGCTCTCTCTCTCTCTCTCTCCCTCTTTCCTTCTCTCTCTCTTTCCTTCTCTCTATCTTTCCTTCTCTCTCTGTCTCTCTTTCCTTCTCTCTCTCTTTCCTTCTCTCTCTTTCCTTCTCTCTCTTTCTCTAAAAATGTCCTATGCACTTTAGTTGATGACCACCTCACTTTTGCAAACTTCCTGTTATAATGCACTAATTCTTATATTGTATTTCCCTTTGTTTCTTGGTGTTTAATGTTTTTGAGTGTTTAGTGTTTTTGAAATTTCATCTAATGAAAAATTGTAAAATGTTCTAAATGTTCTAAATGTTCTAAATGTTAAATGTGATTGAAGTTTGTTTGGAAAAGATGTTCTGAGGCACTTAAATGCTTTCATCTAATGTAAAACTGCAAAATGTTTGAATGAGATTAAAGTGTTTTTGCAAATCTAAAAAAAAAACTAATCTCTTTCTCTCTCTCTCTCTTTCCTTCTCTCTCTCTCTCTTTCCTTCTCTCTCTTTCTCTCTCTCTCTTTCCTTCTCTCTCTCTCTCTTTCCTTCTCTCTCTCTCTCTCTCTCTCTCTCTCTCTCTCTCTCTCTCTCTCTCTCTCTCTCTCTCTCTCTCTCTCTCTCTCTCACCCACCCACCACCCCAGGTCTCTGCCACAGCTCAATCTGGGACAGTTCTGGTAATTGATGGCTTCTCGGAATAATTTTCAAGCTAAATGAAAACAAAACACTTTTTATCTTCAAATTTGTTGTCATTCTTTGTCTTCAATAATGGAAAAAATTATATGCTTATTGCTTTTCTTTACTGTCTGTCTTCTTTCTTTCTCCTCACTGTTTCCTCCAACATTTGTGCACAGCCTGTTTTACAGCTTTACATTTTTCTGCAGCAAATATTTTCCCAGCGGCCTCCGCTTTATCCATGTGAAACAAATGTAGCCCTGATTAAATATTTATTCTGGTTTCCAAATACACTGTAAAGCTGCAGACAGGCCACTGACTTCATTGATGGTTAAGATAAGACTTCATTTATTGCCCTCTTCTTCATCTGGGAAGCCTCCGATCTGATATTACTTTAAAACAGAGACCCACGTATGGATTTCATCATGGTTTGTCTTTGGATACATAATCATGCACATATTCTCCTGCTGAGATGCTGCTTTTACTCCTGGAAAATTTGAAAACATTAAAGCTTAACTGACAATGTTGCAGCAAAAATGTCA
This sequence comes from Antennarius striatus, assembly GCF_040054535.1. Classification (NCBI taxonomy): domain Eukaryota; kingdom Metazoa; phylum Chordata; class Actinopteri; order Lophiiformes; family Antennariidae; genus Antennarius; species Antennarius striatus. The sequence continues at coordinate 3,416,151 of NC_090798.1, read as the reverse complement.
CGGATTATTTTGAGCTTGACTTAAATGGACCAAAAAACACCCACTCAGGAAGCATCTTCCTCTTTTATATCCATAAAGCAGTCAGTGTGTGCTAGAACTGTGTTCCCTGTGTTGTGACCTCCCCACCTGAGGGTGGCGCTTTCACCAGACTGATGTTGGTGAATTCTAGTAACCATAGGATAGTTATGTTTTGGGATTTTATTTTTGCAAACATAATCACAATTTTCCTCTTGATGTTTCTGTGCTGTCTTTTTTTTTTTAAAATTTTTTTTAAACAATCCCACAGATGAACATTTCCACAGTTTTCTGGATTAGGAGAAGGGCAGACCGGATCTGGAGTGAAATGTTAACTTCAGATTGTTAATGTCATTTATACCTTTCCTCCATAGTTACTTCAATACTTATGGAACATCGTTTTTTGCCATCATTCCAGCAGAGAGACATGATATAGAGGAAGTTTCTTCTTGTGGCTGAAAAACTCTCAGTTCACATGATTCACTGTATTTAATCACTCTATTTTATTTACTTGGTCTTTTGTTGTGTAAATGTGTAAATGACTCTTTGTTGCCCTCTTGTGGATGTATTAAGTAAGCCAGCTTGTTTTTATTGAATATTTCACACCTCGAGAATGTGTTTTTTTTACTAAATGGTCCCCAGTCAAACCCTTGGAGGAGGCTTTTGTCTGGATGATATTTCAGCACACAAGTCATATGTTTGAGCCCAGAAAAAGCCAACTTAGATAAAATGATGCAAGAAGACAACAGCTGGAAACTCCATCGATGCCTCTATCCAAATGCTTGCATCTATGCTTGTTAGATTTAAAAAGAAACAAATCACTCTGTTGATTTATTTTAAATGACCTCTGGCCCATGTTGTCCTTAAACCACTCCAGAACAATTTTCCATCATCTTTTCCTCAGGGAAAATACTGATACAAATCCAGATGGCTTGTTTTCTTCTTTTTATGTGATAAGAGACTTAAAATCAACCTGTGAGTACAAAATGAAGTACAGGTGAAAAAAAGCGTTCAAAGAATTGTTATCTTTGAAGAAATGGTGATAGCATGAATGGCACCTATGGGGATGTAGCTCAGTGGTAGAGCGCATGCTTTGCATGTATGAGGTCCTGGGCTCAATCCCCAGCATCTCCATGTCCGATACTGCTGGATGACCTGTAACCTTAACCAAGTTTGCCAGTATTCCACTTCCTAACTCTTTAATGCTTGTTTTAATTTATTTTAAGTCCATTTGCACTACTGAGTTTACTTTTCCTATTTTCTCCGATACTACTCTGCGTGCCTCAGAAACTGCCCCTCGGGGATAAATAGAGTGTTTTGAATTGAGTGATTCAGTCCAACTCATATTGCAAAATTTCAACAATTACTTAAGGGATTTCCATGAAATTTTTGGATATTCTTGATTCCTCGAAGGTTTTTATCCTCCTGACTTTGGTGATTCCCTGACCTTTTTCTGCAACACTAGCAAGATGAAGATGAATCACTACATTGATTTTGTGCCAATGTAGCGATCACATTTGCTTTACAACTACATTTTGGCCCTAAAGCTGCAGGAAAAACATGTGTTATCTATGACATAAATTCAATCATTGGCAGAAGTTTTTGCAGGGTGGATAACTGCCCATCGCACCCATCTACTGCTAAATCAGACAGACTATCCGTTCCACCCCAGGAAAGAAATCCAGGATGGGTAAAACTTTTCCCTTCCTGCAAGTAAGAGTTCTTCTAGCCAACGTCTGGCCACAGGATAATAAAATGGAAGAAATGGGAAAATGTAAAATCTGACTCTGAACAGAGGCTCATTTCCAACCACAGCATGATGCATCAAACTTTTGCTCCAACTGAATTTCGTTATTAAATTTGTACTCACCATTGAGTTCAGTGATTTAAAAAACCCAATGCTATAATGCTAAGTCTCTAAATTAAAATGATCCAAATCATCACTTTGACCGTTTAGTGTGCAAACTCCAGCATTTACTTTCAAGCGCAAATTGCCAAAAATACAAAGTAATTTTTTTCATCCAGATGTTTTGACTTTATTAAACATTAATTGGTCTTTTTAGAAAATCTGATGCACGTTTCTACATTTATTTGACCTTTTGTTGCAAGATCTACACAGTATAGACGTTTAATCATTCTAACAGTGACAGAGGTAAAGAAATAAAGGACAAACCACTCCCTTCTCATAAAACAGCCTTCACGTTCCATTCTGAGGGTGTGATGCATTAAACTCTGTGAGATTTATGAAGCGAAAGGCAGACGTTAATGGTGTCCTTACAAAATAGTCTGTTAGGTGCATTCAGCAGCTTTCAAATGTACCTTGGCTGCAGATAGATAAATGTCAGCCCTGGGTCATATAATTGTTTTAGATTTTCCTTTCAAGTTTGTTTTATTTCGTAAGAAATCTGAGTTAACAGCACATGCTTCCTTTCTGAAACTGGACACTCCAACAGATCATTCTTAAGAATACTTCAGTTATTCTCCCAGAAAGTGGAACTACTGGAACCAGTGCTTCTGTGGTTAACGGCCCGTTTCTTTCACATGAGGTCAGACCGACACAATACTCTCTGATGAACTTCAAACTTTAAGAAGTCTAATATTTGAAAATCAAATTAATGAGACTGCAAAACGTATTTGAATGGTCTGATGGGGCCAAACCGGCTGACCTCATCTGGAAGAGTACATGGAAACAAATGCTACGGATTATTTCAAGTGTTTTAACACAGGCCTGAGGAGAAAATATGAACCCACATATCTGAGCAGCGTAACACTACAACTTCATCACATCTACATGTCTATCTATTTGTTTTTCAGCTGTATTATTGTCACTTTTCCTCGGTTTATGACTTTTTTCTTTCAAAACTCAGGGTTTTTCATTCTGGATTTTCTGGACTGGACTAGTTTTGTTGCTCTTTAATGGACTTGAGCATCATCACCGTTTGTTTTTTGAATTTGCCTGTTTAAGTTTGAACTTTCATTTAGACTCAGTTACCCTGTTATTTTGATTCACTCAATTAAAATTGTTAATCGATTTACATCGTTATATTTCAGACCATTTTATACACATCTGTTTTCACTGGCAAAGTCCCCCCCCCCATGAAACATGGCAGCTGTTCTGGAATAAGGACAGTTCCCAGTGGTCTTCCTGCAGTATATGATAAGACATGCTCTTCTGTCAGAGGTGAAATGGTCATAATGTATTGGTCATAATGGTCATTGAGCCAAAGATAAATTTAAATTTAGTCTGTAACTGTTTGAGCATTATAACTGTTTAGTGTTTACTAATTACTACACAGTATTCAATGAGTTCATTTTCATTGATATGTTTATCAGTTCTTGAGCCATGAAGATCCTATTGAGAAACAGGATTTCATCCACATGCTGAAACGAGTTTTTCAATATTTCCCTGTGGATTCCAACACGTTTTGCTATTGAGGCACGATAATATTTACCACCAAACCAGATTTATTTATTTGAAACTGAGGAGGTTGTAACTTATAATTTAAAATTCCTCTGAAAAGTTATAAATTTAAAAAAAAAAAAATTCGAACATGAATACGATCAAATCCAGATCATTGGTGGTTTAATGCAAGCTGTTCTGCATGTTATTAGTCTCCATAAGTCCATATTTGCTCGAGCAATTATCAGCGGAATAAAAAAACAAAACAAAACAATCCTCCAGTTGGGCAATTATTTCCAGAAAATACAAAACCACACATTTCCTAGTATTTTCAGAAATTATGAGCAGAAGGTCATTGGGTGCAGACAGAAGTTTAGCAGGTTGAAAATCAAGTTTCCCTTTAAATAAAGTTATGTCACTCCGTTCCTATGTACCAAACTGTATTAGAGGGAGTCTTCAAGCCCGACTAACCCTAATTTGACACTGATCAGCAATAGCCTTCAAAATCTGGCATCGTCCACATTGGTAGTAATTAACCACTGTTGCCTGGGGGCACATTTTAATTTGGCGTATTTAAAAACTGTTCAAATTCATCACCTTTAAGGACAAAATGTGCACCTCCTCCCTGACATATCTCACCCACCAACTGGCGTCACTTCTAGCAGGATGATCAATGCTTTGTATAGATGTTAGAACTGGTGCCAATTTACTGTTTCCAACTGGTTATGTTATATTTTCATGAATTCTTGCTGAACAACTAAAAATAGGAAATAGATTTTTTGCACAATAGCTGAGTGGAAAGAAAACAGTAAAGAAAGACTCGCCGCTCCACATTAATATCCTCCTTACTTCTGATAAACACAATTTAATAACATGAAGGGTGAATAAACTGAATTTCTATGACTTTTAATGAGGTTAACTTCTTTGTTCCATTATTTCCATTAGAGTGCAGAAACGCGGCTGTTTTGCATCCTTTCTTTGTCATTGCACTTTTCCCCCCAAAATCTTCCCTCTATTTCACAACAACCGTTTCTCCAGATGTATGTGTCCCCTCTGGCATGACAGCTGTCCACCCAGCCCTGCAGTTTATCTATCTGTGCATGTGTGTGACTGTATGTTTCAGTGTGTGTATGTGTGTGTGTTGGCGTCCCGTGGTGAGACAACGTAATGGTGATCAGTGGTGGGAGTTAAAAGTTCAGTCTCAGCATTCCATGATGTATTATGTGTTAGACCCAAGGGACTACTGGAGACTGCAGCCAGGTGTGTGTTTGTGTGTTGCTCAGTTTAACAGTTTAGGTTTGTGTCATTTGTGCTTTCAATTTAAAATAAAATCCTGTGGCTGATACTGCTTGTAAAATATAATTAAATGTAACATAGATCTAAGTTTGAATTGTAGGGAAAGCCATGGAAGCAGTTCTGCTCTCCATGCTGACACCATTACGCTAAATACATAATGTCTTGGAAACAGTTCAGACCGCAGTTTTGCATGAAAAATGCAGTGTTATCATTCACTTGAAGACCCGTTCAGATGTGACGCCACAGAGTCAGTGCAAGTACTTTGAGTTTGTTGTCTTCAGTTGATGCAAAAACAACAAGAACAACAACACAACAAAACGAAACCAAAAAAAAAAAAAAAATCAGACCTAAAAAAAGAAATGTCTGAGAGACTCTGTGGAAGCTTTGGGTATGTAGCTCAGAAAGACCTCCTAAATGTGGGAATGGATCGGGGTGTGTATCCGCATGTGTGTGTGTGTTGTGGGGGGGGGGGGTGCAGTTCCAACAAATGCTCTATTACTGACACCAGCACTGGGACAGCATGTCTCCCATTTACTGCTTTTGCACTGAAGGGAAAAGAAAAATGTGTTTTGCATTGTTTTCTTGTCCATCACATCACACAGCACTCCTTTTTTGTGTGTACGTGCATGTGCGTTTGTGTGTGTGTGTGTGTGTGTGTGAATGTTTATGTGCATGTGAATAACCATTCTCATCAATCCAAGAAATAAAAAAATAGCAAAAGATTCCGATCGATGCCATACTTAATTCAAATCTTCATAATTTAAAATTTTTTGTAAATAATGATTGAGAAAGGAAAGATAATCAAGCTCTTATTTTATTTTACAGCTGGATTACAGCACTGTTTTTCTTCCATTTGACACAATAGAACTCACTTCTTCTGAATTTAAGTGAGAATGAAACACATTTTCATTCGGCCAGACCACAGCTTCATGAAAAAAAGCCAATACTGAGCTGAGTCCAGGAGATGACTGGGTCACACTCCATTCATAACGGTTTTTATAGATTATGACCGGAGGAAACAAGAGTTCTGTTTCCTAACATTACCCCTGATGACCTCAAAGGAGTATGTTTCTTAGCAGGATATGGAAAGATTTTTTTTTTCTTTAAAAATTAGAGGTAGTGAAGTCGTGCCCTAGTCATTAGATATCATCAGTGACCCTGATCAACATCTGCATCCAATTTTCAGAAGTTGCTGATCTAGAGCCTGAAGGCAACCACTACAGTATTACTAATGTATTTATTTCTGGAATCATTATTTAGATAGATGCAAATGGTATTCTGGTCCTCAGACATTATTTAGACTACATTAGACTACATGCTTTAGATAATTATCAATTATTGAATATTTCCATATTAGTAAGCAAATTCATGTCAGAAAATGACATTCAGCTCGGAATCTCCATAAAGGTGGAGATTAGAAGTATGAGTGTGGGTTGAATGCTCCACCTCCTAACCTATCCCATTGAGATCAAGGAATTACTGCAAATGATTAGAAGATTTGCGGTCCAAACAATCGTCCAACTCTAGATGAGCATTCTGGCTTCATCAAGGGAGGAGGTGATGATGGCTTCAACCATTTGCTGCGCTAGCAGATGAAGCTCACTATTATCAGCTACCGGTTCCTTGATATTCAGGACCCAGTTGATGAGATCACATGAAAGAGCCTGAGCAAATGCCTCCACTTGGGCACCATGGTGAGTTACTTCGAAGTTATAGTCCTTCACCAAATCATCCATGGGCAGTGAGTGCATGAGATGCTCCATGAACTCCATCCTGGAATCGATGGTGGTGCTTTCAGGGCAATCTTCTTTGTCCTTTGGGGTTGGTGGAGGAGGTGATGGCAAGAAAACTTTGGCCAAACCTCCTTTTAGTTTTCTGGCAAAACTGCATTTGCTTCTTTCCAGCTCAGGGAGGAGAGGTGTGGATGGAGGGGGATCAGGGTAGTCAAGGGATCCCAATAAAGGGAGTCCTGACTGACTCAGAGGTGGATGAGTCTCCTCTAAGTGATCCTCAATGTTCAGACCTTCATACGCTTCACTCAGAGCTTCCTCTATCACTGCTGAGGCTAACCCCTCAGCAAACACCTCCTGGGTTTGATTAAATCCGGGCACCCTAAAGTCCTTCTCAGGTTCCTTCATTTCCATTTGGCTTGAAATTGACTGGATTATATTCTCGGTCATATTCTGGGCAAACTTGTCAAGAGCACTGTTTTGTAGAAGATTTCCCCTAATGCCAAAGTTTTCTGGAACCTGTTCTGACACCCTTGGATCTGCACTCATCATTTGCATTGGTTCCTGCAAAAAAAATGTCAAATTTAGTTAAAACAAAACAGATTTAGATTTTGTCCCGGAGTCCATTTTCTACCATGGTAGAGTTCATTTCAAGGCACAAGCACAAAACAAGTCCAAAACTAGTTTTGACATGATGCCTTGATGTCAATACTACCACATTTTTGCATTTTTATGATAATATTACTTGGAAACTGTGAAGGAAAGGCAGGATGGTGCAGAATTTCCCTTTCAGATTTTCCGATGCAAGTATTTCTGCCATGCTTGCAGAGAGCAGTAGAAAATAAATACAGAAGCCACAAAATGAAAGCTTGTAATATGTAACAAACAACCAAAGAGAAATTACGGCACAAATGTAAAAGTGGAGGACGAAAGCAAAGAGACACTAAGAACATAACACCCCCTCTAGAGCCTCAGATGGAACATGAGATTGAGGCCTTAACCACAGTCACTGTCACCATATGAGCTGTCAGCTAGCCAGTTTGTGGTAAACAGGAAGTTCAGTCTGATAGTAAATTAGACTGTTACAGACGTAGTGCAAATCAAATGTGACACGAAAAAGTAGCCAAAGATGCTATTGATGTCTGATTGGGTGAAGTTTAAATAATTTAAAGCACGGATTCCGACTTATTCTGAGATTCATAAAACTAGTGCCTTCCAAATAAGGTCTTTCCTGTATTGTTAAAAGTATTTCTTAAACCTTTTGAAACAACGATCCGTTTTGATGAAAGAGATACCCTCGAAAAAAGGATTGATAGTGTTCTCGTGTCTGGATGGTTAGGAAGCTCCTGCCTGTATCTGGTTAACACAGTTTAGTAAGAATAGAAGCTCGGGGTCATAAATTCTGGACACACTTTATGATAAAAATGTGTTCTGTGATTTCAAAGAAGGTCCAGACTTCCAGACAGACAACTGCTGTCAGATGTAATAAAAGTTATCGCTCACCAACATTTCCATTCCTGTTGGACATAAAATAATATAGTATTTGCTGTCTCAAACCCTTAAATGATCTTAAGTTACAATTTAGTTTTACATCATGGTTGCTAACATTCATGCAGTTGGAAAAAAAAATCTTGATGACACGCATCCCTCAATTTTAGAGAATTATTCTGAATATAGATGTTAATCCAGATTACCCGTGAAATCTGACTAGACCCAATCTCTCCAGAAAATTAATCAAACACTTTTTGTGACATAAGCTGACCTTACCTGACTAAAAAGAGATGACTAAACTTAACCATCATATTAAATGCTACCGCTGCGCTAAAACGACTTTGTTGAACAAATTTTAGTTCTAGCTAACTATTGAATTTGCATTTCACATTTTTCTCAGTGCCTGTTGATCCTGGAGCCAAAGTGAATGAAGCCCTGAGTGACACCAGAGGTTCCAGCTTGTTCTGTGAGTTAAAAAAAAAAATAAATTCAGGGGTTCCAAAGAAGATGTAGTGATATGGAGCCCAGATGTGAACGAAAATACAGCTGAAGCAAATAATTTCTTCCCTCTGGTTGAGGCATCCTGCTGTGTAAATTAGCTTTTGATTTGAGGATGCTTCCTCAATGCTTTATTTCCATATGATCTGGTGCTTCAAACTTTATCCAAACACACTATGTCTATTATGACAGGATTTACACAATAACACACCTCATCAAAATGCAATTTCCTCCGGGATTATTAAAGTATCTATCTATCTATCTATCTATCTATCTATCTATCTATCTATCTATCTATCTATCTATCTATCTATCTATCTATCTATCTATCTATCTATCTATCTATCTATCTATCTATCTATCTATCTATCTATCTATCTATCTATCTATCTATCTATCTATCTATCTATCTACAGCTTCAACAAACAGACATGTTTTTGATATGTTGCTCACAGTAGCCAGCACAAAGGCTATTCCAGTACACTATTAGAATGACAAGCTGATCATCCATTAAAACTGGGATTTTTTTCACTAGCCTTCCTTTTTTATTAAATATGTCAAAGATAGAAAAAAATGCAGTTATGATTTACACCATTAGAATTTAATTTTGATAATTTAGCCGATGCAAAATGGATCAAATCTGTACCTGTATATTTAATTGAAAATAGTTAATTTACTAAATAAATTGGATTGTAGTGTTGACTTGGAGCCTTTTTAAAGGCTAATTGGAGCCCAGAGTTGTATAAATGTGCAAAAAAAACATGATAACAAGACACAGGAAGCATCGCACAGCGAACACAGGCTGCAAACCACTTACCAGTTAGTGAAGGGCGATGGTTCCTCTTTGGTACGTCGGGTGTGAATGAGTTTATAAGGAAATGATTTGACAAATGAGTTCAAAAGTTTCACTCACTTCCTCTGTGTGTGTGTGTGTGTGTGTGTGTGTGTGTGTGTGTGTGTGTGTGTGTGTGTGTGTGTGTGTGTGTGTGCGTGTGCGTGTGTGTCAGAGAGAGAGCAGATGAGATAGAGGCGATGATATTTTCAGCTGTCTGTCTCAGTGACAGCACAACTAATGACAGATGATATACAGTATAAAATAATACTATATAAAATTCTGCTGGCTTTACATGAATTAGTTCTGCACATTTTATTCTGATCGTTTCGAATGAGCGTTGACATGCAGAACAAATAGCAGAAGAGAAGAAATACTCGTACGGCATGGTAACAATATTCTGCTGTGCTAAATATGGTACAAAAGTAAAAGTGCAATAGTACAACCAGGGAAATATACATTACGTATTACAAGTAAAAGTATTCATATTACGCGATTATTATATTGTACTTATTACTATCCGATTTCACTATTTTTGTTTGTTTGGATGGTAAAAATACAGAAAATGGTGAAAAGTGATCTGAAATGGTTTTAAATGAAATTATAGCAAAACTTTTAATTAAAAAAGTCTGGAATAGTCACATGTTCTCAAAAAGTTAGTAGACAAGTATAAAGTAGTTTTACTCTATTTATTGATGCATTCCAATCTGTACTTCTGTTTGTAGTTTAATCGGAAATAGCTGATCATGTTTCATAATTTATAAAAAATTAGCAACTAAAATGGAGAAATACCTGAAATTAAGTAAAAATATTCCTCCTTAAAAAGGTACTTTGTATATTTGGCTGATTGATTCAGCTGCTGCTACACATTTCTCCCAAGACTCTGAATGTAGTGTCCAAAACTTCCTCATGTAGGTTCTGTATCACCTTCAACTAAACCCTATAAAGCTGGAACTCCCAGCTCTGAAAAAGACACCATCTGCATAAATGACTCCTACAGGGAGGCTTTTTGTCATGAATAAGGAGAACAGGGCGGGGGGATGAAGTAAGAGCAATGTCTCCCTGTAGATTTCAATAAAGGCCAGATGTCACAGAAGGATCTGCTGGACTTCATGCTGCGTCAAAGTTTCTGGTTCAAATCAATTGATAACTGGCCTTTTTTTTTTGGGTCTGTTTGTGAACCTGCTGGTTTTGTGCCACACATGGAAGGAGAACATAAATTAAGGGTATTTATTTATTTTGTGGTTGAACTGAATTGTATCCAGGGAGAATTAAATGAACAGGCTGCTCAAAAAAAATTTGTTTTTCTGTGAAGCACCAGACATGTTTTGTGACTAGAGAAACTAATCCCCATTTTCAATCAGCATTTGAGTGAGTAGATAATGACTAAATCTTCATTCTGGGATGAACTATTCTTTAAACGGTGGAGGCTGTAATTAGAGATGACACTGCACTATGAGGCATTAGAAGAAAAAAAACATCCATGATTTAAGATTTTGTTTTTCGAACAAGACTGAAGCAAGATTTATGGCACCGATTCCGGTTATTCAGACAAGAATCAAAGATGTCATTTGTAAATTATTAGCAGCTGGATGGATGTCAGCTGTTACTGCGGTAACTCTGTGTTGTGGGCCCCAGTAGGCCCACTGTACTCATTCTGCTCCAATTCAGGAAATTTTTATTTGTGTGTCAGTGAGCTCATTGCTCAACATGAGCGCTCAAATTGACTTTAAGTGTTGTTTTGCTCTTGTGTGACTGTCTTAAGGGAATCAGTCTAAAATTACATTACACAAGTGAGAGAGAAAAATAAAATATACCCTTGGGCATGTAGAAGCTAAATTTTTTAACTTTATTTTTCTAAGTTGTAAGATGTAAAGCAGGGAAGCGGTTTCAATATGAATAGATAAGTGAATGTATGAAGATCTGTATGGTTGGGAATGTGGATGAAAAGCACAACTGCAAAGTAGCAAGTTCCACAATGCAATAAATTACCACCCCTCAAAACAACAACAGTAATGTCAATATCAATAATAATAGCAATAATTATTGTAATAATGTCATTATAATATTAATAATAATATTATTATTATTAATAATAATAATAATAATAATAGCAGCAATAATAATAATTAATAATAATAATGGTAATAATAATAATAATAATAATAATAATAATAATAATAATAATAATAATGATTCAGACGTTGTGCGTGTGTTTGATAACGCTTTCTAACGGGAATAACCTTTGTCACGTACATTTGTAGTTTGACTATCAATTGTAGTTCGAACGCAAGAAAGTTACACTTCCGGTTCATGAGTAGTAAAAACATGAATAAAGTCCATAACGTTTAAACCGCTATTGGCTGGGTGGACGTTTAAAACTCCGACAAGCTCCTCTTCTAGGGTTTGCTCGATTTGTATTAATAGAATGAGGCGGCCGGTAGTCATTATTGAATTTCCTTTACAATTGTTTTTAACTTCGTTACAACATCATAACACGTACTTACACAATAAAACAAATGGAAAACAACACCTCTAACAACATTGCTTACTTATGACTTAAAACGTGGACGTTACGAAAGAAAATATGCCACATAAATTCTCCGGGCGACTCCAGACATAGAAACCAACGCCTCGTAAGAACTGCATTTTTCTCGAGTATCTGATTGGTGCGTCGGCTCAAATTCCAGCCAATGGGAAACGGCGCTGCCAATTTGGAAACGCGTCCTGCAACCACTTTGTCTGAACTTCAGTCTGCGAAGATTCACGTCGAACCTGGACTGTTTACACCAGGTAAACGAGCTAAATACGGGTTGTTTTTACTTATATCGAAGGGAACGAGTCGAAGCAAAACGGTAAGACAAAAAAAACAACCTTTTCAAAACAATTATTTAGATGACGTTCAATATAAGAGAGATGCACGTGAAGTAATCCCACCTAGCAAACACCAGGATGTCTGACGTTATGCTGTGTTTAGCTTCACGTTTTTAAATCCGGTTTTGTAGCTAAAACCGCTTCGGCAACACGTCGTATTCTCTTGTTTAGAAAATCGAACCACCATTTTTTGTTTATTCTTGCAGAAGATCCGACTATAGTGCGGCCGCTGCAGAGTTCGTTTGCAGAGGATAAAGGATCCAGCCATGCCTGTAGTCCGAGGAAAGAAGCCCCCAGGCACCGCGGGGACCAAAGTACCCAAACTTATCTCCACAAACACCGAGAACCAGGTAAACAAAGCCAACACATTAAACAACAACATGCACGCCCGGAAATGATGCATTCATGATACGCAGCAGCAAATCCACGAAGTGCATGAAGTTTAAAATGCTAAATTACAATTTATGTGCTTAAAAGTGAGCAGCGTTTTTTTGGTTTTTTTTTGGCCTTTTGCTCATCTAAAACATCTGATTTACAACTGATACCCTTTTTATGTGCACTGCAGGAGGAAGGCCAGCAGGTGAAGAGGTCCTCCTCCCCTCCAGGTGGCGCTCCAAAGAAAAGGACCGCATTTATTGACATCACTAATGTAAGTGGGGGCAAAGTGAAACCAGAAACACAAAGAACAAGTTGGATTCGAGGGTGGAGACACGGCCTTATCCCAATGTGGACGAGACAAACTGTTGGGGTGAAAAAGTGTGAACTATAAGAGCTCCGTACCCTCCGAACGGCCGATGAGATGATCGTTTCTGCCACGTTATGTCGTACGTGAAACATCACAACACTGAGAATGAATGAAGCCTCAAGGTGTGATGATTCAGAAGAAAACCCTGTGGTGACGCCCCCTCAGGAAACGACTGAATTGCTTCCGAAATCCTTTTCCTAGACTGATCATATTGAAACCGATTCAATGGCATTTCCTTATTATCCCTAGTTTTTAGAGGATCTGCATCGCAGCAGTGATATGACAGTACTTTTTGTCTACACATTAAAGATGTGCTGACAATGCTGTTGTACACCGCAACCATTGGTTCCGTTGTGAAGCTGTGAAACAACTATAATTTTGTTAGATGGCGGCCAACATGTCTGAAAACTCGACACACTCTCTTCAAACTATTTATCTTCTCACTTTGTGAAGGAGGAAAGCATTGAACTTTATTTCCGTCACAGGCTCATAAAGTTTTGATCAGTCTTCCTGGAAGGAAGAAGGACACAGCAAAGAAGCAAACCAAGAAAGCAAGTTCCACCTCAGCGAAGAACCGAGAGAATCTTAAGAAGTAATTTTAAGTTTTTATTGTGAATTCTCTTTTTTTAAACCTCTGCTGTTCTTTTCTTCTTCATCTTTAACCTGCTGCTTCTCTTCCTCTGCAGGTCGTCATCGGAGAGCTCAGAGGGGACTTCCCCTGAGACAGGAAAGAGTGATAAAGAAGAGGTGCTGAGGGCGGAAGCAGCCCCGGCAGAGGAGCTGGTAGCTGCTGCGCCCCCTGCTGTCCGAGAAGTGCCAGCACATCTCAGGAGACAAGAGGTGAGGAGGCAGTTGGTCCCCAGACGAGGCTGCTGCCCTTTACACACGTTGTTTCCTCATCATTATTCATGTCCTGTCTATACTTGCAGATCCCAAAAGAGTTTGACATCGACTCTGAGAACTCGGATGATTATTTCTTTTGTCCAGAGTATGCAAAGGACATCTTTGACTACCTCAAACGGAGAGAGGTGAGCGTTCTTATTAAAGCTGTTATTAACTCGCTGGCTGCTGTTGACATCTATAGACTTTCTTCGGAGCGTCAGAGGGTGAAAATCTGTTGTTGTTTTTTTCCTTCAACTGTCCACAGGAAAAATTTGTCCTTTGTAACTACATGCCGATACAACCCAACCTCAGCCCGGAGATGAGGGCCATCCTGATCGACTGGCTGGTTGAAGTTCAGGTGAGTTTTCCCCTCCGGTCTCATGTTGGGTTTTTGTGTGTGTGAATTACTTTTGACAAGTGATTTGAGAGGTGTTAAAGTAGTTTGAGGTACATTTAAAGAATCACAGCTGATTAAAACTCCAGGTAGTTCAAATAAAGGTAAATTTGAAGCATTTAATTTCTTCAAATCAAAAGAGCAGCTGCTTGGCTGCTCAGTTGGATACCAGAAACAAAATTACAGCGTCTTTGTCGGGTTGTCTTAATTGTCTGTTGCTATTTCATGGTGAATGGATTTGGTTCTTTGCGTTTGTTTAGGAGAACTTTGAGCTTTACCATGAGACCTTGTACCTGGCCGTGAAGATGACAGACCACTACCTGTCTAAGACGCCAATCCACAAGGAGATGCTGCAGCTCGTCGGCTCCACCGCCATGCTCATCGCCTCCAAGTTTGAGGTGAATCAAACGCTGTTTTTTCAACATCCTACTTGTGTCCAAAACGTTTCCTGACACCCAGCGCCCGTATTTATCCCACAGGAGCGCAGCCCGCCTTGTCTGGATGACTTCCTTTACATTTGTGACGATGCATACAGGAGGGAGGAGCTTATCTCCATGGAAGGCAGCATCCTGCAGGCGCTGTCCTTTGACATCAACATCCCCATTCCGTACCGCTTCCTCAGACGCTACGCCAAGGTGTGTGAAGAGGCTTTCCTCCGTAGTGATTGTCTTTCCAGAGTGCCCCCCCCCCCCCACTGAGTGTTTGGTGTCGTCCTTACAGTGTGTGAATGCAGCTATGGACACGCTAACTCTGGCCAGATATTACTGCGAAATGAGCCTCATGGAGGTGGAGCTGCTGTCGGAGAGAGGATCACTGCTGGCCTCAGCCTGCCTGCTGATGGCGCTGGTCACCAAAGATCTGGGAGGATGGGTAGGTCAACCTCTCCTCCCCCCCGTCAGCGCGTCGTTACTCTGTTCCAATCACAGCCTCTTGTCTCTGAGGAGATGGTTTTTTTGCAGTTGAACTTTTTTGTCTTGATGCATCTGGTTTTCATTTGATAAAAGGAAGTCCTCCGAAGCAAAGAGTCTTTACACAGTGATCATGTGATAGCGGTGTCAACAAAGGCACTTTAAACACAACTGTTCTGTTCAGGACAATCTTCTGCAAGTAAAAGTGGTGCGGCTTTTAACTGTCATATCTTAAATGACCGGTTAGTTGTTTTTGACGCTATATGAAAGAGAATACAGTTTTTCTCGTTCAGCCTAGAACGTGAAAGAAGCGCTGGATCAGAGGCTCCTAAGATTCATCAAGTTGACAGTTCGTGGTTCTGGTTCCAGTGGCTGATCTGTGCATGTATTGTAGATTAGCTCTAATAGCGGATCTGCGTTGCAACGGGATTCAACACCGCTGAGGAGCAGCGAAATTTAAATTAGTCAGTGAAACAAGGAAAAAAGAAAATCCGAATCCGTTGGAGCAGGTGTTATATTCAGGCTATTCCATTTTCTTTTCTGTCAAATGGGCCATTCCAACAAGGAAAGGAAACACTTACCCCCTTCAAAACCATCAGACTCATTTCACAGAAACCTAATTTCACCTTGTTGGCGGTTCGCCGCTGCCGCCATCACTTGATGTTTTTTCCTATAATGTTATTCCGCGTCCAAACTAATCCTTAAAACTGTCAACTTTGGTGACGAGGCCGAATTCTCTACCTCGAATAAAGAGCCAGAACGCAATCATCCTCCTTCCAATTTGAATGGAAATTGCTTTTCTATGTAAATTTTATTTATCGTTGCAGCAGTAGCGCAACAGATTGCAGATGATTCTATTTTGTTCCTGAACAGACTGCTCAATCTTGCCCCCTGTGCTGTTTCACCTTTCTGAAACGAAATGACGTAGCATAATTGAAACAGGTTTTTTTTATTTTTTTTTGTGCTGTTTTAAGGTGTCAGGTTAGTTGTATTTTTACATCGTTATTTTTTTTGCTCCTGTGCTACAGTCTCCCATCCTCCAGTTCCACTCAGGCTATCAGGCATCCGATTTGGTCTCGGTCGTCAGAAAACTCCACGCGATGCTTTCAGCTCCTCCAGACGACAAACTGAGAGCCGTCAGAAACAAATACTCTCACAAGTAAGTATTTGAACACGTTTAGAAACAGTTTGTGATCAAACCATAAATGGTTCCTTTTGTTTTTTTTGTTTTCAGGGTGTTTTTTGAAGTGGCTTCTCTTCCGCTCGTCAACATCAGCCTCTTGGAGAAGGTATTATCTGAGTGAGACTTCACTAAATCCCGCCATCTCAAACCAATGTATATATTGTTAATATGTTAAATATTTATACGTGCAATCTAGTCTGTCTTTTAAATAATATTGGAAATAAATCTTTGAGTTGTCGTGACGGAAAAGAGTTTTAATGGTGACCTTAGCTGTTAATAAGGTTGCCAGATATTGTGTTCTGGATGTTTATGAAGACATTTCTAGTTACATGGGGGTTTTTTATTACGTGTGTGTATATAATCTTTAAAGCTGTATGTGAGGTTGAAGTAAGGATTTGTGAAATTCTTGCTTTTACTGATGCAAGTTTCAGTCCATAGCTTTTATAGACATTCATTTATTGCCGGCGTTAGCCTGTATTTTCATCCCTTTATGAAGTGTTTTATCATGATGTCATCACGATGGTAACTGTTTGTATAAAGGGCTACCAGATGATCCTGTGCTATTTCTAAATAGCTGTCACGCTATTTAAAAATAAAATCTGTTTGTATGTGTTTCATAAACCGGGTGTTCATAATTTGAGTTATAATCCAGGTGAATCCTGCATCCTCAATTGATTGAGGCCTGTAATGATACCACCTGGCCACCAGAGGTCAGTATTACACCATGTTTCTTCATGGCTCTGACACCAAAGCCAAGTTTTCTGACAAACAGGAAGTTTTAAGTGGAATTCGTTTTAGTAGACATCTCAGTTATTTGAACTCCTGCTCATTCAAGTATTTTATATTAATACTCAATTAAGCTTGAAATTGACCTCTGAAATAAGGATTTAATACTGAACCAATCTTTCTGACCAACCCCTGCACCTTTAACTGGTTGTACTCTTATGTCACACTTTTGTGTGAGCCTGTAAGCAGGTATTTGAAAATTAGCAAAGCTTGTCAGTTGATAGCTTTCAGCTCCAGATGTTCATTGTTGTAAATGTGATTGCTCTTTTTACGCATACTGCATTTTAATCCGCAGGGTAAATGGGATTGGTGGTGGATGTTCAGCCACAGTCTCTAAAAAGATGACTTCTTGTCACAAATAATTTTCCTGATGACAGTCTATTTAATATTTGTGATTTTTTTTTTTAGTGGAAACATCCCAAATGATTATAATCCTGCTAGTAAGACAGTTGATCTGTTCATCCTTATCTTCAAGTAGATAGATTTTATTGTGAAATCGGCCGGCTGCTCCTCACTCAGGTTCTGTCCAGTCACCGCTGGCACTGACAACAGGCCTGACCATGCCACAGCAATAAGACGTCTGATGAGGCCTGATGGAGCCTGACAACTTACGCTGGTGCTGTGCCCGGTGTCTGGAGGAGAATTAAGAGACAGCTCTTGGAAGTTGGCAAGCAACACACCCCGACCCGGTTCCCTCTGGAAACCAGTAGCATCGGCTGAGTGATGGAGTGTGACAGAGTGAATGTCCTCCACAGACTCTGAGGCAGCTCTGACTGAAGAGTGGGCTGCCATCCCACCGGGTGACATCATTCTAGGAGTTCGAGGAGGAGGGCTGGTGCTGTGATGGTTACTGATTTGACAAAAACATGGACAAACATCACTGAAGTCACATCAGGAAGCTCTGCGGTGCTTGAGCTTCAGAGATACTTGATGTTCTTTGGTCTATAAAAAACTGAAAAGCTAGGCAGTTTAAAGCAACTTTTAATGGTACTTTGACTCCCAAAGCATCTAAATAGATGTTCCTGTTTGGTTATAAAGATCCTGAATCCTCTAGCAGATGGGACGCTGATCAATAGCGAGAAGATGAGTAGGCAATGATGCATGAAGACAATCCAAACACTAAATCCTTTCTCCGTTTCTGTCTAATTTAGTAAATTTTCGCTACTAAATTCAAGACTCAACCAAACTTTGACAGCTTAAAGTTTGATCAAGAGTTTTCCACCGAAATCCTGCGATGATTATCAGCAGTGTGGCTGTCGACTGCATCCTGCTCCTTAGAGATTTGTACAGATCAATAAATGAAGCAGATGACAGATGCCTCTGAAATCGTCTGCTTTTGCTGCCTCGTTCTACAGAAACCTGCTGTGGCGATAAGTGACAGTCTATGAGAGTGGGAGTAAAGGTGTGGAAATTGATTTTATGTCCACAGTTGGAAGCGGGACAAAGTCTGAGGCCAAAGTTTCACTTTTGACCTTGGCGAAGCGAAACCATTTGAGAACTTGAGCGGGAATTCGGACAGCGGGGTTACGAAATACTGTGATGAGTCACGTTTATTAACCACCGCGGTACGAACTCCTTGTCTTTGTCCATCTCATCATTGATTTTCTGTTGAAAACAATTCTCAACAGTGCGCTTAAATGGAATGGCATTCAGTTATTGGATTCTACACCTGCATTTCCACCAATAGTACCTCAGACTTTCCCAGGAACTAAAAAGTAATAACTTTTTTTTTTTCAATTTGCTGTCATCTGCTTGGGCACTTTTATTTTTATTTTAAAAAAAAAGAAAAAAAAAAGGGAATGACCGATTTGAGGTTGATTTTTTTAGGTTTTTGAAAATTTGTCTGTCCTTCAGACAGATAATACCCTTTTAGGGGACCTTGGTTCTTGCGGTGAATTATCTCTGAGTAGAAAGTATTCATTAACGTCATGCTGATGGAGGGTTGGATAAAGTTTTTGTGGTCCTCAAAGCATCTCCGGAGCTTCACAGTAAATCAGCATCAATCTCCTCATCAGTCAAGTTTTACAACATCTAAAAGCAAAAAAAAACAAATCTGGTCTGAGATGAAATCTTGTGTTCTAAAAGCCTTAATGCACACCATGTCTGGACATGAGATGAGACACAACAACATCCTGCAATATCTGGTGTTGTCTGGAATCCCAAACCAAAAACAATTCCAGTAAGTCCTGGAGGTCCTGGAGTCCTGATCCAGGATTTTACGAGAGTCAAACCCTCACGGAAGATCATGAAACGTACACAACATGGATCTCGGCCAATTCAATTCCATCATCATCATTTCACTGAAACACTCCTCTGCTGCATCTGTATCTGCAGAGCTCCAAACCCATCCGCTTCTTTATTTACTCAATCAATCAAACTGATTGATCGGTTGCACTTTGCACGTGTGTTTGCGTGCAGTCGTTCCCACAACTTCCCTAGAAGTCGAACATCCCAGTAACTCAGTCTGATTAAAGTGTGCTGGTGGATGCTGTTCCCTTCCTCCTAGGCAGATACACATCTAAACTGGTGCTGCCGAAAAGTATATGAGCTATTGATCACTGCAGGACTAGGGAAACGGTTTCATTCTGTTAGTTTTGCACAATCAAGGAGCAGACTGAGCGCCGGTAGCTTTGTAGTCTTTGGTTTTGACTTCTGAAGCGCAGCTGCTGTAGACTTCTGAGCGGAGTAGAGAGGGATAGTTTGGTGTTCGGGGATTATCCCTTTTTGTCCTTTATCACAGCTTTTTTATATTCTCTGAAATGTACTTTTGAAGCTTACGACAGCTACTTGATGTCGTAGATATCACCGATTCGTGCAACTAGAATTATTCAGACTTCAAACGGCATGCTGGGTAAAATCCCCTCCAGCTGACAGATTCAGTTTCTTCAAAAGTTGGGTAGGCCTGACGTTTTATTGACCGATAATAAAGAAATAGAATCATAAAGTGGAACAATCCTGGTTACTTTGGCCTGAATCTGAATGAGGTGCAGTGGAAGTCTTGGTACTTGGTTTCAGCAGAGTCATCAGCCACCACCACCACCACCACCAGAGACTGCAATACTCCTGAAAGTCTTAGTTTCTGAACTGGTATAGATGATCAAATCTCATCAATAAACTAATTCTATTCTTGCACTTGTGCTGATGGAGGCATTCACACACTTTTCTTCATTCTTGATTTGTCCTCACCACGGTTTCTTAAATTAACATTTTCATTCAGACACCTGATGTCTGCAGTTTGTCTGCAGGATTACCACTCCCTCCCTCCCTCCCTTCCTCTCTCTTCCTCTTTCTGCCCACCTCTTTCATTCCATTTCTCCTCTTTTACCTTCACACTGATTCTTGGACGGAGCTGCATCATGCTTACAAATCACAAGCTAGACCTAGAAATTGGAATTCATCGAGGCTTCATATATGCGGGACAAAGTGCGTTTCCCGCTGCTCGTTTTTTTTTTAGTTGTCTGCCGCTTTGCCTGCGTCTGGCTAATTGTCTTTACCTCGTCGTGTTTTCATTTGCATTCTCCAGCTGGACGGACACAAAAGGGCAAACCTAACCCCTGTCTGAGAAAAGAAGGATTGAGAGAGAAAAGACAAGGAGCAGGAGGCGACAAAACAGATGAGCCAAAACAATAGAGCTTCTTGGATTTTGGCTGTCGCTGCTCCCTGTGATTGTGTTTGTGTTCTCGTGCCAAATGTTTGAGAATGGAAACAAGCAGCATGAATATGGAAACAGCGGTCAGACCAGGTTGATACAGCAGAGACACAGCTGTGTTTGCGTTTTAAAGACCGAAATGATGAAATAAAAACCTCTCCTTTTATGACCTTTCTGACCTTTTTACCTTGTCATGAAAAGACCAAATTAAACCGAGGCAGAGTTTGAAATCTGCAATTTTAATCTCAAAAGCGACTTTGTTCCGTCTTGGATTTCTCGGTTATAAATGATTTTGAGGCAATATATTTATGAATCTAAAAGGAACATGTGCTACTATAAATAGAATTGGTGACTGGCCGTTCCGCAACACATTTGACTAATTAAGAAATAAAAATGTGGGATGAATGCCAGAAAGAACAAGAGAGATAAAACAAGGGAAGGTTGAGCTAATTGGCATCACAGCCAAGAGGTTCTGGCAAAATGTGACATCCGGGGCTTTTAGTGTGCTTATTGGGGGACAATGCGCTTCTATGAATAACACAAGGTCGTGTACACGTCCAATCAAGTCCTTCCAGCTGGAAAACGACGTCATTACCAGCCTGTTAGAGACAAATTTCTATTTCTGTGCTGAGTTCGGACAATATCTGGTGAAGAAACGGCTCCAATAGTTTCATCCAATGTTGTATTTGCAGCTGATTGTTAAGAGTCTCTCGAATTTGATCTATGTGGTTGTTGTGATGCTTTTCTTGCACACACTTTCAATTCAGCTCTCAAAGTTTCTCATGGACACTTCAGGTCCAGGGACAGAGAGAGAGAAAGAGAAAGAGGGGGGTTGCACTGGACTCTGTCTGAGCTCCTTCCTTTCTCCTGAAGTAAATTGGATATTAATCAAGTCATCTGTTATTGTCACTTCTCTTTACCAAACCAAAGCCCTCATTTCTCATTTCTCACCTCCAGTGTAACTGCGATTCAAAGCTTATTTCAGTCGCGCAGCCGAACAAATTCTTTAACTGTCATTTCTCAGTTGTCTTTTCTGTCTCTTCCTCATTCTTCATCGCAGTTTGTCCTCTCAACTCTGGCACATAACTGACTCTTTTTGCATCAGCACTCACTCATAAGCACCATTCAGTGCTTTTAGCACTCAGTAATAAGAAGATATGATGAGAAATTCTGAATGGATCTCATCTCTTGGGTGTCTTTCTTACATTGTGAGAGACGATACGTAACGCTGGGATGGATTTGATTTGAAGGAAGATATATGAAGCTCATCATAGGGAAATGTTCAATGTGGGACAGACAGTCTTCTATGTGAACACTCAGAAGGGATATTGTTGGTTTTGTTCCACAGAAGTGAGTTTGAACAGCATTGTGTGTACATAAATGTATAACTACACATCAAATACGCTGACATATGAACACAAACACAATGAACCTCTGAAAGCACATCTTTGTGGAACAACCAACACCCAGAAGTCCAAAACCTCCACAGAATGACAAACAGGTAAACTTTCCTCCCAAGGAAGTGGATTGAAGACAGGACTAAAAAGTCAGGTCTGATCACAAATACATTGAACAAATGTTATGTAGTGTGTGTGTGTGTGTGTGGTGAATCCAAAACTCCCATCATTCTTCTGACCTTCTGAAGGCTTTGCTGCCATGGTAAAACCCTACAAAGAATTGTTCTGTTGGGTTTGGGGCCATTTTGTCATTCAAATCGCAACAACCAGATGTTGATAAATTAAAAAAATATATAAATAATTAAATTTGTTCTAACATCTGAATAGTGTCTCCAAATTATATTAACAAATTAAAAAAATAAAATAAAACAAAGAGATAATTAATTTTAAATTACAGATTTTATGATTACATTCACACAAAAATATAATTTACCCCAGCAGAAAATAATTCTCTTCTTTGACATCATAAAAAAGTTCGGTAAATTGAAAATAATGGAAGATAATTGCTAGACACTGTATTGAATTATATTAAAAAGTAAAAACACATCAAAAAGTTAAAATAGCAGTAAATATATATATATATATATATATATATACGTATATATATACACAACAAAAATATAAACACAACACTTTTGTTTTTCCTCCCATTTCTCATGAGATGGACTTAAAGATCTATAATTCATTCCTGATACACAATATTACCATTTCTCTCAAACATTGTTCACAAATCTGTCTAAATGTGTGACAGTGTGCACTTCTGCTTTGCTGAGTTAATCCATCCCACCTCACAGGTGTGCCACATCAAGATGCTGATCTGACATCATGGTTAGTGCACAGGTGTACCTTATATCGCCCACGATAAAATGTCACCCTGAAATGTGCAGGGGTTTTTTTGCTTTACTGGGGGTCTGGGGACTCAGAACCAGTCAGTATCTGGTGTGACCACCATTTGCCTCATGCAGTGCAACACATCTTCTTTGCATATTTAACAGATTGTCAATTGTGGCCTGTGGAATGTTGGTCCACTCCAATGGCTGTGCGAAGTTGCTGGATATTAGTGGGAACTGGTACACGCTGTCGTATACGCCGGCCAAGCACATCCCAAACATGCTCAATGGGTGACATGTCCGGTGAGCATGCTGGCCATGCAAGAACTGGGACATTTTCATCTTCCAAGAATTGTGTACAGATGATTGCAACATGGGGCCATGCATTATCTTGCTGAAACAAGAGGTGATGTTCATGGGTGTATGGCACAACAATGGGCCTCAGGATCTCATCACGGTATCTCTGTGCATTCAAAATGCCATCAATAAAATGCACCTGTGTTCTTCGTCCATAACAGATCCCTGCCCATAGCATAACCCCACCACCACCATGGGCCACTCAATCCACAGCATTGACATCAGCAAAGCGCTCACCCACACGACGCCACACACGCTGTCTGCCATCTGCCCTGAACGATGTAAACTGAGATTCATCCGTGAAGAGAACACCTCTCCAACGTGCCAGACGCCATCGAATGTGAGCATTTGCCCACTCAAGTCTGTTACGGCACCGATCTGGAGTCAGGTTAAGACTCCGATGAGGACGACCAGCATGCAGTTGAGTGTCCCTGAGACGGTTTCTAACAGTTTGTGCAGAAATTGTTTGGTTATGCAAACCAATTGTTTCAGCAGCTGTCTGAGTGGCTGGTCTCAGACGATCTTGGAGGTGAACCTGCTGGATGTGGAGGTCCTGGGCTGGTGTGGTTACACGTGGTCTACGGTTGTGAGGCTGGTGGGATGTACTGCCATATTCTCTGAAACGCCTTTGGAGACGGCTTATGGTGGAGAAATGAACATTCAATGCACGAGCAACAGATCTGGTTGACATTCCTGCTGTCAGCATGCCAATTGCACGCTCCCTCGATGCTTGTGGCATCTGGGGCATTTTGCTGTGAGACAAAACTGCACATTTCAGGGTGGCCTTTTATCGTGAGCAGTATAAGGTACACCTGTGCACTAATCATGATGTCAGATCAGCATCTTGATGTGGCACACCTGTGAGGTGGGATGGATTATCTCAGCAAAGCAGAAGTGGCCACTGTCACACATTTAGACAGATTTGTGAACAATGTTTGAGAGAAATGTAATATTGTGTATCTGGAATAAATTATAGAGCTTTAAGTCCATCTCATGAGAAATGGGAGCAAAAACAAAAGTGTTGTGTTTATATTTTTGTTGAGTATATATATGTGTGTGTGTATATAATGATATATATAAGCTCATATGTTATATATATAAGCTCATATCATAAAATTGTAATTATATTAAATAACTATTATTCTAAGGTCAGTGTAAAGCTACACAGCTAGTGTGGAAAATGTATGTCCAGATCAACAATTGATGTTAGCCTTCTAATTAACCTTAGCTATTTACATTTGAATCCATAACGTCTAAATTTTTTTAATTTATGGCTGAATTAAAAACGGAACAACACAAACAGACGCCCAGACTCAGCTCACGGTGAGAATGTGAGACAGAAACATGATTCATTGTATTTCCCAGGATACTTTTCACCAACCAACAGTAATGACATAAACGTATTGTTTTCTAGCAGGGGGTGGACGTACGGTCAAGTAATAAAGCCCGTTGCCTCCCGGTTCACCACCATTTGGCCGACGGTGTGATTGCAGCTGTGTCCCCACCTCTGGGCTGAATTGGATTCTGGTCCATTTCGTGTTGCTGTGGGTGGTGAAATTGGCGTCACAGCTTCTGCTGCGATATTTTAACCTTGTGTGACCGTCAAATAAAAACTGAGAGGACGATGCTGAAGCCATTACCTTTCATGTCTGCATGTTGGGACGTTAATGATGAGAAAACAACAGCATCAGATGGGAAGCCGAGCTTATAGAGATAAAGAACCCTCATGACTAAAATCCACACGGGATCCCCGTGTCTGTCTGTGTGTTTAGGGTTTAGTAGCAGAGGCAGATGTTTCTTTGATGCCTTCGAGCATTCTGCATAATAAAGCAGGAAACCAAAAAAAAAACAACCAACAACAAAAAATCTGGATTGCTATCTGAGAAAATCAACTTGTTTCTGCTCCATTTTTTGTGCAAATGAGTTTTAGGTTTGTGTGCATTGAGCCTATTCGAGTAAACAAGAGACAGCGGAACTCTTTCCAAGCATTATTAAGCAGCATCTACATTTTTAAATCCATTAAATGTCCTTGATGTGAGAACAAAGCCACGGTGCAGATAAACTGATGGTCAGGGGCTGAAAGAATAAGATTGCAGATGAAAGATTCAAGATGGCCTTCCGAGCTATAGAGGTGGCTTTAAAGGCTCAAGTGCTTCTGGAGGTGAATAAGGTCATCTGTTATTGATGATTGGCACATGGAAGCCAAACATGAAATAACAGGGTCCTATCTCTACAACACTTTTCTGTGGAGCCATCTATTGCATGCATGATGCATTGTTTCCGAGCGTCGGTTTGTAGCATGTGGGCGAGACGACATCTGAACAGCAGCTTTTTATCACCCTTTTCCTCAAGCAGAAAGTAGTTTGTTTGTTATGATCACACCGGCGTGACTTATTTCACCCTCTTTCGACTTTGACGCTCCGCTCTGCCCTCAAAGCTGATCAACTGCAAACAGCACGGTTTCTATCTACTGTTTACCTTTGAATATGTTTCTGCGTCTGAACAAAACCATGAAGCCATTGATCAAAAATTTAAAGTAGGTCAAGAATGTAAAGTTAGTCACGTCTCGATCTAACAGCATCATCGTAGAGCCCTTGCAGAGTTCTATCTGTGGTGGAGGATGAAGGGCAGGGATCAACAGTAAATCTGTGTAGATCCAGGAAACGCTTTAGTAACTTTGCACTGATTATATCATTGTTATGTCTTTCACTGATGGCGTGATATTGTTGTGTTTTCTGTAATCTTTGTTATTTGGGTGGTTTTGTCAATTCTTCACATTTAAGTACTGTCTCTTTAAGAGAGAGGTGTGCTGTGAGTCATGTGACCGCTGTGACCTGTTATAAGGAAGTGAATTCACTAAACTCAGTTTCGACCTGGTATGCAGCCAATTGATGAGTCCTTCAGGTAATTTCTTTGTCTGCGTTATGTTACACGCTGGATGTTGTCACCTCTCTGTTACTGCACTGTGCTTTCATCTGTTTCTTGCTTTTGTGTGAGTTGCACAGAATGTGATGAATTTGGTGCATTTTTGACAGTTTTAATGCCGGGCATCATGGGAGTTGTAGTTTCTAAGGTTGAAGGACCGAATACACCGTTTGCATTGACTTGAAAAATTACTATTTATATTTAGATCTTATATAAGAGATTTATACTTATGTTTCTCGCATTATATATAGAGGTTCATTGATGCTTTCGTATCCTTTTTCTCGGTAGTCCAGTCGGAGGTGAGGTGCAGCTATTTGCTGCCTAAACAATTTTTTAACTAGTTTTTAATGTCAGGCTGCTAATTTACTGGCAAATGTAACGCTGTTTTACTCCTAGAACTGACTTTAACGTCGGTGTCTCACCGAATACACAAGCCTGAATGCGCCCCTCCGCCACCCGCCCAGAGCTGTCAACTACATTTGTAAATCAATGCAGCACACCAGACACCTTTGTCTAGCAGTGACTCTGCTCTTGATATTTCAGAAAAGGCTGTAAGTTCAGCTTACGTTGTCGTAGCTGGTAGCTGGTCACCGGTGTTCTCAGCAGGCTGCTCTGCCGGCAAACACCAGGAGTGAGAGTCACTTCGACGACGCCCCTTGACTACCGTTGTTAGCGGGCGTAGTACGGCCTGAATACTGTCTGAGGGCGCCCCCTGGTGACATAGTGCAGCATGACTGCCGGTTTTTTTTCAGTGATCTTGTTTTTAACCAATACTAATATTAATATTAATCCATATACAAGGCACGTTGGATTATAAGGCGCACTACGGGATTATGAGAAAATTATAGGCTTTTAGGTGCGCCTTATAGTGCGGAAAATACCGTAGTGAAAAAGTCGAAATGTTCTGTACTCTCATATCGGGATAACTGTCCTACTTTTGTTCTTTATGTTGGAATTTCTACAAGACAAGCAGGCTTCAAAAATAGGCTGATTCAGAAAAATATGACAGGTCCATTTTTATTGTGCTACCTTGCTAATCATGTGCAACTGGACAATATTTAATACTGTGTTTCTGTGCTTGTAAGAAGTATCTTCTTTTTAGTGTTTAAGAGGCAGAACTGAGGAATAGAAGGGGATAATAGAGGGATCATGTCAAATCTTTAGGTCCTTCATATTAAAAAGCCTCTGGACCCAAAACTGAGATGGCCACGAAAGGACGAGACAAGAGTTGGATGAAGAGCTAAATCTGCCAGAAGAATGAGGAACAGGAGGATTTCAGTAGTCTGGTCTTTTCAGTTGGAGGAGAAGGAGATTATAGGATAAAGAAAGGAGAAGAAAGGACTAAAGCCTTAATCCTGAGTTTAATTTCCCACTTAAACCCATATTTGAATAGATACTTTCCTACAGATACCATTAGCCACGAAATGAGGCTGAAATGTCAAGCCCTGGTAATGAGAGGAAAATCTGCTGTAAAGAAAAATTTAAATTCAAGGGTTGGGGGGAGACTTATGTTTGGAATGGTTTTATTTAAGTGTCAAAGTTTTAGTTTGAGTGAAGTACATATTTGTTTGTTCTGTGTAAATAGGCGATGTGGTGCGTCAACGTCTTTCGTTTAAATAAAAACCTGAATAAAAATAGGTCAACCTTTATAACCTAACCTGTAAAATCTTCTGGCTCAAAGTTGAATCCACATTTTCATTCTTGGAAGACAGACGTTTACACTACAGTGTCAAAGTCTCCTCGTCTGTTGATACAGTAAAACCTTCGGGGCACCACGATGGCTAAATCGGTAAAATATTCACACAAGCAAGTTTTTTTTAAAAATCCTTTAAATCCTTCCGCTAGCATTCTTATCTTATGTGTAATGCATCCAGGGAACATGAGACATATTGAACAGAAATCTGGGATTATATAATTTTATAAATTGAAAAGGACACTCGGGGAGTTTTTTTCTTTTCACTGCTGATGCAGCTTCATTTTACAATACAGATAATCCAATTCCCAGCTGAATGGTCTGTGTAAAGTCAAATAGTTTTAACTCCACAGGGGTAAGAGGTGATACAAAATTATGCAAAAGAAGTGCTAGAATAAAAATGATATCCGTGGACAATGAGATTTTGGAGCAGAAAGGAAATGATAGGGAGATAATGTCTAAAGAAAAAAATGAGGGAAATAGAAGAGTAATATAAAATGAAGGGAGGGAAATAAAAGTTAGAAACATGGGTGGGTAAAGGCAAAGAAAGGTTACTGATATTTATAGGTATAGAAATTAATCACTTAAACTTGTGTAGAAAAGGTTTGTGTTGATAAAATCAAGTAATATCAAGAATTGGAATTAATAATTAAATTAACCACTAAGCCTCCTCCTAAAGAAGAAAGGATGACTTCAGATCAAAAGTGTGATCCACTGAAAAATAAGAAAGTAATGAATGGGAAAATTGGTCACACAAAACTTAGAGGTAATTAGAATAGTAAGTAAAAGATTAAAAGAAAATAGTTGAAAATGTTAAAAAAAAATCAAATAAAGGAGAATTCAAGTCCAAGCACAGATGATCAGATTAGAACGAGAGGAGAAGATTTATTCTTATTACTGTCACCAGCTCTCCTCAAATTTCTATCAAGGACACACAATCTCTTTTTGATTTCTTTTCCTCCCACCTCAACCCCCCTTTCTCATTTTTTCTGTGTGAAGAATCCCATCATTGTTTAACCGTGCAAAGAAGACCTCAAACACACCGTCACCCAGGTGCAAACGTGTGAGTTTATCAGTCAGTTTGATCCCTGCAGTTCTCTCTCGCTGCTGCAGTTTCCCCAGTGTTTATTTCATTTGGCTAAATGTTAATATCAGCATATTAATATGCTCAAAATGAAAATGCTAATATGCTGATATAAAGGTCACTATGTTAGTTCGCTGTGTTAACAAGCCAAAGCCAAGCAGAGTGGAATGTCAGTTGTTTTGCATGTAGTTCATCCCAAACTGAAAAATCACACTAATTAAAATATTGATCTGATGCACTGAATCAATCAAGATATTTATGTCAATTCATTTCTGAACTGGATGAAGGTGAAGCCGTTTTTGTATTTTCCAAGTGTGCCTGAATGCAGTATTGAAGGAAGTGAAAATAGGGGGAAAACAAAATCTGTTTTAATGGATAAAACGACAAAATCCTCCTAATATTTTTAGATATTTGGATGAAATAATTGCAAAGTCTGATTCTTAAAACTAGGATGGGAGCTGATCATCTTTTGTACACTTTACTGTTCAAACAGAAAGCGAGTGTTGGCTTTCCAGAAGCTGGACAGAAGTAAGCCTGGGTGTCAGGACGTCATTCTTCAGTGATTATATTTGCTTTTTGACTTTAATGTGGGTTTAAGTGGAGATTCATGCTCACTGACAGCGGCATGTGAAGTTGGCGTGACAGGAAGAAGCTGAATTTCAACCCTTTCTTTCACATTAAGAGTTCAGCCAGTGGAGGATTCCATCCTGAGTGTATTGTCAGTGCTTGCTAAAGGGCTGCCTCACAAAACCTGATAAAATATCTTCTTCAGCTTTACATCGATGTGACTTATAACCACACGATCCCCAGTGTAAAATATATCAGCTGTGTGTGTTTGACTGCGTGACAGACAAAGATCTGGTGGAGACGAAAATGACCGTAATCTTCCTCTTAGCAGCTTTGGCTGCAGACCTGAACTGGCTTTTGTTTGCTTCAGTGGCCACACACACACACACACACACACACACACACACACACACACACACACACACACACACACACACACACACACACACACACACACACACACACACACACACACACACACACACACACACACACACACACACACACACACACACTGAAGTGACATTATTGTCTTTTTTCCTCCTTAATCTCCTTTTATCAGTGTTGTTTCAACACAATTGGATTTTTTTTTATTATATTCTAATGTACAAAAAAGAGAGGATCTTGAATCTCACACAGTTTTGATCATTAAAACACAAACAGCAAGTGAAGTCAGTGACTCAATGCTGAGTCAGATGTTCTCTCCAAGGATACAGTTTTGTTTGTTTTTTTCTGCCAGGAGGAAAAATAAGAGATTGAGAGGAACGCGGCCACCGTCACTGGATTATTCAGGAATGTTTGTGAGTGATCCATCCTCTACTGAGGCTGTTACAGCTTCTGCCATCAGGATTGGATGTCCCTGTCAGTATTTTACCTGCTTGTGAATGTTTGACTCCACAGCCGGTTATGTGACAGCGATGAGGCGTTCAATAGCAGCTCAGTAACGTCTGATTCACTGTCAGTCGCATCACATAAACTGTTAGTCAGCACTGAGACCATTCTGCAAGAAGCTGTCCTTTTGATATACAGTATATATCCTGTTTGAGCACTCATTATGAGACATTTTGTTCTCCACTGGAGTTTTAGCTGTATTTACCAGTTTTTTTTAGTGTCTTATCGGCATATTAGTGACAGTATTCTCTTTTTATTTGCAGTCACTTTCACTTTCAACTTGTTCAATGATCTCCTGTGTTCCATTTGATCGATTTGATATCCATAGTTTATTGTAGTTTGTATTATTTGTGTAACCTCCCTTCTCCTTTATGATCTTTTGTCCATTTAAGGTTCATTTTACACACGCCTTTGTTCCTGACAATCTGACAGCGCTAACCACTGTATCATTCTTCCACCCCGGTAATTAATTCCTCGTCAAAAAAATGTGTGATTTGTCATAAAAACATTGATGTGCACATTGAGATTCTGTGCAGACATGGTGCCAAACTCTGAAGTCTTTTTGTCTCATTGTTTCACTGGATTGTTCTTGACTTCTACACATGGTTCCCTTTATTTTGTTGTTGTTGTCGTTTCGTCTCTTTGACTCTGCCGTCTACAATAATGTGGTAAAAGGAAAACCTTGCATTGTTTGACATGATGAAGTACACACAGCGGGTACATATTCTAACATTTCATTCTGGCCTGTTTCTTTTTTTCTCCCCCTACTTCTGAAAACAGACACATTGTTTACGAGAGTGTTTAAAAAAGGGAACGCGAAGGTAATGAAAATGGACAGAGAGACTTTTTCAGTAATTAGTGTTCCTCCTCTGAGCCACCAGACTGACAGAAAAAGGTATTGGTGATACACAACAACTTTAAATCAATTTGATTACCCAATCAAGATGATTAATGTCTCACTAAAAAAGAGGTAAAAGTGAGTGACTCAAAAAACAAATAGCCAAAAAAGAAAAAAAAAAATCAGCCTTCAGGAAAAGAAATCAACTTTATTTTTAGGGCTGTGTTTCTCATCTCTCGGTTGGATTTGCATTTTGTAATCTTTGTCTTCTTCACCGTGAGCTACAGCATATGAAAATTTACACCACTGAGACTAAATAATAATACATCATCACAGCAATAGAATAACAATGAGACTCTTTCTGCTACTTCAGGCTTCATCGGTTTTCCCTCCAACCACCTAAAACAGCATCTGCCACGGCCTGAAGGAGGCAGCAGTTACATTTGTATACGTATATTTGAACATATAAGTGGAAAAAGAGATGGGAAATTGAAGTTGAGGTACATCTGGGCCAAATGGATTTCATTTCAGAGGACGAAGAGTATTTAAAGCCAGTGAAAGTGTTTCCGTTTCCTGTTGTACAATGGGAACCCTTGCCAGACCAACATGTCAAAAAATGCGTTCTTTTACACAACAAATATCAAATATGAATTCATTCAAAAGTTACTGTTTGCATCCTCTGATTACCTCTGTTATCAAAAACTAAAGAGATGCAGAATTATCTGAATGAAGACTGAGAAGAAGAAGAGATGATGGTCTTCAAGGATTCTTAAAGATAAAGTACGTTTATGGAGAACTGTAATGTTTCTGTATTTTGTATCATTACAAGCTAACATTATGTGTATTAATGATCTGTGAATCTAACATCATCCTGAAGCTATTCCCTGTGATGCTACAGGTTTATTAGCCTTAAAAAATCAATTCCATTGACTAACATGCATATTTTGATCAGGGTCCAACGTTCTGACTAATGAGCTGAGATGTAGGAATAGTCGGGGTGACCCGCTAAGCCCGTTGACATCCGTACTGAGCCTCTTGACCAGGCAATGGGGCAAAAAGTCTCAACTGTGGTATCCTCATCGGTCATAGTGATAATAAAATAAACGGATACACAGATGAAGTATCGACGTGTTTATCTCACCCTCAAACCTCCATTTCCTTCCTAATGAAGGTCATTTTATCATTTGACATTTTCTCAGGGTATAAAATTATCCTTGCAAAATCAATGTCTCCACCTCTACGATCTTTAACGTGTGTTCCAAGTACGCCACGGCCATTTCCATTTTACTGGTCTCCCAGTTTACCGAGGAGTGCATAAACACCTACATTTACCCCTTGAATACTGGATCTAGAAGTTGGGCCCCTTTCCTTTTGCCTGAAGGTTGCTCTTATTAAAGTGAACATGCCGCCCAGACGGCTCCACCAACAGCAAATGATCCCTATTTTATTATCTAACAGGGCTGTTAAGGGGCTTGAAGGACACCTGGCCTTAAGATGATGAAGCTCCAAATGGCAGGAACTGATGGCCTTTTAGATGTACCAAGTTTGAGATTCTCTCAAATGGCTTCACATGTGAGGGTAATTTTTAGGTTGGCTCAAGGGTGACGCAACCTCGACCCGGCTCGTTATGGAATCCTCTCAAAGTTGCCCCCTTTGTCAAAACGTCTGCACTAATCCTGTCACTCTGGTTACAATTAGAGCCCAGGGGTCTGTTCGCATTTTAGAGTGCTGTGCTCAGTTAACATTTACATTTACTCCCGTTTTGGACTTCCTCCCTGGCTGCGAGGATCAGGGCTTTAAAGTTTCAAGCTGAGGGTGAACAAACGTGGGAGAACTGTATAAAGACCAGACATTCCTTTTCTTTAAGGAGCTGCAGCAGCAGTTTGGCTGACACCATAAGGGTGACTTCAACAGATATAAATTAGAGACTTCATTAGCACAAAGCAAACCTGGGAGAGAGACTTAGACATTAGTCTGGACAACTCAGACCAGGAGAAAAGTCTGGTTCTGTGCCGAGGGCATGTTGATTTGCAACTGACCCTAATGCACTGACCACACCTCACAGGGTTAATAAGCTGGGACAAGACCAGCCACCACGAGAACTGAAGAAGCCTCTTTGATGAGAGGCAAAACATCTCCAAGAAACTTTCATCAAATCCAGTGGGATTGATTTAAATAGGTGGATAACCATGACCTGGATAACTGAGACTCTACACAGACACCCAAATCCATCCGGCTCAGAATTGGGCATCGTAAGCACCTAACACAAAGAACAAAAATGGATCTGAATGGAAGTGTTAACTTGAGAAATGGAAACTACACGTCCATTGTCGTTAGTCGTGTGAGCAACTACAAAGATACCGGCCTGTCAATATGCATGACCTTGTCTACTGTCATTGGTGTTTCAGCATATATGGATCCAAAGTGCTTTATACTTAGTCCCCAACAGGGTCACATCTTGAACACAACTTCATTTTAGCTTCATATTGAAATCTATCTGTTTTACATTTTGCCACTTTTCAAACAAACACGGTACATCCTGTTTCCACTCTTGTCAAATAAAACACGTAGCGGATCAATTCTGGTACCCTTCAACTGCATAACAAAAGTGAACTCCACAAATATACAATCTCAACTGGATTTCTTTTGTTTTTATCCGGTTTTTTTTTAGCCTTAAGGCGAATTTGTCATGATGCTTCATGCTAAAGACTACAGTGACAAATAACAGACGGGAACATTGCTGAAATTCACAAACTCTGTGCTATTATTACATCTCACATGAGGAAACAAAACCTAAACTTACTTGGCTGGTTTGAGTGACAACCTGAAAGTATAAACACACAAAGTAAAATGTTATGAAACTTCATCTGAGGCTTAAAGTTCAGACCTCGCTCAAAACTTTTTAAATTTGCCCTTCCAGCTAATTCTTCTCTGTACTATATTTTCCTGCTAACATCCTTTGCGAAACACCGTCTGACATCCACTTCTGATTGGTTGACGTGATGTTTCAATTTGATTTTCTTATATAACATCGCTCTCTTGTATTGCAACACAAAATGAGGTCAAAAGCAGAAAGAGGTAGGTAGAGTTGTGGTCCAAAATGAAAAACCAAATTGTTAAAAAAGCCAAAAAACTATATATAGTTGTAATTTTTTTCAATAAATTCAACACAGTGGATGTGAAATCACTATTTTCCGGTTTTTATGGAATCAGATTCTTTATTATTTGGCTCATGGGCTGCTAAAGGTAGGAAGATACAGCAAAATAAACTTTTTTCACTGCACCTGATTTTTCCTGTTAATGACTCTCTTTAATTAAAATCAAAGAAATGCAAAAAGCCATGAATCAAAAGTGTGGAAAGTACCTGATTACACACTCTTTGCTGACTTTTAATTGAATAAATTGATTTTACGGACACTTGAGATTTTCTTGATTGCATTATATAACCAGATCAAGTGATTTTTTTTTTATCTTAATGGTTTCTGATTTGGACATAATGGCTGCAATGCACTTTTAAAATTAAAGATTCTCCTGATATCTCTTCTGGTTAAACCCACTCAGCTGGATTGGATTGACCTTTTTTTTTTTTTTCCATTTCATTTGCCAAACTATTCATAAGACTTTTGAGATAGAAAAGGTGTTCATCACTTATGATCGCCTAATGGGTGTTTAGTGAGTGTTTGTATGCGACGGACAGGATCCCACTAGAGCTAATTCACGGGAACCAAATGGAAAGAGGTCTTCAGAACAACCTTGAAGGACTGCTTCTGTTTATTTGAGCTGCTTTCAAGCCTTTAATCAACCGTTAGTGACTGTATCTCCCATCTTTGTTAGAGCCAGGTAATTAGAAAAAGAAATTAATTATTGTAATGAAAGATTAAATAGTCTTTATTACCATTGGGTAACAGAGTAACAGAGAGGTAGAGAGCCTTGACTTCACCATGCTGTTTCTTATTCTCACCCATATGTTACATATGTTAAAAATGTACCATAAAGCTGTTGTAAAGTGTTGGCTCTGATGTTACAAACGGGCCTTGATGTAAATTTGAAATATTTTTGACTTAATTTTGTCCAAAGCTGTTTCTTGCTTCAGCATGAACAGAGGTACCATCAGTCAGAATAAGTGGCGTCTCTGTGGGGTGTCTGAGACCTTAAAATATAATTGTGAAAAAAGGTTCTCAAATGTCAAGTTGCCTGGAGACAGGGTCCTAAATTCTCTGAGAGAAAAGTCACTTTCAATTAAACAGCTAAAATTCGTCACCATCCAGCAAACTGTGAAGAAGATGATGTCAACTGTCTATACATTTCAAATGCATGCATTAAAACTCAGGACATACCAGTCACTCAATCATACACTATGTGATGATAAATTATATAATGTTATGTTCTGAAATTTGGAAAGCAGCAGCAGCAGCCTATGAGTATAAACTGAAATGGGCATTCTCAACAGGAAATCTAAGTTTTTCATATTTTTTTCTATAATGGATTTACAAAGAAAACCAAACTTTCAAGCAGGAAACGTTGAAGTTATTTAATTCCTTTCCGAGCATACAGTATATTACCATGTTTTACTGAGCCTGTGTTACTCCACATGTGGGATAATTGTTTATCTGACTTAATAAATTTGTATTGAACTTGCTATCGCTTACATTCACCGCTGAGGCTCAGGCAGTAGCCATCAGCTCTGGTATCTTATTTCATACAGCCAGTTCCCTGCTGTTCTGATAACAGAGGGAGGAATTTGCTTGTCGGCACCAAGCAATGACCTCACTGAGTGAAGCGGGAAAGGAATGCGTTTTCCAGCACTGCTGATATGGAGATTCAGTCATCCTTGATATGTTCAGCAGGGAGGTGTATTATACACAACAATAATGCACTAATTTGGTAGCAGATGAAGGCAAAGGTCTCCTCCACCTATCAGTATCGTGGGTGGAGAGACTTACTTAGAGGGTGGTCATCAATTCGGATCGACTTCGATTTTATTATATCATGTGCTCATCTGTTTTGAATGCGGAGGCATCTACTGGAGCCCCAAGGTATGACCAACAGATGACAGAATAAACCACTAGGCTAGAATTTTATTAAAATTATCTAATATTGTAAACTGGTACAAACCATACTAAAGAATACAATTAAACCTTGTTTAAATCAAAATCATTGACCTGGAGATTAAATCTTCTATCTCAAAACAACCCATCACATCAACATAGTTTTGGTTTAACTCGGTGGTGGTGGTGGTGGCTGATGGCTCTGCTGAGACCGATGCAGCAAGATAATAAATTAACAATTTAGGTGTGTTGCAATGCAGACAGATGTGACGGCTAATGCATCAAGGACATCAGGTAATTATGAGAGAGAGTATGTGAGAGAGGATGAATGATGAGAATCAAACAACCAGCTTAAACGTGAACAGAATTTTTGGTATAACTCCTGATGGTCCCCAACATTTAGCAGCAATGATTGGTATCATTGAAATTGATTAAAGCAGTGTGATAATTTTGTTGAAATTTGGCTTGTTTGCTGGTCATACCTTCAAGTCAAGATTAAAGAGTTAGGTTGACGTGAAAACTTTTTTTCTTGTAATATAATGTCCGCTTACGCATAAAGTGAAAGAGCACAAAGTGACCGTCAATGGAAAAGTAAGACTATGCTTGTGCTGAATGGAGAACAAGTATGGTGAAGTGAAGAAAAGATGAAAAGTGAGGTGCGTCAATGTAAGACAAGTACAGATTGACAGGAAGAGGTGGCAGACAGGTGACGAGTGCTTGATATGCAGCAATCATAGCGCTTGTAATGATACTGATGAACTGACACAATCACATGAAATCTTCTCATCCCTTTCATCACGATGGACAGGGATGGAAGGAGAATATTGATTAGAGGTGAGCAATGAATATTGCAGATCCTCTCAGTGTGTGTGTGTGTGTGTGTGTGTGTGTGTGTGTGTGTGTATGTGTGTGAGTTGGATGCAAAGTGAAGCAGAAAGTTATTCACTCAAAGTAGCTGTGCCATTGTGTTGTTGGTTTCACGCTCATGGTGACGGAAACAAAGGTTAGTTATATTAAGAAAAAGACTCGTTATAAATAAAGTTATCTTGTCTCTGGACACCTACAGTCCTATAGTCTCTTTTTTTTTAGCTAGTTGCAAAGTTTCAAAAGGACGATATATTAAATATCAGGGATGTTTCCCTTTATTATTGTAGTTGATCTCGTCTTCTCCGCGGTGCACTGGCGTCGTGCCCGGAGTGTCCCCTGCCTCGCGTCCCATGCCAGCTGGGATAGGCTCCAGCTCCCCGTGACCCACCACAGCTGATACAGTGGCAGAAAATGAATGAATGAATGATCTCGTCTTCGCAATCTGATGATATGATGATATGTTTGCTGACTTTGCTGACCTTTTTTGCATTCTGGGTAGACTAAAGGCAACAAGTTTTATCTTCAATCATTAGCATTTATCTCAAAGAACAGTATAGTCTGACAAAATCTTGATGAGATTAAATTATCTTGTCTGCCAAATGTCAAACTAAGTTTACAAGAACCTCCATTAGAAGTTTGGGACTACACATCTGCACAACAAATAAAAAATAAAAAATTAAAGGACCACCAGGACAACTAAACTGGCCAACAGGGATAATTTTCTCTACAAACGTTGATACAAGTTAAGGCTTTTCCACAGATGTAATGTATTTTCCGCACTATAAGGCGCACCTAGAAGCCTTTGACAGTGCTACTTTTAATCCAGTGCGCTTATATATGAAAAAAAAGCTTTTAAAAAATAGGCCATTCATTAAATGTGCGCCTTATAGTGCTGAAAATACTGTATATCAATAATTTTTAATGTTCCTCTCGGGGAACAATGAAGCCAAGCACTGAGTTAAGAACTCATGTTTGCATTTACCGTATCACTGTCATCACTGCAAACCTTTAACACATATTCTCATGTTCTTGAATATTCTACAGCTGTTTCAGATAGCAGTCGTCAGTGCTGATGAATCACATTCACTTCCAATTTCCATATTTCTCGTCCTCAGAACAGCATCGTCATAAATGAGTCATTTATCAAAAGAGAATGGTTCCTGTGTTGTTCTGTAATGAGCTACTCGAATGGCTTTCGGTTGATTTAAGCTGAGGACAAATTTTGCTTCCTCTTCGGAGGTTCTGGGCCTGATTGAGTGAAAAATAGCTATCTATCCATCTATCTTTCTATCTATCTATTTATCAAGAATCCACTAACACAGGAAAGAAAAGTGAGATCAGATTCCTGAGTAGAAAAGTGAAACTGGGCGAGAGCCTCTAGAGAAACTTGTAAGTTGAATAGTGTGCTAACAACAATTGAAAAGGTTTTTTGTTTTGTTTTTTGCCATTTTTATTCACGTTACCTTTAACTTCTGTTCTGTCCCTTTCCATGCCATTTCTAACTTGTTATGTGAAACGAATGAGTCTCTTATTGTTGCAGCTGCATTGAGCTCACAGTAACCCAGACAACAAGCATTCTAAGGTGGATTTCTTTCACCTGAAACTTTAAGTAAACTTTTACATGAACCTTGGAATTATGCAACCGTGCGCTTCTTTTCCCTTGAAACAAAACGGTTTTTGAAGACAATCTCTTCTGTAATTCTTTCTCTTCACTGACCTGTGACGCATCGCATCTGCTCTCAATGCCGGTTGCTTCTGTCGGCAGATTTATTGTAATGAAGAACCCACAGCTGCAACTCTTGGCTCATTTATTTCAGCACACATTGTACATTTTCTGGTCAATATATTGACAACCCTCTTTCACGATCACCTCACTCACAAATCTCCAGCTTGTTGCTATGTTTCACGTGCAAAGAATGACGGAAAGAAGATTCATGTTTGTGTTTTTCCAGCAAGGCATTTGATTACTTTTTGGAAATGAAATTTGTGTCATCACAAAGCGTCAGAATCTGCTGTGTGAGTGTATTTGCATGTGTTTGTGAGTCAGGGGAGAAAGCTTGAATTCATCATCAATTTGATGCCGCTGCACTTTAAAATGATCAAATCAAAAATATTTCTTTTAGCCCTGCATCTACGGGAGGTTTTGCCATCTATAAACTCCAGGGGATGACAAATTAAACCTGTCCTCACCAGTGACACAGCAGCACTGGTCATTTGTTCAAATAACTGTTTGGATTTCTTACCTGGCTGCTTGTGGTAATTTGAATAAAAACATTGCATCGCAGGAGAAAGAGCTGAAGTGATTGGATTTTTGTGGGTAAAAAACAGGAAATGAAGTTGTATTAAAGCAAATAATAATAACCAAACATCAACATTTTATTGTGACTTCTTTTGAGTTTGAAATTAATTGACGATGTCCTAACAACAAGGTCATTGAATATATGTGGAAAAAAATAAAGTTCAAGTTGGCTGTTTTAGAAAGCAACCACAAGGTTATTTTCTTTGTTTTTGGTATTAAGTTTGGAACATGATTTATAAATCAGCATCATATAATCTTCTTCCCCACCACCAGTTCCATCTTACACACCACCGTGTCCATCCTTTTTTCAAAGTCTACCAGCATCTGCCCTTAGATGCCAAACCTACCCATCACTTTTTCCTTCACCTCTATTCCCATCCCCAACATGTTCATTAAAATCTGCACAAACCACAACTCTCTCTTTCTCTAACTCCATCCAGAATCTCCTCCAGTTCCCATCCCATAACCACTTATAGGTGTTATATTATAAATAACACCCTCGATTTCAAGTTTCACCCTCATCACGCGATCTGACACTCCTTACGCATCCGAGACACGACGATCGTGTCAAGTGTCTCCATCACTGATTGCTAAATTACCACTTTCTGTACATTAATTGAAGCCTCATTATTACTATAATAAAGAACGCACAATGCAGAAGCTGTCAAATGAAAATACATTTTGCAAGCAACGATTGTGGAATTGCATGCACGTGCACCGATAATCAGTTCAGACTATAATTCCGCTGCTGAAGGTGCATCTCGTGTTGCAACTCCTGCATTTTATTACAGTCACTATCATAACCTTCAGCTCTTGGGATTCAGAGCGTAGAAATCAAATGTACGTTGCTGAAAAGGTGAGAGGAATAATAAGCTCTGGATCCATTTGTTTTGGCATTTTGGAAGCAATATGCCATCAGATCAGCACCTAACAAGCTATTTCATGCAGATCATAAGTACTGCAGAAATGGAAAACCTCTGGCTTTTTAAGGTCTCAGCCTCTAGAGGACAGTTCTATAAACAGCTGAATAATGGAAGAGATTCAGTGTTACCAAGAGTCTGTCTGTGTACTCGTACTGGAAGTAAGTCGACAAAATATGTGTATACTAAAGAAAGGATAAGACAAATAAATGTCTCAGTGTGTCGGAGAGAAAGTGAGGCCAGAGGGCCGCGGTGTTGTTTTCCAACTCCGTGTTCTTTGTGCGTTGTTTGTGCAGAAGGCATGACTCATGTAGACGTGCAGCATGCCTTGGAGACCTGCGGAAAAACACAAGTGTGTGAAAAAAAAAGCCTGACTTGATGGTCTCTTACAAGCAAGCCAAAGTGCTCAAATCAAAAGAGCTGTCACGGCTGGTCGTGCTACTGCGGTGAGTGGAGTGCGAGTGCAGGTGGCAATTGAGGCAGTGGATTCACACGACTATCCACACGTTTCTCTTCTTCTTCTTTCTTTCTTTTTTTTAACTTAAAGTAAGACAATCATCTGAAAAGTGATTCTTATTTTGAAATGTATGTGTTTTATTTTTTGTATGCCTGAGATGCAATGAAACCTCATTTCAGATTAGGATTTAAAAAATTCCTCTACCTTGACTGTTTTTTATGTAGAAATAATACTATTTATATATTATATATAATATATAATAATTATATAATAATAATAATATTATTTTATACATATATATATTATTAATAGAAATAATATATTATTATATTATATTATAAAAATATAATAATATGTAATAATTTTATTTATATATATATATATATATATATATATATATATATATATATATATATATATATATATATATATATATATATATATATATATATAATGTAGAAATAATAATTAAAATAATAATCCTGATAGTTTTCTATATAAAATCAAGTAATGTAAACAAAAATGACACAGGTTGTTAAAATGAAATTAAACCAGTCCTACAATTTACAATTCCTATTCTGTACAGTAATCCCTCGTTTATTCACGCTTTAAGATGCACGGCTTCACTATATCGTGGATTTTTAGTACGGAAGTCATGTGATACCGTACACAAACGCTATTGGCTGACAGGATCTGTGTATGTGATGCGGTCCCACAGCGAAGCTTTTCTTTTACAATTCATCATCCACTGTCATCTCTCCAGGTCGTCTCATTGTGTTTATTTGCGTCTCTGTCTGATTTTATAAGAGTTGACAATATACTGCCTCGCTCTGCTGGAGAGGACTAAGAATTTGGACAAACAGAATTCAAAAAAACTTTCCAATGCGAAGCCATTTGTGGACGGGTTCAGCCTGTGTGGAAGCTGCTGGCTGTGTTTTCCTGTGTGTGTATTGCATAAGGGTGTTATTTTTGGGTTTTTCCTGTTATGAGCTC
This sequence comes from Antennarius striatus, assembly GCF_040054535.1. Taxonomy (NCBI): domain Eukaryota; kingdom Metazoa; phylum Chordata; class Actinopteri; order Lophiiformes; family Antennariidae; genus Antennarius; species Antennarius striatus. The sequence continues at coordinate 3,374,242 of NC_090798.1, read as the reverse complement.
ATTGGTATGTGTGTTGCCTCAAATCTCCATTTCTCTGCATTAATCAGACATTAAGTCTCTGGTGGTCCAATAATCCTGTTTTACATAACATGCACGACACACAGGTACAAAATAAAAATGAGACACGCCTATCTGAATGCACACACATTCCCAACTGTACCGTCGGACACGTAGAACTGATTCGATGACACTCACCAGCTCTGCCAGGTGCTTTCCTGACCCCCATAATTGACTTGTCACTGTTTGCAAGCTGTTAGTTGCATCTGTGTCAAAGCCCACAGTGTTGTTTGGCTCTGTTTGACCTCCCTCTAAATAACCTGTATGTTTTGCCAACTTTTTTAGTGCCTGTGTACAGAAAGGAAAGGAAGCATAGGAAGTCTAAAGGGCTGATTTAAGAGTTTGTTCTGTGCATTTCTTTGTCTGGGTGATTGATTTGGGTAAAACATCGTTCTGATTGCAAAAAAAAATAATGAAAAGACTGGTGAATGGGGTTGCAAACTTAGAATACTGACTGGAAAAATTATGGAATTCCCAAATAACACCAGTCTGATATGTTCCCCAGGTTAAGAACTCCATTGGTAATCGGCAATTGTGTATTTCAATCAGGAGAGACTCATCGGAGACACAAAAAGAACAGATTTTGGTGCTTGGATGCTGGCAACAAGTAGCAGACAAAGAGAAGCCAGCTGAAGGACTTCCCTCTGTGAATCTTGACACTCAGGCTGTTGATATTTTTTTATTTTTTTTGGAACCAGGATTGTAGAGGTTAGATTTAATTTACAGAAAACTATTATTTCATTGCACCTAAAAGAAGCAGCATCAAGACAGTTTGACCTCTATAATCTGACTCCATGGCCATAAAAACCTGCTTCTAGAAACTGGAGCAGGATAATTCTTGATCTCATAGAGAACATTTTAAAGCCATTCCACATCCAGATAATGATCTGGATCACCACCAAGATGAGAGGGTTGAGTTATTGGGTCACGTCGTCCAAAACATTCAATAACAACAGTCCATAACTTGATTAGAAATAGAATTAGAGGTTATGTTCGATTGTTTTATAGGACGGTTACCTCACTGTCTCATTAGAACACATCACCTGTTTTCTTTCAAAGGTGACATGTAGATTAAATATGCCTGACACCAAATTACAAGCAAATTTACAACTGCAACTGATTTGTATTCTTTTCAGCTTCATGGCAATAAACTAAAAATGTAAAAATTAGAGGTGACTCCGACAAATTTGACTTTGGTCTACAACCAGGGCTTATAAAGCCTCTCGCATAACAGTGAGGAAAAGCCAAAGAAAACCATTGATCCATTATTATTTTATTTCATTTTTTACAAGATTTATTCTTCACACGGTCATCGGGGGGCAGGAGTCCATCTTAACCGACATTGGGTGAGATTCTTGTGCACATTCACTCTCACCAGTTCATCAGTACTGTGTAAGTACTGTAAGTTAAGACCAGCTGGTCAAACTGAGCAGAGCAGTCCTTTATCCCCTGAGGATACGTCACAGTAAGACCAAAATGCAAACAGTTAAATGAATGATTGCTGAAATCCATTTGGTAAGTTCATCTTCAGGCTGCTGGTATATTGTGCCTGCTGGCTCTCTATCATTAAGATGCAAATTTACATTAGTGAATGCAGTGAAATGGCCGTTGCACGGTAGCACTCGATGTGAGCAGTGCAGGATGTGGCTGAGAAATCCATTTGCTGGTTTGTTGACCTTTTGATCAATGAAACATCAGTCACAGTCATCGTTTTGATATTGATTGTGTGCTAAGTCTAGTAAGCCAAGACGCTCCTTCAAGTCTCTTCCATCTTGATGACACAGACGTGGAATTTAGCGCAAAAACCAAAATGCCGCCAGAAGCCCTGAAGAGACTGAGACAAATTTGATGATGTCAATCTAACCTTTTCACATGAGAGGGAATCTAATTTGCTTTTTACATTCATCAACCAACAAGAAGAATAAATGAAAATCCTCACATCTTATTTACATTCATTCATACTGTATATCTGCAGTTCTTTCTGTATTTGCAGTTGAAACCGAAACTTCCAAAGTGGAATACACATTACACTTGTGTAGAGGAGTCTTCTGTGTGCATATGTATTGCATTCATTACGGATTTTGTGGACTCACATGCTGAGTGAGTGGTTGTCATCGTGCTTGAGTGAATTAGTTGTGGATTTGTTACCGTTTTGCACACGGTGCAATATTGGCTGTCATATTTTATTCTGGCATTCATAGATTTCACCCATCTGTTCCACAGCAATGCCAGGTGGGTAAATTGAGTGGCATGAGCACTAGGAGTGTGTGGTGATGATGATGTGTGTGTGTGTGTGTGATTATGCAAATATGTCACTGAGGTTTTGTTTGCATTTGTAGGTGAGCCCTGGGGGGTAATAATTAACCTCAGAGGGAAATCTGAATCAGTAATGAGAGACCATTCATCAGATGACTTTATTTAATTCACAGGTTTTTAACACAAGGAGTTTTTCAGACGGGGTTTCCTCGACGATGCATCAATAGAGGTAGAGAGCTTCAGCTGCAAAACATCTTTTTAAAAATACCATTTAGTTTTGAAGTGTTTTCCATAACGTTCATTAATCCATTGTACATTTATTTGCACCGGATTTGCGCTTGACTGTAAAGAAGGTTCTTTTTTTTTAGTGTGGAAAGAAATTCAGAATCTATTAGAAAGTACTTCAGACAGTATGGTGGTGCAGTGGGTAGTGTTGATGCCTCACAGCAAGAGGGTTCCAGGTTCGATTCCCTGTGGCGCATATATATGCATATATATATATATATATATATATATATATATATATATATATATATATATAAAATTATTATTAAATGTATTAAATTTTAAAAAAGCAAATACGAATAATTAGAGCAATATTTGAATTTAATATCAAAGACTATAATACATAAAATAACAGTCAACTTTTTAAAAATGATTTTATCTTTTATTTCAACAAATGTGCCTTATTGGCCTCATTTTTCTTTTGGCTTCTCCCAGTTAGGGGTTGAATACTGGAATCATTACCTTTCAAATCCTCCTAAATAAGGTCTATAAGATTTAATCAAAACCTTAATGACAATGCTTTTAATGCTTTTCTTCTCTAAAGGAGGAAAACTACAACCCAGTGCCCCCAGTGTAAATATTTCACACATTATTCTGTCTGTCAGTTATTCACACCTCCATTCTTGTCTCAATTTGTCCAGGATCCCGCCAGAGGAGCACTCGGTGCCACTGACAAAATGTGACCTGTTTCAATAATTGATTTAAACGACTGCAGCATAAGCAGCCAATCATATTTTGGTCCAGCACCAACTCTTGCAGAACTAATTGGTTTACAGTTAATACTTTGCAAGGGCATTTCTTCTCTCTTTTTTTTTTTTTTTTAGCTGTCTGTCTCTTTGTCTCTCATTTCAAAAGTCAATGAAGGAGAAAGAGAACAACAACCCTCTTCCTTGATGAAATAAAAATAATTCAAACAAACGCCTCACCTTGAAAATTCTTTGTCATGGCTCGGGCAACTTGGAAAGTGCCATTTTGGAGTCTAAGTGACCTCTATTTTGTGTGCGTGCAAAGGTGTGTGTCTGTGTGTGTGTGTACGTGCATGGTGCATCCCATTTCAATAAATTATCCTTAACCTTCCCCTTGGCTCAGCCTGTTTACCACTTCCGCTCCATTTGACCAGCTAGGACGACCTCAGGGACAGACGTCTCGCTATTGAGGGATCGGAACTGCTGACCTGATTATTTTTTCACGAAACCTGGACTGGAATAGTCAATGATAGTAGAGTGGAGCTGAAGTGACAGACGGGGAATGGGAATGCAATGGAATAATGTTTGGGTTGGAACCCTGAATCGACAACAATCAGGATCAAGGATTCATAGACATGGAGCGATAAATGATAGAAACAGGAAGGGAGATGTTTCATGGACACCATGTAGAGAGACACTGGTTTATTGTTAATATTCATCCTCGCCCCGGCAGACGCACAGCTGCATTTCCTAATCTTCAGCTGAGACTCATGGGGGAATGTGTGTGTGTGTGTGTGTTTGCCCTTGGGAGTGTCCCGTCCTTACTCTCTTCAGTCTCTTCTTTCCTGGGTTTATAGATGGAGAGGAAACACGTTTTATGAGGGACTGTGCTTGTGAAGTAAATTTATGATTTTACTATCATTTTTCTTTTTTACTGGCCAGTAAATGACAATATAAATTTCCCATTAACATTCAAACATTTATTGTTAATCCGTAATTAGCTCTTCGTTACATAAAGAAAACAATCATTTGTTTCAATGAAACTGATTGAAATAATCACATTTACAAAACATGCTCTTAATGAATTATCGTGTCACCAGTGCCAAGACAAAAAAAATAAATGACATAAGGGATCAAAAGAGTTAATAGGAAGGTAGATTCTTTTCTTCGCAATAAAACTTTATTAAAGCAACTGCACGACTGTTTGGGGAGAAGGGATATGACTCATGTGGGAGAGGTAAAAAGACGAGTTTCCATCCTCTAGTAGAAGCAGAGAGACCCTGCTGTTCAGATTACTTATGGAAGGTCATTCAACTGGCAGAAGAGGAGGATTTGCTGTTTTACATGTGATGTAATGAAGGGAGGAACCCAGAGTTTGTGTTTGGGAGGATTTCTAAAAAGAGAATGGTGACCTATAACACCTGGAGCTGGCTCACACTCACACAATGTGTGAGCCAGCTCCAGGCAAGGGCATATTCTACGTCACATGACGGCGTTGTGTGCACAGTTTTAATTTTATCTCAACTTTTTGATGCAAACATGGAAAAACTGCAACAACAAATAACAAAACCACACCAATTTACTAAACGTCCTACATTTTAGAGTGGGATTTTAATCACAGTGTGGATTTATAACTAATTTTTATCTTTGGCACGATAATCAGTTGACTCCTCTTCCTCTGTTAAAGGCTGAGCTGACAGGAAATCAATTTTTATTATCGACATCAGGATAGTATAAGAAGTCTCTTTCTTTACTAAATCAATCAAAACAGTGTGGTTGAAAGTTGAACCTAGAGAATTGGACATGTCTGAGCGATGCCAATCATCATTATTTAAATAAATTGTGTAATTTGCCAATCTGGCAGCCTTAATTTATTTTCAGTCATTGTTTCTGAGATAAACAGTAAATGGGTAAATGATGATTTTATAGTACATTCAGAAATGTATTGTGTTTTCTGTAAAAATAATATTTTTAGCATTGTATTTTATGTTAATAAATTCAACAAAATATGGCTGTGTATCTGGAGACGCTTCACATGTTTGATTAATAGTTAAAATCTAAAAAAACAAAACAAAGAGAAGCAGTTTACTACAAGATCTTTTAAAAAGCACATTATAATATTAGCAACATTTTGGAGCCGACATGTAACTGCAAAGTTGTTGGCTGAGAAGCGACAGCATGTTTCCTGCCAGATAACTGATTGGCGGGAAACTTGCTGCAATAACTCAGTCCTTCATGCCTTCGCTGTGAAGCTTGTGGTTGAAACATGTGCTTTGATTTTGCTGTGCCAGGACTCAACATTTCTTTTTGCAATGGAGGGACCCACATATAGTTTAATAGGATTTGTCTGTTGTCCATGGTCTCTGGAGCCTTTCCCAGCAGGCATTGGGGCAGATCATCAGTTCATCTCAGGACCAACAAATGAAAAGACAAACATATAAAACAATAGTAAGACAAACAAGTACTCACAGCCAGGACACCACAACTTTAAAAGCTTTAAAATTGAATTAGCGAGAGCAGATAAATAAATAAATAAATAAATAAATAAATAAATAAATAAATAAATAAATAAATAACTGAATGTTACTGTATGTGATTTTTATAATTTAGGAAGAAAAATGAATTCACTCTTTTAGGTTTTCATGGTTCAGAGCTGATAGATGTTCACTGGTTCCGGCTTCTCCACTGGTATTTTCTTCCAGAAGCTTTAGATTTTTTTGACTGCTGGTCAGACAAAAAAAAAAAAAAGCTAATTAATAATATGTCATTTTACAGATGGAAAGGTTAAGTTATTAACCGTTATGACACCCATGAAATTAATTCTGGCAGAATTCTTTGTAAAAACTTCCTAAATTAAATATAATGCACTGACAAAACACTCCCAGCAGCCGCATAAAGGAATCAACACCAACGTGGAGACGGACCAAAGCGTCATGCTGCAAAACTACACGCACACACACACACGCAAACACACACTGAGCGACTCCAATCGTGAGTCCATTCTTTCCCTGACATGAACTCATACACTAACACACACATCGTACTGGAAAGTCAATTTTCTGTACACAGTGACACAGATTGTAATCACCCTCAGACATGACAAGCATTTTAATAGAAATCTGGTTGAACACAATGCAATGCTCACAGCAAATAGCCTGAAGATCTCTGTGTGTGTGTGTGTGTGTGTGTGTGTGTGTGTGTGTGTGTGTGTGTGTGTGTGTGTGTGTGTGTGTGTGTGTGTGTGTGTGTGTCTCATCTCTCATTCAATAGCCGTTCAGGGAAAATGTGACTTGAATTGTGATGTCCTTAATTGAAACCTGTTTTACCCTCCATTTACCACAGTCATCTGCAGAGGATTATAGATGCAGACAGGAAGACGAGGAGGAGGAGGAGGAGGAGGAGGAGGAGGAGGAGGAAGAAGGGTGGGTAAGAGAGAAAGAGATAAGACAGTTGAAGGGAGGAAGGAGAGAGGAAGTGGAATTAGGGAGAAAATGATGCAGATAAGAGGAGGAAGAGGATGCCTCCCCCCCCCCTTTAGTCATTTTATTTGCACATTTTATTAGATTTGATTTCCAATCCGGTCACATTTCTGCCATGTGATGTCATCCCCCCCCCACCAGCTTCATGCAGGTGGTGCTCTTCTCTTCTTACTTCCCATCACAACCATCCAGTTCTTCTTCTGTGGTCCTTTAACATGTGCACAGCCATTAGATTTAGATAATCAATCACATGATTTATAGCATTCATGTTTCAGCATGTGCTGGATATTAAGTAGATTTTATCAGCAGTGTATTCTGTAAAAAGCAGAGATGTTCACAGAGCAGATAGAAATACTACGAGCTGAGCATTTTGTTTTGCCGTTTTTGTTTTGTGTGTGTGTGTGTGTGTGTGTGTGTGTGTGTGTGTGTGTGTGTGTGTGTGTGTGTGTGTGTGTGTTCAAGTGTTTTTCTTTCCCTATATTCAAGCCCACTGATTGTGGTTTGTATGTGAGGTACCCCAGAATAATTATATTTGTGCCAATTAGTAAAGCAGTGAGCTGAAAAAAAAAAATCCTCGCTGTCAATTCTACAAATACGTAGCAGGTGATTAGAGGGAGAAGGGTGTTATTAATATCGATGGTAACATTTGCATATCTTAGTTATTTGTTTCATTTGTGTTGAAATGTTAGACCGGTTTAAGAGGCGTGTACCGTCAACATGCAGCCTTTGGAGGCGGTCACAGATCACTCAGTTGGAGCTAATTGGCATTGACGCATGAGTCAAAGCTAACGGCTGTTCTTTTAGTGCGGATTTAGGTTTCAGTCTGTTCTCTTTTTTTCTACAAGTACTAATAAGTCTGTACGTTACATGAAATCTGATACCAGTCGATCGATTATTTGATTTTGTCCCATGATGTTTAAACCCCGCAGCAAAATAAGCAGCGTTTTTCCCCCCTCAATTATGAAGTTTCTTTCAATTCAATTCAAAAAACTTTATTAATCCCCCCCCAAGGCGCGATTGAAAGCACATGAAGCAAGATAGGTGTAAAACACAGTGTAAATGTAAACAGTGTAAACAAACGATAAACATACTGTAAATAATAATAAATAACATACATATAAATACAATGTTTATGTTAAATATTAATTCAAAACCTAGTTAGTACAAAACCCTAGTTTAGAATCTAATTTGTTCAAAATGGGTTAGTTACTTAGTTCAGAAACTGGTTAGTTTAAAACCGAGTTAATTTAAAAACCTAGTTAGTTCAAAACCTAGTGGGTTACTTCAAAAACTAGTTCATTTAAAAAATGTGCGAGTTACTTAAAAAAGTAGTTAATTTGAAACATAGTTTAGAGCCTAGTTTGTTTAAAACTTAGTGGCATAGTTAGTTTTTAAACCTCGCTAATTTACAAATAGATAAATGATTAAGAATAAATAAATATTGACCAATGATGGACAATAGTTAAACAGTTGTTTTTATCAGTCGTTCCAAACCTGAAGAAAGGCTATGGAAGCTCTCATATTTAAACACTTATAGATCAGCTATTTCATTATTTTAAATTTTAACTAGAACGCATGACTTTCTCGCATATCGATTTTAAAAATCAGTTTGCTGATAGTGTCATACCCGACCTTCCTACCAAGGTTTCCCAGAATCCATCCAGTGTTTTGTTAAAGAACAACAATTATCCGGACACATTCCGCAATTTACTGGACTCTATCCAAACACATTCCCAATCCTCCCACTGAGTTTGATGACATTTCATCAAGGGGATTTTGTGTAATCCTGCCAACAATCCAAACTTGGCTACGACGGCATAAATATCAGCTATTCCACTTAAACATGAAGTAAATTAAAATTCTCCGGCACAGACCAACGTTCCCTAACAGTTTTTGTACCAGTCGACGTAGATTTAAGTGTAGGCCGAGTAGAATGCCTGAAATGTAGTTTTCATAGTGTGAAATAGTCGTTAAATAGGAAAAGGAGGAAGGTTGAATGAGAGAAAAAACAACAACATTTGAGGAAATGATTCTTCATTTTTTTCCTTCACAAGAACAGAAAAAAAAAATTCTTAAAAATGGAGAAAAAAAAAAATTTGGAGCCAGACTTCATTTCATGTCTGATTTTCTCTCCGTCGATCTTGTTTGAGCTTGACATCAACTGACTCATTGCGTCTTCAGAAGTGCCCCCACCCCCACCCTAGTGAACTGGCTGTGCAGAAATACACGACACAAGTACACACAGATCTTTTCCATTCTCTCGGGGCGGCGGCTGTCATCGGCGATTGTTTGACAGGCTGGAGGGACGTGGCGGCGAGACTCAGATACGTCAAACGGCTCTCTCAATGCACGATTAAATGTTGTATATTCATCATTCAATCTATTTATAGTCTAATTATATATTCACAAATAAGTCTGCATCACTGATAAAATAAAATCTGCTTCTTTATGTCCAACTGATGAAACATATTTTCCAATTAAGAAATACGTATAAGGGTGCGTCTGTGTTCCCAGAAACTTGTTTCTCTTTGAAATTTTAATTGTGTTTCTGTGTGCTTTTTGTTCATTCTTTGTGTGATGGACACATCAATCATGTGTGTGTTTATTTATGCATGCCACTCCATGTTAGCACGTGTGTGTCTGTATGATTGATGACGCGCCAGCCAACCGACAGCGTTCCTGCGGGGAGGATTGTATATTCTTCTCTACAGTATGCTGCAAGGTGACCAAAGTCCATTTAGCGTACTTGCTCCTTTTTCTTCATGATATGCATGCATGCATTTTGAATTCAAACTTAATTAATTCACTGATCTTCAATGTTCCCAATCTTGGATCAGATTCTTTTAAATCACTTTAGAACTTTAGAAAAGTGTTTTATAACTAACTTCTTACCAATGACATCCTCATTGGTAAGAAGGTCTGTATGTGTTTGGGCACAAACTTTCCATTTATTATAGCCACTGAAAATAGACACCAGTTATTTACTGTGATTTTCTACCATTATTCATTCTCATTTTTGATACTCAGATATAATCTGATGCACAAACACCATTTATCCATCAGCTGATCTACCCTTCCTGTGATCGAGTCGGCTTAGAGACAAATACACGAATCCATGTGGAACGAGTCAAAATCAATGGTTCTTAAAAAAACCTCTGTCAATGACTTCTCTACAGCAGTGATGAAATGGAAAGAGGATTTGAGGATAGACGGCAAGAGGTATAAAGATCGGACGGGGTTCTAGCAAAGAGATGGCAGGTTTGCGTATCTAGGCAACTGGAAGACGCTGAGTGAGGGCATCCCTTGGTCATTATCTTAATTATTCTCCCGTGGCTCCTAATTAACAGAAAGAAAACAATTAGATGAAACTATTAACCCTGAAATGCATGTGATGCAAGGTGTTCAGAACAAGGATGCAGCGGCTAGCTGTCATCTCTGCCTCACCTGCAGTCAGCTGGGTGCCTTTTAAAAGTACCTTTGAAGACAGTTACTTTTTGACAAAAAAATTCAGTCTTTTTCTGCCTGAATACATTCAAAATAAATGCGGCAATTACCATTATATTTGTAAAACCTTCAAATCCTAGCAGTCGTGGTCCGGATGCAAACTGAGTTGAGGTAAAAAGGTAATCCTGAGATGTGTTCCTCAGATCAGTCTTCTATTCCCATTATATAAGCAAATACCAAAGAACTTTTGATGCATCAAGCATTACTATTAATTACTGCAAATTAATTCATCATCCCATTTAACCAGCAAGTTTTTGCAGTTAACTAAAATCCATCCGCCATCCATGGTTTCATTCATTTTACTGTGGCCTGAGTGAACCTCATTATTATTGATTTAATCGGTTTCATGTATAACTTTTAAGAGACCTATTTTTACTTTTTTATTGATTTCTTCTCCAACAAAGCTACTGTGTCACTTTTATATGAACACACCTGTACTGTTGCTATTTTTAAGCTTCCACTGTGAATCAATCCCTCTCGGACTTTTGTTGTCAAGTTTACTGACCCCTCGGTCCTCCACGCATCATGCAGGTAAATAATGAGGGTCTACAAGTGTGGGGAAATCCAGAGCTGGAGGAGGTCACGACCTTGATGCCCACTCAGTTTCTCTGGCGGTATGCATTTCAGACAGCTCACCTGGCAGAAACTATTTCAGTTCATAGTGTAGACCTGAATGCGAAAGATACCAGATAAATAAAAAAAACACACAAATTCTCCAGGTTTCATATCTTTTCCAGTGAACTGGACTGCACAGATTGTACGGAAGTGACTTTGGATCTCAAGAAGTTCATAAAGATTTAAACGCGCAAATTTTGTGCTGATGCGAAAAGGGCCATGAAATATGAATTCATGTAAAATATTAATTCCACAAACACTTGAGCAGCCGTAAGGCAAAGCAGATGTGCTTTTATGACTCTGCAAACTCGCATAACACACACGTCCCTCTCTATTTTAACAAAAAACGCTTTAATTTAATCATTCTTTTATTCTGCTTTTGGTTATTGGTCATAAAACATTGATTATTGTATTTTGGATGGAGACCAATTAAAAAACAAAAACACACACACCACAAATTCAGTCTCAAGAGCCGGTCCAATCAAAGTTTAAATCTTTATAACCATCCTGTCTCTCAGGGATGTTCAGCATCTAGTTTGTCACTGTAACACAATTAAACCAGAGGATTCAAGGACTGTGTTGACATTAAAAATTTCGATACTCATCTCGTTATTGTCAGAAAACTAAGCTGGGAGGGGGTGAGGTAAGGTTGGCGCGTGTGTTTGCGATGGAGCGTTGGGAAATGATGAAGTGATTAGCTGTTATCGCACTAAAAAGACACTCAGCGGTGGAGAGAGAAAAACAACTGCAAATGGGTTCCTTCTTTCACGCTGATGAGTCTGAAGCTGTTTTACACACACACAAAAACACGCACACACACACACACACATACACACCAATGCTCAAGTAGCATCAGTTAAGCTTATCAATTAATGGCTGTATTTGAAAGTAATGACATTTGTTCTCCCTGTTACATCTACGCCAAGCTTGTGTAAACTAATAATGTTCACAAGCATTCGACGGTTTTGCAGCGTTGATTATAATTACACACGTATGTTGACTTGTTTTTGTTTTCATGTTTTAAAATGTATCATTTCTTATTTTGCTCTTTAGTGGTTGTGATCGGCCTGAATAAAACTGATTAAAAGCCAAAATTGTGGAAACAAGAAAAAGTTTATCAAGCTGTGTTTATTCATGTGGAAACAAGTGGCGAAGATAAAGGTAAAGGCTGTACTGTATTATAATAAAAAAGCTATCTCTGATTACTGTAACCTTGGCAACATACTGTAACCTTGATGATGAGTGGGGTAAAAAGGGTTTCGCACAACATTCTGAGCAAAGATCTGACCATAAATTTAAATCTGTCAGAACTGGGTCATTGCATTTTACAAATTTCTGATGCACCATGAACGCATCACCTGAAATAAGTTGGTACATTCTATCTCTACCTGTATTTAAGTAAAACCCCTTTTGCTAACACTCTGTCCAGCTGTTCATATTAAGTAACAAAGGTTTGAGCGAATGCTGCAGGAAAAGCATCCCATAAAAACACACTGTTCTCATTAGTGAGGTCTTGCGGTGTTCCCAGCAGACGTTCTCTCTCTAGTTGAAATGAAAATTACTCCATCACAGAACCAAACTGAATTGTTTGGGATACCGTTCCACTTTTGAAAGGTACGAGCAGACGACATCACGCTTTTAATCCGACAGCTGCAAGCTGACATCATCAGTTTATTTCACTGATGATGTCACTGTGTGACCGTTCTAAATGGCTATCTGGCAAGTCTTGTTTAAAATGTTATCAGGAAATACACACTAAACTGTTTCAATCATTTCAATCGTCTAAATAGAGGCTTAAGCGTTACATCGTGCAGGGTTTCAGAATCAAGACAAAGTCAAACTATTTCCAACTGCAAAGCCCACAGATGATTAAAAAAAAAAAAAAGAAGGCATTTAAATCCAAGCAAAATCAAAATTGGATTGTTTGGTTTCAAGATCCATGTTAGCTTTCAGAAGAAACACTCTCCCTGTCAGGAGCCAAAACATTAGATCAGGATCAGCATGAGTCTTTTCTGACACAGATTACAGAGGGTTGGGTTACTTTCTAGTACAAACTTTTGTAAAGTTGTTAATCAATCGACTTCAGAGGGGGAAAGTTTGAGGAATGCCTACGGCACATGTGTCAAACTCAAGGCCCGGGGGCCAAATGTGGCCTGCCATATCATTTTAAGTGGCCCGCAAGATCATAAAAGGTCAGATTGTCTAAAAATACTGTGGGTCAAAAGTGTGCTTTGACCAAAACTACATTTCCCACAATGCAGTAATTAAGTCAAATTTAATTAATATCCTAACTTGTGTTTAACGTTATTTTTCTTTATTTTCTTGGATAGTTTGATCCTTGATTGATGGAGTTCTGTGGGTTTAATAACTTGACAAATTAAAAGGATTTATGTTAGAACAGAGCAACAATCAATCATATTTTATCTGTACAACTGTTATATTTGTAACTTGAATAAGTAATTAATTCAGTAATTTAACATTAAGGAGCAGTTACATTTATTTTATATTACATTGAGTTACATTTATTAGTTACATCTGGCCCTTTTGGGGACAGCCATTATGCTGATGTGGCCCCTCGGTGGAAATGAGTTTGACACCCCCGGCCTAAAGGGAATGACAATCCTGTTTGATTCTTTGTTCAAAAGCTTGAATGCAGACGTCCAGTTTTAAATCTTCAAGCAAATGCAGATCCGTAAAAATACAAATAAGTAAAGAAATTGAGAGAAGAGCATTTCACTGGATACAACCAGCTGAAAAGAAAAAATACAATCACACACACACACAGAGGACTGGTTGTGTCGGAGGATTCCCCTGGATGATTTCCTGAGGATATGAAAGAGCTGAGATATTCTGAGCTACAATGCTTCCCTGCACTATGATGAAATTAATCCCCTTTGTGTGTAAAAATATTGTGTGTTCAAAATGTAAGCTTCTTAGTCATTGCCGGTGGGGCAGACCGGGAGTGATTCCTGACTCCTCGGTGGAACTCCCCTCCCACAGAAATAAACTGAACACGCAACACGTTTGGGGGGTAAAGCTTTGTAATTACTCTGTTAATAACTTCTGCTACATTTGAACTTTAGAAACCTTCGACACGGTGAACAGGCAGGGTTTTGGCGGCAAAGGAAGAGACGTAACTGGTTTGTAGGGTGACGCTTTTTGTATCAGGCACTATTTCTGCACGCCAATTTCCATGTATTGTCGAGGCCTTTCGCTGCTGTTGGTTTTCACAGCAAAACCGTGCTAACTCCAAAGAAATCACGCCAGTTTACTTCCTCTACATTCACAGTTGGACGGCCTTGAAGCTTTGAAGAAATGCAAATGTTGAAATGGTGAGCACAAAACTGGAACAGCATGTTAATGGGCTTTTGCATCAAACCGGACCTGCTGAAGCACTGTTTTAGAAAGATTGTCGAACCCTCCCCCTCAAAAAAAAATACACTTATTCTTACACAGATTGCGGGATTTGTAATTATTTTTTTCACAGTCAAAGTCGTTGTTTCTGTATTCTAACAAGCGAGATTTTGCTTTGGCTCTTTTTGCTTACTCATCACGCTGTAGGTCAGTCACGGAATCCGTTCACACCGTGTGACTCAACCCGCACAAACAATCTGCAAAAACAGTGCAGCAGCAGCTGAAGGTGAGGTGTCCTCAAGGGCACCAACTTTTGGAACCTTCACAGTAGCTGCTTCAGTAGGAGGGTGGATTTGGATTGTAATATTGCACATCCATTTATATTTGCTGCTTTTCCCACCAGGAGGAAAGAGATGATGATGGATGGGTAGCAGCTGTGGAGCCAGGTGAGCTAATCTGGACTGACTAACAAAGATAAACGGGTAATAAGTATTGAGCAAAGGAAGGAAATAAGTGCTGCAGTACATCGAGTACTGACACTTAAAATCTAAGCCTTTAAATGACATCTGTTGCACGATTGACACGAACGGTTGAAGTCAAAAAGATTAAATCTCACACGATAGGCCGATTCAGATGGCGCAACATCTGGTCCAAAAGCTTCTGAGAAACCCAACTTGCATCAATCTGATGTAAATGTTAGCTAGTATGTCAGTATATGTCACACACTTATGTCGATAGATGCTTTGGTTTAAATTGCGTCATTACCATCACCTAAAAAAGGCTTTAAGGATGTTGAAACATTTCAGATATGATGTTCATTCATGAGTCTCTTGGAATTCATGTTAACATACGAAAGTTATGGATGAAACTAAGTATGATTTATATTAGCGTAATGATGAAATGTTGCAACTTATCAAGTAGGAAAAGAATTTTGACGCTGATGTAAGAGTAAAAAGTTAATTTACTATTAGACTACAGTATTGAAAAGTCTTCAATATTTATGTTTTCTTAAAAACTCCTCCTTGCAAAAAAGACTTCAAAATGACTGAAGGTGATGAAAAGAATAAAAGTCTTTCTCTAAAAGCTTTTTCACTTTCAAAACCTTTATGTTGGCTTATTTCCACCGCCACTCAGTGTCTTATTTGATATTTCCTCACCCCTCTGTTGACCCTGAGAGCATTCAGATCTACCACCTTGGAGATGGATCCAATGCTCTTGTATTTCTGCTCCAAGGATCGACTTTTGAGGAGTCGTGAGAGAGGTCACACGAGAACGGCCTTCAAACTTTTCTGTGACGCTTAAAATGAGAGTAAAACGGTTAAAACGACTCGTCACAGGATTGGATGTGTCATTAATTTTAAAACATACAACCTCTATTATCTCTCTCTGGATCTTGAGTGGAAGTATTATCTGTTGTAGCTTTTCTACATTTGCTCGTCTGGAATTTTTTTTTACTACATGTTGCTGCTGTCAAATCAGTCAAAACACTTTTGTTTGTGTTGCTTTACTTTTTTTTTTTTTTTTTTTCTTGTGTTGCTGCATGCTAAGCTCTCAGGGCCGCTGCACAACAAAAGAACAAGACGTTTGACTGACTTCCATTCAGGGTTTTTTTATTATTATTTTTTTTAATCATGTCAGTCGGTCTAGAAAACGTCTTTAAAACATGAACGTCCTTTAAATCTAGTAGAAAGTTTTACCAAAATTTGAAATCCAATCATCCACACGCATCATCGGCGTTACTGTCAGTGATGGTTTAATCATAGATGACAGGAAAAAAAACAAAAAAGATACATCTAAAAATATTTCTTTTTGCAGGGGATCGTCGATCTATGCATTGTCATCTCTCGTTTGCAGAGCCCGCCTCGACACAAGGATTAGCTTTAAGCGTATAAGCAGGATTGTGAGGTCCCTGCTTTGTGTTTCAGGCATATATTATTTTTTTTCCACATACATTTACAACAAGCTCATCCTGCAAGCAGTGGCTATTCAGCTCATGCACATAAACCCTCGCACGAGTCGTCTGAGAGGCAAAGCGAGCGGCTGCGCAATGGTGAGTGATGAGATGTGAAGGGGATACAGGTGCAGAAAGGCCTCGGTCTGATCTCTAATCCTCTATCTGGAACAAACACAGACGGTCCACTCCAAACACGGAGAGCATGTCATGCTCCAGCAGAGCAAAGTCCAAAAAACGCCTGTGATGAATTTACAGCCGTTCCGCCTGACAGACATCACGACGCAACAATTGCTCAACGTCAAGGTGGCGCCGGCTTGATATTTAAACTGGCTTGCACGTCCCCAGGAGGAAGGTGTAAACAAGCTCATAGACAAAAAAGTATGAGGAGAGAAAAAAAAAATGTCAGAGCATAATTACACACATCTACATTAGCATAAGAATAAAACATAGATAACTGCTTGTAGGATCTTAATGAGATTAAGACAGAAACAATGAAGAAGTCTCTTGGCTCCTCTTTCAATAAGGTTGAAAACTTTTTAGATATTTGTTATACAAAAATCAACATCTTGTCAAAAAAAAAAAAAAAAGAAAAGTTATTTGATTCCTTTCCGGTGGAAAATTTGTGCTCTAAATGCGAAAGAAAATGAAAAGTACCAAAAAATTTCTTTTGCATTTTGTTGCTTTCTTATTGTTCAGGCTACCCATTTTAAAAAAAATCAAAGATAACTAGTTGTAGTTTCTTTGATGGTTGTAATAGCGGCGTCTATCTTCTCTTATAATACATGTGATGTAGCATATTTTTCAACTGTTAAGCAATTACAATTAACCAAGTTGCTGAGATTGGTTGCAAATTAAAACTCTGTGAGGGGCGGAGGAGGACTGCCTGTTTCACTGTAGAATAAAGAACTGTCATTGGTCAAAAACAGCTTATACTGTTTAATCAGTCAGCTGTAGTACTACATGAAGCAGGTTCAGAGGATGATTGAGATGACTGCTGATGGTTGTAAGACACACAGTCATTGGATATTTGAATGATTTTTTCATTCTTCTGCAGGGAGTTTTTTTTTAATTTTGTCTCGTCTCTCTTTTTGAGTGTTAATCTATTCGCTGTGTGTTTGTGTGTGATTGTTGGCATTATCATGCAAAAGCTACTGGATGGATTCCTGTAATTTCCCAGGAAGGGATAAATCGATATCCAGAAAGGTAGATCTAAACAGAAACCTGTAAGAGTGGAAGTTTAGACTCTTTTGTAAAGTGAAATCAAATCTTTTGCTGGTATTCCAGAAGTAATACAAAATAACATGGCATCACAGTAATAACAGATAACATTAGACCATATTGTGACTAGTTGTACACTACTCACTAAAAGTTAGGGATACTTTATTTGGGTATTGGGTGAACGTTACAGAAAATGATTCATTTAAAACGATTCATTTAAACAACATCCAACCACAATGTTGAGTAAACTACAACAAAAAATGAAATACAAGGTACAAAATTACAAGGAAGTGCAGGCCACTCCATTTGAGGTGCCTGCAGTTTCAGCTTAAAATTTGTTTTTTAAAAGCTGAATATCCTTAAGTTTTTGTGAGTTTGAAGCTGATGGAGACCAAAGCAGAGCTGAAAAGAAAAGAAATGCTAAACAAGATTTGGACTTTTTAGAGCTTGAATTTATCTCTTATTTTCTAACCCAAAATTCCAAAAGCTTTCAAAGAACAAAAACTTGTTTTCTTTGTAAAATATTCTATAAACTATGGTGATGTTTCAGCACATGACGCTTATCAAAGGAACAAACGCATCCAATCGAGATAAACACTGTCCTGCCACTAGTTTTCCCTCCAGTTATGCATGCGCTAATCAAGGCTGAATGAAAACAGCTTGCAAAGACACACACACACACACACACACACACACACACACACACACACACACACACACACACACACACACACACACACACACACACACACACACACACAGATTAAGCGGGGATATGAAGTTTTACATCACCTGGAGCAGTTTTATTCTGCACTTGAATAAATACGGTGCTGGAGTGATGCATGGCCCACTCAGCTCTATTTTAATACCTGAAGTCATCTGTTTGTTTGTGTGTGTGTGTGTGTGTGTGTGTGTGTGTGTGTGTGTGTGTGTGGGAGGAGAAGGGGGGGTGGTGCCACAAACAGAAATGTAGTAAAAACCCTCCAAACTAAGCCCCCCCCCCCTCTTGCCGGAGGGAGTTAGGGTACGTTTCTGTGTGCACGGCTCTGAGTAATGGATTTGCTTTTCTTCCTTGTAAAACAATAAAATCACGCTGGCATTCTGAAAGACGAGGAGCCTCTGATTTTTCTCTTAAGTCCATTTTGGAGAGAGAATCATAGTTTGGAATAAGTTTGAGGACTCAGTTAAAATCCACACCCTGAGGTTTGCAGACCAGAAATAATGATAAAAAAAACCCAAATGATTTCAAACATTGGTAACAAAATCACGCAGGTGAGCCAGTATTGTGACTCTGATTCATTTCACAACACAAATGAATACGCTGATGTTTGATCTCTTATAGTGGCAAACCAGTACCTATTGAAGGTGTTAAAATGAAATATAACAGAGTTTAATAAATTAACTGCAGCAATTAATCTCAGTAATCCCCTCCTACTTGTGCCCTCTTCTCCTTGATGTACTGTAAATATTAATAAGTTTGAATCAAAAATTAAAATGCATTAACTTTTAGCTCTACTTCCTGTCTCACTGTCTGTCTGAATTATATTCATCTGAAAAATAACTATATTACAAATCAAGGATTTTGAGGAAGTTTCCAATTGCAACACTTTTTAGCAAGTCATTTCCAAATGCGCATGCTGAATATTTTTGACACAGCTTGATGGAACAGAACCGGTACCAACCCACTTTGATGCCAGTTATTAAGGGATTATTCCCTAAACACTAACGGCTGCTTATGCATATTTCATTCCACGCTAAAACTCTACACTATCCATCCATTTATCCATCTATCTATCCATACATGCATGGAAAAGTTTAGCGGTAGGATCGAACTGCAGGAGAGGTCATACAGACAAAAATGTCTCTAAAACTGAGCTTTAGAGACATTTTTGCAATCTTTGTTTGCAAAACGCATTTTCATTTTCTCCACCAGACAATGCAAATTCCTCTTCACAACTCCTACTCACACATTCTCTTGTTTGCCCTCTTCTTTTTTTTTTTTTTGCAGTCCTTTCATTTCAGACTCAGCCTCTACCTCCTGCCCTGAAGTAACCTCTTTCCCGATCACCTGACCTTCCTCGCCTACCTGCTCACCTGTTCTCACTTATCCTCTCATCACCCCGCAGTGTCAGTACTGGCTGGTCCTCGCTGGATTATGTGATGTGCTTACAGCTCTTTAGGGTGAGTCATGCATCTGGATTCAGACCTTATTATTTACATCGTCATCCTAGTTTTCCCCCCCCCAAAAAAACACCTACACCTTTGCCTGCTCTGTGAAATTATTGTGTAACATCTTGCATTCAGTGAGTTGCTTGTATCCTTTGACATTAATGAGCTCCATTCAGTCCACATTATGGTTTCCTACCTTTTTTTTTTTTTAAGTCAGCTTGGCTCTCTACTTAGAGAATAACTTATTCATTCCACATCACAAAGTGAAAGTTGCAACCATTTTGTTACAATAAATGTCAGAGGTAATGAAATATTTGATATTACATGCAAGCACTCCTGTCTGTCTGTGCTTTCGGATCTGTATCACTTAATGTCACATCGGAGTTCCTTTGGGGTATCGTGGCTGCACCGGGAGGCCGGCTAAAGGCTTCAATCTTTTGACTACACGAGGCAGTTTTAACTTGTGAATCATCCGCCGTATCGCGGGATCACTTGAGGTCATTTACGACGAAAAGAGAAAAGGGAGTCGGATGGAGTTAAGCATGAAGCAGGCAAATGAAAAGGGGATAATGTACTAAAGAGAGGCAGAGCTGAGGTAGCGGAGTAGTGGGGAAGTAGAGCAGAAAAAGAGTATTTTGTCTTAATAAACGTCGAGTGAGTCAGGAAGTGAGGGATGCTGAAGGTGATGGGGGAGGATAGGTTAGAAGTACTAAACATCTTTAACTTGGTAGACAATTGTTCGGGGTGCAGCAAAAAAAAAAAGAAAAAAAGATGGAATCACAATCCTGCATCATCGTTAGACTGAAAATGAAAGACATTGCTTAGATATGAATCTCCCTTAGCTATCCGGAGCATCTGGAAGCCGATAGGCCTGAAAAAGGTTAATTTGATTTCGTCGGCCCATATTCATTACGAAGCGACATTAAGATGATCCATAATGATTTTATGTAATATATGCGCAGTTACTTTTGATTAAGTTTGATTAAAAACAGAAGAATAGAAGAGTAGAAGAAGGGAAGACAAGGACGTGAAGCTGGAGAGAGAGAGAGAGAAATGACAAAATAGCAAATCTATTCTCATTAGAAAATATTTGGACAAGCTGATGGAGTGTGGTTGGATCACGGTTAGACTGTTTCAGACTCAACTCACTCAAATTAGATCATATTTGTGGAAACGATGGATAATCAAGCAGCAGGAAAGGCATTTTTCATGATGCCTCATATTCAAGTTCGATAGAAGATGTCAGAGCCTGAGAAAGAAAGACTGAGAAGCAGTTTATATGCTTGTATGAAATATCTGTTCTACTGAATTCTGTTTATTGTATTTGAACAGCTACGTTTAAGTTTGAAATTGTTGCAGCTGAAATAGTCTTCCCATTGGGGGGCATTTGAGGAGAATGACAGCTATCATAGGAGAATTGAACTCATGCAGCACAGCTGTCTGGCTGAACTAGTTCACTGGCTTCACTCCACTGGTGGCAACATGCATGCAATGACAATCCCTTACCAGCTCAGCAAGTTAGCGTTGCTAACATTTGGCGTATATTAACACAAACCAAGAAGAACAGATGAGGCTGCATATTTAAACATGTTTAACTACAAAACTCTCCGGAGGCGGAGGAACATCATCCGTCAGAGTCTGGATCAGAGACTCTGAAACCTTTTCTGCCAAAAGACTCCTGGCTCTGAATCTGATGTGTCCTCAGGCAAGAAAAGCGATGCCAAAAGTTTGAAATTGGATGCTGTTGGTTGTAAAACTCCAACACGGAGTAATTTCCCAAAGACCCTTCATATATCGACAAGTATATCTAAGTACGTGGCTGTGGGCTTTGGATTTGAGGCGATGAAGCCTTTTACTGAATTAAACATAATCAACTTTTTCCTTTAATGAACACCTCATGGACCACTTTTGCCAACAGCATCCTTTGAAAAATATCTATTAACCTGCATCTTTATATAATTCATACGTGGCTGATGGTGACAGCTCCACACAGTAGAGTAGTCTAATGGTGCCGGAGAGAGAGGCTGTGATATTTTGGGATCTTGTTGATGAAATTACAGCCCTCTTTAAGCCACTCCAGCACAGTCTGTGTGTCTCTATCCCATCCTTAATGCACTGCTCACATCTCATGCATCACTATGACCAAACCCTTGAATCAGGGCTGCACAATGCAGCACAACTCAAACACATCCTGATGCAACTTTTTACTGCTTGACACTCATTTAAGGGACCTTGGATACACTTTTGAGGACATGCAGGATCTACACACACACAACAAGTTACACTCAAAGATGACAGTTATACCCTTGGCATCAGATTGTTTGTCCTAAATCTTTGGACTTTGTGTCAGGAGGAGAAATATTTTGAAAGATGCGTCTATTTCCTATTCAAACTTTCTAGTCGATCTTCCCCAAAACTTTTGAAAAACCATCTTTTTTCCAAGTGGAGGCAACAATAATGCCAGGCAAAGTTTTGGCACACACACACACTTTGCATAGACACCGACAGGGTGAAGACTGTCCTGGTTTGATTTAATACACCTACTGACAACTTTCTGACATCTGTTTACCTATAATTCACTCATATTTTGTTTAATTACATTTGATAGAGGTATGTTGTTTTGATTTTTAAAATGTATTAAATTGTCAGGCGTTCTTCCTAACAAACTCTGTTCATTTAAAAGTGTAGAAAATTGCCAAATAAAACAACCAGAGTGATTTATTCTTTCTGAGTAAAGACATTCAAAAAAATCATTCATATTACAGAGAAAAATAGGGTTGCAGTCAGGATTTTTATGCCCACCTCGAATCTTCTTTAGTTTTCCCCTCCACTGTCTCCCCTCTTCTCTTCTCGGTGATCAGTATGTTATCTACATTACAGGCTAAATGATTTCCTACGAGCAAAGAGACAAAGTAGGCTCTTGTAATCTGTCCAAATTGGCTTTCAAAGCACTTCATTGAAAAGCTAAAAGCATCATTAACTAAACCCCCTTTTCCTATCACGTTGGCATAAACGATGTTATTTTTAGTAAGACGTTGAATTTTCATCGTGAAATATTCAGAAAAATAATAAAACACTTTCAGAACGCGGTTTCAAGGAAAGGCGGGGTGAGGGAGAGCAAAGAAAGGAAGGATACGATGAAGGGTAAAAGGAGGACAGACACCGGAGAGAGATATTAAGTTAAGGTGAATAATTGGGAGAGAAAATAAAGGGAGCAAGGAAAATGGATGGAAAGATCTGAGAATGGATTAGACAGGAAGGACAGAGTTGATGGAATAAGATACAGCCTGAGAGTGGCTGCAGTCATCTCTGATATAAATAGTGTGGCAGCTAAGTGGTTGGAGGCAGAGCAGCGGTTGCGCACGATGGGAGACGATGGAGCGCCAAAGAAACACCTGAAGGATTACTGCAGGCAGAGACTCTCTCGCTGTGGCGGGGAAGCAGATACATTCTGAGACATTCAGCTTTTTAGCGTCCCAAGAGGAATATTTGGAAATCACGCAGACTCCACAGATCTAAAAGTAGTAGAAGGTGGAGACACGGTGCGTCTCTTTGGCTCTGTTCTACCATTTCATCACATTCGTAACCTAATTTCATACAGAAGTGATTTTTGGGAAGCTTCAGTGTGCATAAATTTTTTATTTAGTTTGACGTCTGTGCACCACTGTAGACACCGATTGCAATCAAATTATAATTATTGATATACTAAAATAATAATTGAAATTAAATGTCATTGCCTTTGCTTTCAGTGTTGCAGATTAATTTGTCTGGGTTGGTTTATTTTTATACCGGCACAAAATTTATGAAATTTATTCACCATTGGTAGACCTCTATCTTTCACCTGCTGTTCATTTTGACCACACAGTCTTTTCTTTTTCACACCACCAGCGCACAGAGCAGATAATTTACTCAACTCAGCATGAACCACACATTTATTAAGGTCTCACACATTTTTCCTTCAAAATATTAAAGTTTCAAGACTTTAAACATCAAGATATTCAAGAGTTTTTTCTCATTTTTACTTTCCTTTCCACTCACACTGCAGAGACCAATCTGCTTTTGTTACATTAGTGCCCTCCTTTTGAAGAATACCATAATAGTATTTGATAGATGGGACCTGAGATGTTGCCTTTGCACAATTTCATCAGCTCAGTCACCCATTTTTCATTATTTATCCTTAATTAAAAAAGTTTATGATGAAAACAAGTGTTGCCAGGTTTAACTTCTCTCCAACTGACTTCATAAATAACTTTTTAATTTCCCTTTACTAATAGTTGTCCACATTGTTTGTCCATCACATGTACTGTAGTTCCAGTCACAAACGTCTTGAGAAATAGAAACGAAAATATCAGTCTGACTGGGTCAATATTCCTGCAGTTGGAGACAACACTAACCCTAACCTTCACCATAGTAGGTATCCGTTTACCCAAACTTTAAATGACTTCCACAGTGAATTTAGTCACGTTGCTTGTATGTAAGTCCGTCCTTTTCTTAGTTCCCTGCAGAACTAAATTTTTAGTATAATAATTTCTTGTTATTGCTGAAAAGGGAGACGAAAGACTTAAGAAAATGTTTCCCGGTGGTCTCCTTTATAATACATTGTCCTTTGCTATATTTTTTCATTGCCTTTTATTCTTAGAGGTTACATTTTATTTATTTTGGTAGAAGTTTTTAAATTCTCTTTTTTAAAAAGTACTTGCATATTACATAATGCTCTAGTGCGTGACAGCAGCATGCTTCATAGAGAGTGCAAATGTCATCTAATTTTCAAATAACACACACGCACACACACGTAGATAAAAAAAACACATGAACACATTGATACACTGTGTCCATACATCCAGAAACCTGAGACTATTAATGCTGGTGTGTGTATGCATGTGTGTGTGTATTACATTTAGGATAATTTGCTGATGCATTCCATCATGACGGCGTGACGATGACCTTTACGCCCCGCGTCGCACCGGTCCAAAGTGATGTGGTGAAAATGCGAATATAGCTCTGCCTGTGAAATAAACATTTTCCTCCCGACTCGCACACACGTGTTAATAAATACCATTAAACATGCTTTGCGTCCAACAACAGCAAACGCAATCTGTCTCTCACCTCGCACTTAGGTCCTCTTCTGATTCTCCAAACTGAATTATCCTGGAAGCAGGGCCGGAGCGGTCCCATTATGACCACATAATTACATTCATGTAAGCTTCAGCTCCAGCTAAATGCTCCGCTCTTCCTCTCTCCTCATCTCCCTTTTGACCCCTATGACTTTATCCTTTATACTTTTCCTTAACACGTGTTGCCCTTTGTGCTAATTCAATTCCCTGCTCCCATTTTGCTGACATAGACAAACTAATGGAAACATGTGAGCATCTGCTTGTTTAAACATTTTTTTCAAACTCTGGTTACGAGGAGTTCCACTTGTGAAAAAAGCAGAGTGTGAAGCACTTGCTAAGTAGCACAGTGTGAGGTAAGAATGAATAATCAAATAATGCCCTCTTTTTAGCTCCCAGTGACAGTTTGAAGGCTGGTAACAAATCAGTCCTAGAGCAAATCCATTCCTCCAAGACAGCACTCTTAATAAAATGTTTTCAGATGCAGGCAAGAAACAGAGGGATGGAAGGTCTAGTACATGAAGGTCTAGTACATGAAGATCTAATACATGAAGGTCTAGTACATGAAGGTCTAGTACATGAAGGTCTAGTACATGAAGGTCTAGTACATGAAGTCTAAAATGTTATTTTCATATGTTACCATAAAAAAGTGTTCAAAATTCACAAGAATATCTGATTGATGTAAATGAAAATGTAATTAGATCGATGCAATGCACTTTTAAAAGTGTCACGGTTCGGTATTTGTGTCATGTTGCTCTGTGGTGCTGGGGTATGGCTGGTGTTCTGCACATGGGTCCTACCTCCACACATGACAAAAAGATTTTTATTTTTTTTCACGCACTTCATGATACACTGCGCCCTCGCACATGTGCGTATCAACACTCACGACTTCACCTCATTGCGGATTTTTTGATAGGCTATATTATATATTTTCTTCTGCTTTGATTCTGCTTAAAATACTACATTTTTCAGTCCCACAGCTCTTGCTACCTGAAATAAAATGAGTTCCACATGTTCAGCTGTGCAAGATTTAGGAAATATTGGTAAGAGTTACAACCTGAGTTAATGTAATACAGTTGAGATTCGGAGATGAAATGTTCCCTGTAATGTAATGGTTGGCAACTGGGAATCATCAGAGACAATTCTGACTCACAAGGAGATAATTTCATTTGAGCTATTCCTAAAGCACTTAAGCTTTCCAAGTGATTGAAACAGAAGTATACGTGACACATAGTTCCACCCTGCAAAAAAACCTCCAAAAAACATTGCAAAAACGTTCAAGAAATAAATGCTAAATATGAGGAGAAAATTATTCAATACTCATCTGCATGGTAAAATAAATGGACTGAAATCTTAAAATAAGCTGTTTGCAATCCATAAATATCTATAAAACTATACATATAAAAAAGTATTACAAATGTGTGTATATATATATATATACACATTATATATATATATATATATATATATATATATATATATATATATATATATTAGTACAAAATAAAATAAAAATGTAAATAAAAATGAGATTGTTCTATTTTTATTTCCAAGATTACATTCATAAGGAACTGATGACTAGAATGTATTCATATTCAATCTGCCTGCATTCACCACTCATTCTCCTCATTTACCAGCTAAAGTAAAGGAGTTTGAGCGAAATGACGAAAGATCTCCCCACACAAAACACTTCCCACTTGTCTTCTGTCTGCATCTCATGCTTCCCCTCCATACCTCTCTCCAACCTGTCCTCCTTTCCCTTCTGCAAAACTAGCTTTTACCTCAAGAGAACAATTACAGTGATTACCGCCAAGAAGAGGAATTAGCATCAGTCGCTAATTCAGCTTCGCGTACATGATGACACAGATCAGGTCTGAGCATCGAGAGATTGCCGGTGATGTGGTCAGTGCAGGAAGCAGGTTGTTGAGATTTTACAGCTTCTTACTTACCCGTGAAGAGAGGAAGAGGGGATTCAATACAGGATGTTCCACCTCCAACCTAAAAATGATGGCGGTCCAAAACAAATTCTATTAATGCAAAACCAGCAGTGAGCCAACATCATGTTGGGGTCCACACAAACTCTGAATCTGAACCAACGAGTTATTTAAAATCCAAACATAGAGACAGTGTGAAAGAAGCTCAGGGAATGTTGCAAGAATTGTAACTGAATGGGTTTTTAAAAAAAAGAGTGAATAAAATCATGATTCAGGGTTACATTTTTAACACAGTGCTGATTAAACTGTAAAACAATTCAAACAGCTGTAATCGATACCCTGGATGTCAGCAATTCACCCAGCAGTCATAACAGATCATAATTTCAGCTGGGGGAAGGTTACCATGACAGCAACAGCATCTCTGTCTAATATTCCAGACTATTGTTAGTAAGAGTGGCACAGGAAAGAAAGAAACCATCCATCCTTGACATTTTGTCCTCCTTCTTTGTTTTTTATTCTTAGGAAAAAAAACTCCTTGTTCAGCCAAGGAGCCTTTCTATTCATCCTGGACCACTCTGATCCTTTTTTTCCTTTGGACACGATGGTCTGAGAACTATTAGTTGTTTTTAGCATTCAAAGCATTAGTCTGTTACTACCAGGAGGCTTGGGGGTGTTGTCAGTCTGTGTCTGAATGTCTGAGCTGCCCGTCACCAGTGCTGAATAATGATGGAATGAGGTGGCATTTGTGAAAATGCAGTGAAAGGAGGATGGAGAGACCAGGTGGAGTCACGGGAAGTGAAATCTGTGAAGAAGTGGAGTTGGTGCTTTTGGGAGATATGGCATTGAAATTCTCATGAACTCATCTGAAACAACAAGAGGAAAGTTTTACCAAAAGAATTAACTCTGATGTGTCTTGATTTTGAAGCCTAATGTCCATCGTGTCACTCCCTTCCAAAAAGTTACCAAAACCAAGTCATTACCTTTTTCATAATGATATAAAATGTTGAAAAATCCATGCGTAGTCCATCCACTGCATGAAAATTTAATATTTTATCATTCAGCCCTGAAAATTCTACACAAAATCAAATATAATGACCTTGTTGCAGGTACAACCTGCAATTATTGCCACCGTTTAGGCATACTGCTAGCTTTTCTGTGCTCACTATACAGGACATTATGGTCACCACCATTATAAGGGAAACAACTGTCTGATTTCAGAATGGCTCCCACAATCCAACAGTGTTGATGTCAAAACATGATCAGCAGTTTTGTGTGTATTTTATTCAAATCCAGGAGTATGTCTCCATTCCAGACTAGCAGATAGATAGAAGAGAAAATATTTCCTTGACTTTTTATTATTCTTTATTCTTTTATTCTCCTTTAGTCAATTCATCGTGAAGTATTTTACCGTTTGATCGTGAAAATAAGAAAAAAGCTGCGGTCAGCGGTGATCCCATTTAGCCGTCTTCAGAAAGGTAATTACCGGCGGAGCTTTGGAGTGCAACATTATCCAAAACATTTCACCATCTCCACGCAGCCTTGAGAGGGGAGCAAATCAGACTCAAAGCGCTCATGCACGGTCGTAATTATTGCTAAAGCCTTCTTTAAGGGCAACAGTTGAGTGGCGGCAGCTGGGACCGGACCTGAGATCAGCTAAGTTAGCTTTGTTAGGCTCATCGCGCTCTGACTCTATTCTATGATGAAAACGCTCCTGTTGAGCCTTGGACTCAAACATAAGATGGAAATAAACGAAATATTTTAATTAAATTTTTTTTTTTTTAAATGAAGAAGTCCTTGATACTCGATACCTAAAGGATTCTATTCACTCTATATTTTTAAAAGAAAATGTAAAAAAATTCAATTTATGTAGAAAATGTGTTTTAAGGAGGTAAATAATTTTTAAAAAATTATCTACTTTCCATCATTCAATGTGGATAAATATGGAACTCATCCCCAATTGGGTTTAAGTTAGCAGACACTCTATCAGCCCCAGAAATGCAAATCAGATTTAAAAATCAAAATTGATAGTGGACATAAATCAAACAATTATCCTCCCATTTGAACAATTTTTAATTATATTGCTGGAGCCGAGGTTTCATTAATCTGTACTTTAAGTAGCAGTGGAGACAAACTGGTGCTTGTTGAGATAACAAGGCTAAAGGGAGACGAAAGGCAGAACTACAAAAAACGTATTTACAAAAATCTTACAAAAAGCCACAGAAAACAAATCATTATTTCATCAGATTAATTTGACAAGGAATTTACACAGATTTATGCGTGGGTGATGACGATGGAAACCATCAGGTAAAAGGAGGAGAGGAAGATCATATTGGAGGTTTTACGCGGGTGCGACAGAGGAAAACGTGTGTGTGTGTGTGTGGGGGGGGGGGCATGGTGAGATGAAGGTTGAAGATCTGTGTCCCCCAACTGGGAGAGCTGAAAAAAGAAGAGGAAAATAAGATATAGGGGTGACAAGGCAGCCTTCTGAGGCCACTTCGTTTGGAGAAATTTGAAAACTTGTAAAATTTATGAAGAGTGAGACCACTTTGTAAATCATCCGGGACAGATTCATCACCGACTGGGCCACTGATAAAAGTTGAAGAGGGAAACAGACATTAAGGAAACATTTAGTGAAGTGGATACAGATTTTTGTCTTACACTTCAATGGATAACAGGTTTGGCTCTGAGGAACTCCAATCTGTTACGCAGATGAAAACAAAAGAATAATCACGTCTAGATCCAAACATCAGTGGAAGAGTAGATGATTTAGAAATGATTACTCAGGAAAATATAGACATAATCTCATCAGACAATTTTAGATCAAGTTTAGAGGAGTAGAAGATGAGATGATTGACACAATCGTAATTATTCACGAAAAACTTGTCTCTGGGCTTCAGATCAATGACTTTGAGCGATGTAGCGATACAGAAGTTTTCACAAGCTTTAATAAATAATCTTCATGTATGTGTGTGGATTTTTCTTTACTCAATTTATTTACACATTTTACATGCATGACTTGTTTTCCATTTGATGTGAAACTCTGTACTGTGGAACAACTGATCGATTTGGACCTTCTTGCTGTGAGGCAACCGCGCTACCCACTGCGCCGCCATAAATTATTACACAGTCTAACATACTGTGTATATATATAATAATATAAATTAATCTTCCGTCTCCCCCTATTTTCTCTTTAGTCGCATTGTGGAACATGTGATTGAAAATCAAGCCAAAGGTTAAAGAAAGTGACACTTTTTCATGATAAATTGCAGATACATGCTTATTGCAGTTGTCGTTCCATTAAAATGTAATGCAGCAGAGCACTGGTCATGAAGATGTCACCAGCTTGGAGTATGCATCTTTAATGACGGTTATCGTTGTGCTGGGAAAGTCATAAAAAAAAAAAACCCCCAGCATGATGGAAAAAAATTAAAATGATTTAATGACACAGAAGGGGTAAACTGTTTAATCAACACAGAAGACACATTTACTGGCATTAAAATAAATCATAATATTCTCGATATACGACTACATGTGCTTTTTAAAAAAAATATAAATTACATTGACATGTTTCCCAAGCGACAACACAACAATCAGCATTTTCTTTTTAAATGTTTTTTATTTATTTATTTTTTTATCACCCCAAATTCACACAGTGCAGCTTTAAGGCCATTCAATTTCCTTTGTGGCCGTGTGGTGCAGAGCGTATGATGTTTGCAGAGAACTTGTTTGTCGATGCAGCGTGACCTGCGGCTGTTATGTTTAGTTTGCAGTATGGGTTTAATGGAGCCTTCGGTGTATAATAATAACATTTGGTGTTGCTATATTGTAAATGATGTCTGGGATAATAGAGAGTAAGAGGAAGTGGGTAACAGAGGGAGAGACAGGAAATGTAAAATTATTAAATCCTAACGGATGATTGACAACGTTCCCACTAGACGTCAGTATGAACCCATCTGACACCCGACTGCATGAAACTCTGGGCCAAATCAATTTTTCAAACCCAGCTTTATTCATTCTGTGTCCACATTTTCGACATAGCTGACATGCTAAAATTTAACCTTTTTTTTTTTTTTTTTAAGCTCTTCAATCACAAATCCCATTTAAGGACGTCAAGATTTGAATCTCACAATCGAGTGCATCCTCCATCTACTCATCATCACCCAGTCTTCACAGATTCACCCACTTCACTATCCGTTTCAGACTCAGCAGAGTCATCCACCGCCGTCGCCACTACCACCACCACCCATATCGGTTATAAATGACACTTTAGCTTGCAGCTGCTTGTGGGCAGATGCCCTTCAATCACAAATCTCCCTGAACAGTCTAAGCACCAAAGACTTCCTGACAGACTAATTATCGCATATCATCTGCTCTAAACAATTATCTGTACTTCATCCACTCATCTGCCCTGATTGGAATATTTGTAGGATTGAACCTCTTCTGGGTTGTATGTTTGGAAAGTCTGAAATTCAGTCACTTTTGTGTTATATCAAGGTGACATAAGGAAAATGTGGGAAGCAGAACTTCATATATATTACTTACGTCGGGGGGAGCAGGTGGTAAATAGAGAGGTGAGGGAGAATAAGGAGGAACAGGAGAGGAGAGCAATGAGACAGAACGACAGAGTAAAGGAGGTGAGAAGGAGGAGGGAGAAAGAGGGAGCATTAGACTTTAATGAAGCCCTCGGTGCATCGCACAATCTGATAAGGTGACACTCCAGATGCAGCAATATGGCTTGATAGTTGTGTGTGTGTGTGCATGTGTGTGTGTGTGTGTGTGTGTGTGTGTGTGTGTGTGTGTGTGTGTGTGTGTGTGTGTTTGGCAGATGTCAGGCCCAGACCAAATGTTGCTTGTACACACTGAATGCCCGACAACCTGCCACCGCAGTGGAGGTGTTGCAGTCACTCACCTGCAAACCGTGACCCTGAGTGTGTGTGTGTGTGTGTGTGTGTGTGTGTGTGTGTGTATCAATTGTCTCATGTAAAGAATGACATTCAAGTGGAGCAAAGTTAAGAAAAGCATCATTTTTTTTGCTGTTTTTGAGAAAAAAAAACCCCCAAGTTGAATTGAACGATTTAAGATGTCCTTTTTGTGATTAAGAAACATCTGATAAATAAAAGATTTTGCGTAAATATAATAAACAATGGAGGCTGAATAATTTTGCCTCTGACTATTTAACATATTCCCTCATCTGGGAGTCGATACCACTTACTAACTTTAACAGGAAAGGATTATTGAAAGGGCAGCACTAGCCTGAAGCTTGAATTACAATTTTAAGCCCTGTTGTTGTGTGGATGTTTGGGTGTGCGTCCAACCCCTCCCCATACGTTACGCCTCACCTCATCTCCACCTGTTGTGGAGGGTAACCAGCCACTTGTCTTAATTAGGGCACGGTGTGTAAAAGCCCTGATTGCCAGCAATGTGGCTCCGCTGGGCCAGATGGTACCGTCAGCGATGAGAAAACTCGTGATAAAGTACGTAATACTTCACTTTCTGGTGAAGAAAGAGTGGAAGTTTGGTTTCTTTTTGGCGTTTTACAATGAATTAATGTCTTCTTTCTGTAACTTGCACTGTAATTAAAGACCTTCTGCACTCCTCTATTTTTAGTAACTGGGTAATAAAACGTAATAAAACATCCTCTGGACAAGCGCGGTTTCTTGAGTGCAAACAGAAAACAAACATTCCAAACGTTCTCTTAAAAATGGCTACACCTCATCCGACATACTCTTGTATGTGACAAAAAATACATTTATTTTGTCAGGACTGTTTTCTGCAAATAAGGAAATAAGATGTTCCCAACTTGACAGCTGGAAAAAGAAGAACCTGTTGTGTTGAGATTGCATTTAAAGAAAAAATGCAGCTGACGTCTTAAGTTGCGTAGAACGAAGTGGAAAAGAGGAGGTCGTGTCGAAGTCTTGGGTTTGAAAGTGGGACCATTAAAATCGCAGGAGCAGGTGGGGGGGAAGCTGTAAAATGCACTGGGGTGAAACCATTAAGGAGCTCAGGGATGTGATGGAGGAGACACACGGGTCGGTGGGAGGGAGACGGAAAAAGACAAGAATTCCGACGGTGATGTGTGCCGACTGCTACACGGGTGTCGGCACGGTGTGCGTACTTGTGCGTAATGGGGGGGTTGTCAGCCAACGCGTGTGGCAGTCGGCCTACGGTGGCCTGTCAGGCAGCCGACAGACCTCATCAACACCGTCTGAAAACAGCAAGGCGAGGGAGGAGAGGAACTGATCAGCACATGATATATTGTTAGGTTTATCAATCAGTTAACGTTTCAGCTGTTGCTTCCTCCTGCCGTGAGGGAACTTTTGCAGAGGTGAAATAACACAGGGGCCATACGGTGAATTTGACATTTAAACGTCTAAATTTAGGTGAGTCAAATCCGACTCTTCACTAAATTCACGTTTTTCTCGTCAAATGTATTTGTTTCCTTTTTCATCTTTAACATTTCTCATCGCACATTATGCATTGAGGTGCTTTCCGTTTGATGGGGGTGGGTGGGGGGTGGGACATTTACCGTGTCACTGGAAGGACGTTAAATGGCAGGGATGAGCTCTTGAGCCGACGCTTACACTTGGGCTATCGATCGACACAGGGTGTTCACTTAAGGCGTCACTCTCAAGACACGAAGGCTGGGACGCGCTGAAAAGGCCACATATGGCGAGTCATCCCTCCAACGTCGGGTGCATTCGCAGGTTTGAAGTAGGTTTTTCGCATTTACAGCTCGGGGTGCCATATGGCAGCCGCTAATTATGACACCTGAAGTCAGTAGGGAAAATTCGGGAGGAAGAGAGACGGAGAGAGACAAAGTTGATGATGAAGAGACAAACTTGTTCTTCCAAGCAGTCATTCTGGCTTTAAATAAATGTTAGTCTTCATTACATTTCATTGCATTTGTCTTCAGAAGAAGGGGATTTATTTTCATGCCCGTGTGTGTTTGTAACATCATCTTGATGGAGGTTTTCTTCCTCTCGATGTATATAACACAACGGTTATCATCAAACCTGACAAATCCATCTTGGCTCAGACTGAGGACGTGTGTCTAAGCCAGATGTGAAAACGCTAACAGCGTCAGGATGTGAGGTTTCAGTGAAGGCGGTCGTGATGGTGTTGTATTTAAAGACAGGTCTACCGATCAGAGTCCAAGAGGAGCAGAAGCAGGACGACGGTTAACTGCAGCTGGAGGCATGGCTCATGGCTCGCAAGTTCATCAAATACTGGTGGAGATTTAACACTTTGTACGAGAAAAAGAACAAATACTTTGAAATATAAGGAGTCCTGGGTCTGGCAGGTTTGAGGAAAAGGTTACACTCTTCTTAAGATCATTTTATAAACATCTTGCGGGAAAAATCTCTACGTAGACAATAGGAAAGGCTTTTTCCACTCACGTCCTGTGTCATTATATTCCATTAGCAAACACATTATGTAAACGTTCCTGTATTACAAGGAGATGGAATTTGATTAAAAAAAGTTTTCTTTTTTTCCTTCCCTTGCAAACGGTTTCACAATTCTGTACTGTTAGATGACATCAGCAGTAAAGGGAGGTTTTAAAGCCCTGCAAAGAAAAAAAAAACAGCCCCCAATTGAAACACTGGTGCTTTAGCTGTGTCAGCAGAGTTAAGACTCCTTAGTTCTTCTACTTGTAAAAAAAATAAAAATCCAAGATTCTTTTTTTCTTTTCTTTTTTTACGTTGGTATTGAAGATTCCAGAAGAGGGCAGTGAAAAGCCAACAAATCTGTCAATTCAATTGAAATATTTAATTTATTGAACATTTCAATTTAATAAAATGTTCATTAAATTGATTCCATCCATCTTTAACACGAAAAGAGAAAACACATCAAGTGAGCACAAGAACTTTTGCTTTTAAACAGATATGCATGCTTTTCCATTATCATTTTGTGTTCAGAATCTGTGCCAAAATAAATGTATGGGTATCCTGTATGCAGACAAAAATATTTGAGAAATAATGCAATTATTGATTCATTCAGGAATAAACCTGTCTCATACTTGTTGCCAACATGAATTCATTTTAAGGTTATACTTCCAAATGATATCAGCAGAATTTTAAATATCTGAAGTGAATTCAATCGCATTTAGGTTAAAAGGATTCACAGATCATTGCATTCTATTGATATCGATATTTTCCACCTTTCTAAGGGAAGAGGTGTGGATATACGCTCCAATGCATCACATCTGCTTCCACCACTTCTCGCAGCTTCATGTGTGAATCTGCGTCTCGAACCATATCTATTTTCACAAACTGATTTTTTTTTTGGGCTGTCTGCTGGGCTTACATGGTCTGACACCCTGCATGTTTCACCAAAACCAAGATGTGTGTGTATGTGTGCACGCATGTGTGCATGTGTGTGTGTCTGTGTGTTTGTGTATACATGGTTTGAAGCCATGTCTTTAAAAATTTGCTTCAGTCAACCATAGACAGATATGAAGGCAGAGGTAGATGATGCAGGATGTTCGCCATTTTTACATCTGTGCAAGGCACACAAACACACACAGATACACTCAAGAGCATTTTAATTCACTCGCTGGTACACACCTTACTGCACATGCATGCAACACACGTAATCTCTAAACACTACCTCTGTGACAGACGTCACAGAAAATACGAGGATTCGACGCTGTCCATGCCCACTCACATTCAAGCACAAGCAGAAAGCAGGATATGCCTCTTCCATCACACACACACACACACACACACACACACACACACACACACACACACACACACACACACACACTGACAGAATAGAGTGTGGGTAGTGACAGCAGTGCTGTAGCACACAGGGACAAGAACATAGAAAGAGAAGGGGGTGTGCTCCAAAAGCCAATGAGAGCTGACAAGTCTTCCCATAGGCTTTCTGCAATGCAACCACTCCAACACAACAGTCAGTTCTCTGTGTGTGTGTGTGTGTGTGTGTGTGTGTGTGTGTGTGTGTGTGTCAGAAAACAAGAGGAAAGTGACACAAAAAAAGACCACTGGCACTATCTTTAGTGTGAAGACTGAAAAATTGGCATTGTCAGATTTTCACGGAATGAGAGTTTGATTTCATTCCTAATCGCATTACTCCCTTTATTTTTTTGTTTGCTCTAATAAAATACATAAATATCTTATATATACATATATAATATGTATGTTGTTGATATATAATTTGATATACAACTCCAAACTATAATAATCCATGGTGTAAAGAGTGTATTTCATGCCTGAGGAATACACTAGTCACAATCACATCATTCCACTGAAACTACAGCAGCATCCATGAGATAAGCCAACAGTGACCTGTAAGAATATATTATTCCATTAATGTGAAACTAGAAGCAGAAAAGTAGACCCCGTTCAGAGGTTTTTCTCTGCATTCAGTCCATACAGTAAATAGCGACAGCAGGAGGCTGATTTGCAGTAGATGGTCAGCAGGCTGGAGTGAATAAAAACCTTCTCTCACTTGGAAGTCAGAAGCATAATCCAGATGGAGGCCCTCTGATTATATATTACATAACATTTCCATATTTAAATATCTTAAAAAGAACAGACTTGTTTATTGTGTGTACTGACTTTGTCGTGAATACTTCCACTCATGTTTAAAGGCCAGGCAAATCAATAACTTTATTATAACTACAAGTCCAGTTTCTTTGCCTGTGACTCAAATATCACCCGGATTATAAACACTACCTCACCTCTGAACATGTCTACCTCATGTTATGTCAGATGACAATGACAACAGCTACTCTGATACAACACTAACATAAAAAGAAAATACAGACAGATAACATTTCTGTTGGAAATGATGGATTATGTCTCTATTTGTTTTTTTTATTGTCTCTCCCACAGTCCACTCGAGTCTCTTATCCACTTTCGCTGTTATGTCTTCTTCCTTATTGCCTGGTTTTCCATTATTCATTAGGATTTCTTCCCCTTCTCCTGCTCTGTTTCA
This sequence comes from Antennarius striatus, assembly GCF_040054535.1. Lineage (NCBI taxonomy): Eukaryota > Metazoa > Chordata > Actinopteri > Lophiiformes > Antennariidae > Antennarius > Antennarius striatus. Next base: position 3,337,660 of record NC_090798.1, on the reverse strand, counting down.
CACATTTCTACATTTGTCTCTAACCCTTGTTTACTTCCTGCATCTGCCTCTGCCTACGGCACACAAACACACACAACAATCTGTTTAAGCACGTTCGTATCTCACTAAAGACAAAATGTTGATGTCTTTGGACCATTCAGATCCTCCATCAAACCTCTATTAAACCTCCATTTAATCACATAAAGGGATGACTTTTCATTTTTTAAATAATAATTCAATAATTTATAAGTTGATGAATAATGTATTGCAACACAAACTGTGATATACTACATTGTACTTATTTAAGGAAAGACAAAGATTAAAATTATACTCCAATAATGTGATGTAAAATTGTATTTATGTGCTCATCTAGCAATATATGAAAACACCGGTTTTGTAAACATTTGGAATTTATAAATAATTACATTTTTACTGTAGATAGAAATATTTTTTTGAAGCAAAATATTTGATTTTTCTATAAAATTGGGTTTTTTTTATTCCAGACTATTGATTCGTTTTACCGATATCTTGTTATCCTCCTCTTTCTTTTGGTATATTTATTCTTTGTGTTCCCTCGGTGTGTAAATCTGTCTCTTACCTCCTGTTTATAGATTCCTGGCTTCCCTTGTATTTTTTGGATTGTTTGTTCGTCTGAGTTTAGATTTTTACTTGATCCTGGAGAATGCTGTTGACTATTTGTAGTACTAAACTCCTGAAGTGCACCATTTGTGTCTCCTATTCTTCAAAATCTCTATTTTTTTTGTGGCATATACCTCATCTGTACTATCCATTCGTAACCATAACATGGTTGCCAATCCCCGATGCTCGGTTTGTGTTGAAATTAAGTAGAATCTATCAGTAGGGAAGATGTCTGCATGCTAGTAAACATGGAAAAAGCAAGTCTTCCTCTTTGGAAATGATTTATGAGAAAGAATTTGCATTGAATCCTCAGTTGGACCTCAAGGGCACAAAAAATGCTTCTGTCATTAACCTTGAATGTAAGCAGAAAGCTTGTTTATTTACAAGAACATTTCCCATGGTAACTATACAGACGCTGGCTGTGTTACAGCAACATTATTAGTTTTATCCTTTGGTGACAGGTGGAAGACTTCCAAAGCACACATTTCTCCTGCTACGGCATTTATTTGACTAAGACTGATATGACTAATGTGTTAGCAAACAGGTTCATACTGAGATAGGTTATTCTGAATGCTTGATGATGGTTATCAGTCCACTGTTCGTTCTCCTTGCAGCTTTGATTTGACTTCAGTCTAATCCTGTGGGATTTGCTAAGTGCTCAGCCATGTTCATCAGTTGGTTGCTCAATTTTGCCGGCTGTTTGTTGCTGTGCTGGTACATATGTTTCACACATCACAAATCCTGGGTGAAAAAACAGTGACTGGAATTGAGGTTACTGAGATGTGTGAGACTGAACCAAGATGGAAAAAGTTGCAAAAAAACAGAAACAATGTCCTGAAAGACACTAAAATACTCGATCCTGATTTAAACTATTTCTGCACCCAATGAAAAAGATTGCTCATTGATTCACATTAAGGTTGAGATTTTGAACTCCTGCTATTATTCTGCTATGATGACACATATGATTTATCTACGTCAGCACAAAACAGAGTTTACACACACACACACACACACACACACACACACACACACACACACACACACACACACACAGACACACACACACACAGACACACACACATATATATATATATATTTTTATTTATAAAAAATTTTTTTTAAATATATTTATATAATATTTATTTATTTATATACATATATACATACAGTATATATATATATATATATATTTATAAAAAATTTTTTATAAATAAATATATATATATATTATTTATTTATAAAAAATTTTTTTAAATATATTTATATAATATTTATTTATTTATATACATATATACATACAGTATATACAGATATATATATGTATATATATATATATATATTTTTTTAAATATTTTATATATTTATATATTTATATTTATAATTTGGGTATAAAAACACAGTAAATGTACAGGATTAAAAACTTCTTGAATCTCATTCACATTCTGAAAACAACAGCGTCCACTTTGGAGTCCCCGCGCATCGCATTCAGACAATCATGGTGGAAAATTAGAGGAGATGAAAAAGATAATACCACGTCTCATTCAAATTTAGATCAATCTGAAAGTCTGATCTTGATTGATGATCGCCCCGTTTCCTCACAGTTTCGAAATGGTTTAGATTTTTATTTTTTTTAATTCAAATAGTGTCACCGCTCAGTGGTCAACCTTGGTTTCAGTCCAATTATTTGTACTTGGGCCTTTGATGAGTCATGAGACATTCCAGGAAGAGAAATCCATCAGCCTTGAGAAGCTAAAATGTGTTTTCAAACACTGAGGTGAGGTTGGCATGAGAATGGAGACAAGGTCAGCTTTGCTAGACTGCAACAGCTAACTCTCAGCGTCCAAAAACAGACTTTCAATTTAATTATGATTAGAGTTTGCACCAATTCCAAATATTTTCTTACAAACAGAGCAACAACATTTTGTTGTTTCTCTGATAAACATATCCCATTTTTGTGAAAAAAGACTGAGAAAGGCGCGGCTTAAGAAAGGTTTCAAAAGTGCTCCATCTATAACAATATTGCTATAAACTGATTAAAATTTACCATCAAGACCAGCCCTTCTTTTAATCTTTCATCCAATTTCCTTGTGGCTGTTGAGTCAAAAAACCTTAAAAAGTTAATTTCAGAAATCACAAGCCCATGCAGCAGAACTACAGCTATGAATAATTCAGAATTGTTCAAAGGTGTTAAGCAACTGGCCTTATTGTTAAAAAGGTTATAATAGGGCTCGCAATGATGGTGTGCAATGATGCATTCCGCTCAGGCGCTGAGCTGAACTGTGCAGAATTAAAATGGCAAACCTGTTCTGCTCCCTCAAGCACTCCCATCAGCCTCCGGCACACGGGTGCTCAACCCACTCCCCACCTATCCGCAGCTGAAATCTGCACTCAGGTGCATCTGTTGTCTGCTAAAAAAAGGCCATTCCAGGTCATGTGTGGTGTTCATCACAGATTCTTTCACTCTCATAGTGAGCAAAAAATAAATAGATTAAATGCACTTCCTACAAATCAAGTCATGAACACACTGGGCTGCATGAAAAATATTTCTCCTGCCAAGAAGCTGTTTGTCACATTCTGGGATTCAGGAGTGCTCAAGAGGCGAAAATTCATGAAAATAAAATCGTCTTTATATTGACGTTTTCACGGCCAGACTGGCGGGTGTGTCACATGAAGAAATAGTCCACAGACAGCCAGGAAATAGATTTTAAACAGTTGTCGGGGTTGGTTTTTTTCACTTTTGCGTCATGTTGTTGTGTTGTGCGAAGGATGACTTGTAAAACTCCAGTACTTTTCCTACTCTGGAAAGCCTCACTGAGTCACATTCGGTCTATTCCCTATTGCTGTTACAGCCATCAATCAAACTCTCAATTCGGTCGCTGGAAAACACTTACGCGAAGTGGCTGTTAACACCTCGAATACAAAGACTCCAAGATAAATCCTCGTTGGACGCCGCAGAGATTTACCGCGGTAAATAGAGATTTTCTTCCTCATTAAATCGATCCGGTGTCGACTGTCTGAGACACAGGGTACAGAACATTTGTTTGTGCACTTTCATGTACAAGTGTGTAATTTTGTGCATCTATGCTTTGCTTGTGTGGGCAGGTGAGTTAATGTGTTACTCAGCCCAGGTGGGTATTTCACTGTTCCGTTGCCAGTATAATTAGAATCTTCTGTTTCCATGAGGGTAAAAACCATTATTACGTGAAGAGAAGGGCTGAAGCAAACAATTAGTCCGACAATTCATTTGTGAATCAATGAAAGGCTCTTTATGGTGTTTAATGAGTTCAGCCATGTCCTTGAAAGAAACATAAAGAGATTTATTGACTTGAACTCAAACTTTCAGAAAGAAAAGCAAAGGAATAAAGAGAATTAAAGGGTGGAGGGGATGTATGGTATGAATTCACTGGCATTCATTTCATTCATCTTATCTATTATATTTTTCTGTTGGGTTTTTTTTTCGTTGAATGCGTGGGATGGTAGAAATAGTTGGAAATTTTCCTTCTTTAGCTGAGACAGGCACGACAGGGCCATAATGATTTGATGACGCAGCAGTTTCGAGGAGCCAAAACCAGCAATGAAAGGTCAAAGATCAGTGTAGTAGCCACTGGGGAGTGGAGACATTCCACTTGTTGTTTGACTGATCATCTGATACCATCCAGGTCATTATGAAAGCAGAAATTGTCTTTCTGACATAAATATTATAGTGTCCTTACCTTTAACTGCCTTTCCTCCCAACTATCTTGTATCTTGTGTCTCATCCTAACATAAAATAAGTTGATTTAAGTCTTTTTTTAAAAAACTTTTTTCCATCAGATAGTTTTAAATATCTTTTTCTGTCATTTTTAACTTTTAACAATTTTTTTTTTTTATTTTGGTACTGGACAATCCCCTTATGGATTCATCTAGTTTCTATTTGATCCAGATCAAGACCAGTTCTTCTCAATCTGGACCTCGATTCATGGAAAGGCTTCATTGATTTCATTTTTTTCCACATTTTAACTAAAAAAGTCCAAAAAGTCTGGACTGAGCAAAGTGGGTATAAAAGCACCTTAACTTCTGTGTATTAAGTTCCCTCTAGGTCATCAATAAAATGTTGCTGTGAGAATAAGGGATGGATGGTTGTAAAGAGAAAGTCAAGAGAGAGGAGAAAGGGCACGGCGAAAATAAACGTCAAATGAATCACTGGCGACTCATTCATCCTATTGAACAGGGATAGTGATCGATGGGCTGGCCGATAGATTGATGGAAAAAAAGAGGAGTACAACCAGGGTGACGCACAAAGAAGCCCTTATATACCTGTGGCGCCACTGATTGTCGCACCATAAGTACCTCTCAGCACGTGATTGGCTCCATGGTGGGAGATCCAGCCTACTTACCCTGACAGATCTGTGTGTGTGTGTGTGTGTGTGTGTGTGTGTGTGTGTGTGTGTGTGTGTGTGTGTGTGTGTGTGTGTGTATGTAAGAATGCCATGTGTGATTGCAGAACTTTTAGTTGTGGTTAGGACACGCTGTGTGTGCAGATAGCAGCCAAAAGCTTGATAAGCACCCAGCAAATGAGAGTGCCGCAAAGCAATTATTCTAAATGACTCAAGGCGAGACAGAGAGGAAAGAAGGGGGTGGGGTTGGGGGGTGGGGGGGGGGTAAGGAGGAGAAACAGAGGTGGGTAACAAGATGAAAAAAAGGCAGGACAGAGAGGAAGAGAGGGTAGAGTTGGGTGAGGAATGAAAGCTTGAAGGAAAATGAGCAGAGGAGACAGAAATGAAGTATTCTGGATAGTAGAAGAGACAAGTAAAAATGGAATAGACGGAGGAGGAATGGATAGGATGGATGAGGACAAGGGAGAGTAAAACAGACTGAATTCACGAGAGATTAGAATGCCTTTCAGTTACGATGATTAACTCTTGTTTCTCCCGCTTCTCCATGTTCTGTATCTGTAAGTTTGCATCCCACCTTTGTCTCTCCTTTTTAGTTTCCCTCTGTTCCACCCTCCATATTGTCTTACACTAATGTCTTCAGTTGTTTTCCCCCACTCCCTATCTGTCATTCTTACTTTCCCTCCCTTTTCCCCTTCTGTCAGCCCCCCCTGATAGGAAAGTGAATCAGACCGTGAATAAGGAGGCGATCGCTTCTCTGAAAAGAATCTGGATCAAAACTTCTTTTTAACTTTCCCCAAATTGAAACTGCCAACGCTGAAAGGACCAAGAGGCTTGTTTGAGGAGTCCCATTTCTTGACAGTACTGTAATATCTTGTCGATTACAATTTTGTAAGAACCACAAGAGTCTCTGTTTCAATTACAACAGGATCATTCTTTAGGATTGAATCACTCTGTGGAGTTTAGTGCATCTGCACCACTATATGAAATTTCCAAGTATATCTAGCAGATAGGACGGTGGTGACGGACACTGGTCCTGCCCACTTGTCTGATTTCTATTTGTCATTTTTCTATGGATTTTAGAGCGAAGTCCTAATATTTGTGATTTTGGATTATGAGTTTTGTTTTGTTTTAATCTGCTGTATGAGACATTTGCTTGCCCTGGATGCCAACCAGCATTTTATTATCTTTTTTTAATAAAATTTGTATATCCATCTTCTGTTCCATCTTCGGGCAGGACCTGTGTATACATAGTTTTAAGGAGAGGGCTGCATAGTTTCAAACAATCCCCAGCTTAATAGTACCAGGTTGTGAATCGACCATCCCCTTGTGGGATACATATAAAAAAACTGCTGTCAACAACATAAAATAACCTTTAATTTAACCTTTCAAAAGAAGTGCATGTGTCACTTCTTCTGAAACATTTTATTCATGAGCTGAACCTGCAATGGACCCATACTAGCATGAAAATAGAACAATTTGTCACCTTATTGGGAGTTCTGCTCGAATCGAGGGCAGTTGGGTGTTTCTGATATTAATGACAATAGTATTATTCTGTTTGCTGCACTGATTACTGAACTTCCTGAAGAAGATTCTCATGTTGAAAACAACTAAGAAATGATCACAGTACCTGTGGGACTTCAAATTCATTTTTGAAGAATTACTGTATGTATATTACGTTCCAGGTAAATTAGAAATATGGTTTATTTAGGTCAATAATAATCTCGTATTCTCTATTAGTATTCTGTCTTTATATTGTGGTTTGACATTGAAGATTTCTCCGTGTCAAGCGTTTTTCTTGGAGACCAAAAACAATTAGTATGAGTTGAGTTAAATGGCCACAAGAATTATTTGCTCCCACTTCCGAACCAAACCCCCCCCCCCAAAAAAAAAATTACAGTTGTAGCAAGTATTGAATTTCTATAAATTAGACATTAAAATGTATGTATTGCAGACATTTCTCAGTGAATTTAAGGTTCCTAAAGATCATTAAAATTGCTGTTGAGCTTAGCTTTGCAAAGTGCAGTTTTTGACAAAGTTGCTTCAAGGACAAAGGAACATCTAACGTTAACGTAAGCACTTATGGTACCGGAGGGCAGTTTGGATTAAAATAGTGCCACCTAAGCTTGTTTATTCATCAAGACTCGTCCTGAAGAAAATACATTTGAAGACTCGCACAAAGAATATGTCTCTCCTAGCGCTTTTCTTTGTCCATTCACATCAGAGAGGTCATTCTTTCTCCACTTGCTTTATTGCGGAGGTTTCCCTTTCCCCCTCTCTGCCTTCCAGCTTGTTCCCATCAACATGCTCAGCCCTGTTTCTACCACTTTCTCCTATCCATTTTTTTTGTTTTTCCATCATTTGTTCCCTCGTTGCCCCGATCGTTCATTGTCCCCCTCCTCACCTCAGCTCTCTGTCCTTGTTTCACCCAGTTCCATCTTCATTTCTCCATGCATCTCTCACATCTCTTAGCTAATCTGAGTTATTTTCATACGCAAACTGAAAGATGTGAAGCTATTCCCCAGGAGAACCGGGAGCCTTCAACTTGAAAGGGAAAACAGATATCCAACACGCAGCACAGACACACACACACACACACACACACATATAAAATAACCCCCTAAAAACACAACGAAAGGAAAAAGAGCACGAGATGTTGTCAAATCCAAAAGTGGGGTCCATATAATTGAACGCTTTTCAACCAGATCCGATCACCACATCCAAACAATATTGCATGTTCCATGACTCACCTGCCCCCTCCCCTCCCTTCCTCTCCTTCTTTATGCCATATTTAATAAAGCAGACGTGCCTTTAAAAGAAAAAAATCTCTTATCTGGCGCTGTCAACTCCAACTCACTTCTGTTGACTGCAGCGTAACGATATTAAATATGACATTGCCATGACCATAGCAGTTTTCTCATCACTTTAATTAAATTATTTTAAAGTTAGAGTGGTACATCAAGTGATGTGGAGGAGTTTAACTTCATTCATATTCACAAGGACATTTCAGAGACCTTAAATTGTGACTCCCTATTAGCAGACTTTTTTTTTTTTTTTTTTAATATGTAAGGATTTTTCTTTCTTTGTTTGATGAAATGACAACCGCCTTTGACTTTTCTATTTTTGTTCAATTTGTCACCAAGATATAGTTCATTGCCTCCATCGGCAAAATAATCAAAATGCTTTATTTGTTCATCTGCCTGTTAGCAGGATGACTCAGAGTTATGAACTCTGAAGGAACAAAAACTGCTGATCCAGATGAATATCTGGATGCAGAATTCTTTTCAAATCCCCATAGGATTTAGAACTGATTAACATTTGATCCACATTCAAATAATATTGCAGATCTGGTGATCCAGAACATTCAAATTTTAAGGACCCACGGTTAAACCAGCTATAATTAAACGGATGAAGCAAAGACCACAGACTGGTGTGTTAATATCAACAGGATAGAAGTACTGTAGAGAGACAAAATAACACAATATGACAAAAATGTAGACACATCTGTTTATGTTATATTGTGTGTGTGCACTTCTTTCGTGCACACATACAAAAGAACTGATAGTTTTCTTAATTATCTTCAGAAAATAGCTAGATCCTTAAGAAATAATGCAATTTTCCAGAATAACTATTAAACTGATGATGATAATAATATGATACAAAATTCCAGAGGCAGATTTTCATATTCAAGGAGTCAAAAGTAACATAGCGGATGCCAGAAATAAAAAAAAAAGTCAATATGGTCTGTATTTGTAGTCATGAAAGAACTCATCTTCATCGGGCCTTAGTTTAACATCATTTCACTGAAATTTGCACATAATTTGAAAACATTAAAGATATTCTCAGGCTGACCTGGATGAATGTTTAATGCCTGAATTCTTCCCGGCCACCCAACAGTGATATCACAGCGTGCTTCTACAAGATGCTGCTTAGCCAGCTAGTAATTAGCTTTTTAATTTGAAAGTGTTTCTACTTTGTAACAGAAACACAATGTATTGAACACAGCTTAATCTAAGTGGGGGGGGGGGTATTGATTTGCAATATGGAGTGGTTTCCTATCATCTCTTAAATAGTGCTTCTTTTTCAAAGTGTTCAAAATGATCAGACTACTTTTTAGCCTGTCTGTTTACAAAGAGTTTTATCAAGAGGAAGTGTGAAATCCAGCGCTGCTCTGGATCTCTGTGCATGTGTCAACACTGTCCATGTTTGGGTTTTTTTTGCTTTCTGTTTTCGGTAATTGGTCGCACTTTTGCATTCTGGTAAACAATAAATGTAAAATTGTCATTTCACGTGAGTACTGCCGCGACATCCTTTCATCCTTGTGCCTCAAAATATGAAAAACCCAGATGATCATCTCGGGTGGAACAAGTCTTTCTTTCAATGCTGGGACAGGCGCTTCCTGTCCCTGTTTTTTTTTTGTTTTTTTTTACTTCAAATGGGTTTATCATGTGAAAGCAGAATGGTGTTGGATGATAGTGTAACCACTTAACCGCACATTCAAATGAGGAAAAAAAAAAAAAAATCCCTTTTCATTCATATTTCACCACCTTCTTCCAGTGCAGGTGGGTCGGTGTAACTTCGTGAGCTGAGATGAAGTGGGTGAGAATGAATATGTAATCAGTCTGTCACACTCGCAGGCCAAAAAGCCATTTTATCGCTTCGTCAACTCTTGGAGAAGACACTGAAAGTCAAGGGGCAGACGTTCACAATCATAATTTAACACTTGCATTAAATATGAGGCGGTTAGAATATTAAAGTAATTTCTGGGGTGAAAATATATATTCATCCCTGTTCCTCACAATAAATGAAGAATACACATAGTTACAACTTTAAATTGGAGGCTTGCGCCATTTCATCTCTCATCTCACAGTTACTTTGTGTCTTAGGGTGGACAGGTTTTTGAAGAGGTTATAGAAGCAATATGGAGGAGTATTACTGAAAAGGTTCAGGGGCAGCGTAGGTACAATTCAGATATGCACAATGAAGTAATAAAAAAAATTGATGTGGAAAGGTGAAATTCTCTGTCTGCATGTCTTGATGTATTTAAGACTTCACAGAATATCTCTGCTTCCATCGTTTTATATTTACTCAATACATCATAACAGCTTTCTCTAACTGTACAGTATTCATATTTGGTGGAAAATGTCCTTGACTTTTCTTCATTGTCCTCTTGTGTATGAAATGATGACAATAGCTGATCCACACAAGCTTTGAAATGGATGAATCCACTTTTGTATGTGGTTTTCATAAACCTAAACTAAGCCTTTTTTCTGCGTGTCACCACAAGTTGAATACTCTCCAATTGTTTGTGTGTATATATATATATATATATATAAAAAGATAATATATTTTTCTCTTCATGTTGGAAAGAGACAGGAAGTTTTGGAATATATTTCAACATTTCAGAGTTAACAGATGTCTCAGATGGCCAATCATGGCAAGAAGATCTCCTGCTTGGTAAATTGGGATGCTAGTTATCCTTAAGTTTGCACACTAGCTGTCTGTGAGTAAGTCCTGGATTAATGCAGGAAAGTTTAATTTAAAAGAAGAAGCCTGGAGGGGGGGGGGGGGGTGGGGGTTGCTAACTCCATCCTGCGGAGATTAGGCACAGATTTCACACCTGTTATGTTTAATAATTTCTCTCTTCTCCATGGATCCTGTTTGGAGATCAGCACAGGACTTATGAAAGACAGCATATAAATTTTTTAGTGCTCCAGACCATGCACGTTCAATATTTAAACAACTGCAACAGCCGAGGTACAGCACATTAACATTAAAACCACCTGGAGAAGAGCTATCTGGTTGACAAGTTTAGAGAAGTCTGCTTAACAGTTCTACAGTTTCATTGATTCGGTTTTCATCAATGAACAGATACGAGGATGGATTTCCACACACTATCTTGTTTTTTTCCCCCAGCTCTGGAAATATAGATGAGAATTCAGGAAATACACACTTGGTTCAGTTGAATCTGAAATTTTCCAAACAACACAATCCCAGACTATCAAAAAAACCTACAATAGTGTGTATTTTTACACTTACCTTGAGCAGGCAACATCCTAACAAAGAACCTGTGATGATCGCCACCATCAATTGATGAAATCTTCTTGCAAAGGTCAAAAAATAAATAAATAAAATCAATCGGTTGATGATGGTGATCATCAGGGATTTAAACATTTTTTTGAAAACACCAGGTAAAAGCAAAAATAGAAACAGCCAAACTGGCTTCATTTAGTTTCACAGTTCTTGATTATTTCTGCACGAGTAGATCATCCTGAGCGGTGAGAGGATTGCTGAAGTGACTTATTAAAAACGTTAAGTATTATGAATCTAAAATAGTTTCCATGGGATCTCAGGAACTAATGCATAAAATATATTCTCATTAAGGGCAAGTCACAAATTTACTATTAGACTTGAAGGGGCTTTGCTTTGCTCTTTACCTGAGGCAAACAATATGGCTGCTGTGCAATTATAGCTCTGCTGCTTGCTGGTGTGTTGTTTACCTGTGTGCTTTAGGGGGAATCTTCGCCCATTATTCTGTATATACTATATATATACAGTATATATTTTTTTTATGTATTTCCTAAGCAATTGCAGTCGCTGAGCTGAACCGCTGGTCCTCTTCAGCAATCAAAAGCACACACAGCAGCAGCCACGGCAGCAGAGTTCTTTTATTTGAATGGAGACTGTTGAGAGTGATTTACTTGCAAGGAAACTAGGGCAGTTGCTCTCAGTCAAGGATTGCGTCTGGCAGGCTGACCCCGGCCGCGATTTTCATTCTGAAGCTTCTCGTGTGACACGCATGAACGCACACAAGAGTTTCTTTTGCAACCCTGGCGCTCCTTTATTTTCTGCCCACCCACTCTGCCTGTGGATTAGCTGTAGAGGAGATTGTCAGTGATTGAGGAGACACGAGTGGAGAGGGAAACTGAGAAATGCTGTTTTTCCAATGTCGAAGCGAGTTATTGTTTAATCCACTCAAGGTGAAGATAAGGTAGCAAATGCACACAGATGAACGCTCGCGCTGGAAGGGGAAGGGAGTGGAGATGGAACTGCATCTTCCTGGAAATATAACTTGACCTCAGCATGCACACACACACACAAGTCCTTGAGATCTTCAAATACTGATTTAATATCACTGCAGTTTGCTAAGTAGGGTCGGATGTTGCACTAGCTAGTGTTAACATGGTGCAGCAATGGGTTGCAAACAGTCCTTGTTAAAACATCAGATCCTATGTGACAGATTGATGAGACAACGACAAGTCAATCAAAACTAGAACATTTTGTGCTCTTTATACTTTGAATTTGTTTAACCATCGTCCAATGGGCTTACATGTAGCTGTAGCTGTTCAATAACGATCAATTGAGGTAGTTCGGCTGTCATGTCATACAAACAATTAATAATAAATAGAAATTAATTTTTCTACTACTAAACTAAAATGCCTTCAAAGAGAAGAAGCAGTGATATGTAATCAAAAATCATATATTAATGCTCTTGGAAGAGATTACTTATGATGACACTCATTCTTTTGGTATATCTGATCAGATTTATGCTGAGTTTGATCAGGAATGGTTTACATCTTCAATTGTATGACTCAAATGACTGGTTTTAGCTGCTCTGATGTTGGAGATAAGAGGTAAATTCTTAAAAATCATACAAAGAATTCATTAATCTTCCTGAATCTCTTCTAAGGTAAAGGAAATTTTCTGATGTTTGATCTTAGCCTTTAATCTTAACCTAAGGATTTAGGATGGTTAATGCTGACAGTGTACAATGACATTGTGCCTGAAATAGCATCATTTCTTTCTCTCATGTTTGTAATTGTGCCTCATTCACAGTTTTTGGACTAATAAGGTCCAACAACTTTAATGCAGGTTAACAAACTGGATGCTTTACCATTATTCTGCTGATACAAGGCAGTTTCCATTGCCATCCCACATTTTGTCCTTATGCGGTTTTTGATTCAAGCAAAATTGAATGCTGATGTTCTCTGTTTTTGACAGCTGGGATTAGTTCTCCCAGCACAATTTGCATGATTTGATAAAAATAGTAAATTCATATTTTGCAGTTTTTATGGATTGTTCTTATAAAGTCAAACCTTGTCTGAGAAATCCTGTTAAAACCTCTATTTTAGATTTATAGCGGGCCTGTTTTTCTGTACAGTATAAAGCTTTTTTTTTTTTTACTTGTGTGTTGTTTAAGAATAATTATTATTGGGTTTTTATTTATAACGATGACTGGACTTTTATGACTAGTCAAGCAGTTCATAAAGTCAATGCACATCACAAAAATCTGTTTTGATCTGAGAGCTGAATCCAACAATTCAGCCCTTGACTGGGTAAGAAAGGTCAATACAGAGTGGATTAATTACAGCAGTCATAGATTAAACCAAGTGTTAATGGTTCCCAAAAGGGAAGCGGGAGTAATTCTTGAAGAAGTAGAAATAACGATTACTCTGATCATCTATGTTGCTTGAAAAGAGTCATTTGTCCCTCTCCCAGACGTGACCAGGATGATTATTACCACTAAGAACTGTGCTTCTTTTATTCTCCAAATAGAGCAATGGATCTGCTTCATATTCACATCTTGAGAATTACTGAAGAATCTGCAGCAAATACAGAAGCCTCTATCTGAAAATGATGCCCCATAGAGCAAAACAATTGAAACGGCCCGTTGCTTTAAACATGAGACAAGCATTGAAATTTATTTTATTTTTTTTCAAATTTTAATTTTTTCAGCCAGTTTTAATTATCTTGACTCTGCTGCTTGTTAGCACTGCCAAACACAGGTAGAGTTTAGGTGATTTGAAATTTGAATATTGGGGCTGATTCATCCTGAGATGTAGAGTCTGGATGTAATTTAAACTTTAAAAGACATTTATCCAGTTATAATCTAGATTTAACATGCTGTAACATATGATTCAAATGGTCACCATGAAAAATTATAAAACATAAAAATATATTGAAATCCAACATAATGGATAAATTATTTTTGCCAACGACAGATCTAAGCAAAAAAAAAAAAAAGTCCTACACCCAGTAATGAACGATAGAAAACCTAAAGACAACGCGATGCTATCGTAAGTGTAATCTCTAGGTTCATCTTTGCTTATGCTTTTTTTCCACCCACTATCTTGCCTTCAGTCTATTTGAGATCATTTTAACGAAGACTTTTAGGAAGGATTAATTCTACAAACTGCAGGAATTTCAATGGAGCTTGAGGAATTTTTGGATACAGTGACAGCTGCCTGTGGGAGCTCTGAAGTCCTGGCACAAAGCAAAGCGGTTGTTGAGTCATTTGTTTTGATCAATGACCTCATCAGTCTTTGGGCATTTTAATTATTTCATGCTGTCGGAGGGGGAAGTATAAATCTTTCTTCGAGACTATATTTAACATCCTAGTCGGTACAGTCATCATGTCAGTAAAAATGTAAGACTTCAAGGAAGGTATTGACTGTTGGATGGACACCACAGTCTTTGTGCATACTGTCTGTTGTGCAGCTTAAAATGATTGATTTTTCAACACATCTGCAAATTGTTTATGTCAACTGTCTGGTCGCGTCTTTGCAGGAAAAGCAAAAAGACAAGGAGAAGAATTCTAATATGTGCATGAAATACTGAGTTGTGATTGGTGAGTCGAGCAGGTTTTCTCTCGCCTTCCTCTATTTGGGTCTTTTTGTGACACCTGCTTTCTACAGTGTGTGCTGTCAAATTAATCCACATCACATTTGCTTGGGTTTCGTAGACCGAGCTGATTCCCATCCATCACTGTCACCACCTGTGTGGAACTCATGAAGCTTCAACCTTCCACATGAATGTTCACTTTTCTGCACAGGAATGAGAATTTGCAGGGATGTCCAGAGTAAACCGCTGTAGAAAGTTTTGATTTTTTGTTTGTTGATAAATTCACTTCATAATGATGTTTTTATTGTGCCTTTTGTACCAAAATGTCTTATTTCAATTAAATTTAAAAAAATAGTATGTCACATTAACAATAAAACACACTCTTATCCACTGTTTCTACCCCTCCACCCCATGTTCAAAATGAAAACATTTCTGAATTGGTCTTTTAAAATGAATGATCTATTCAAAGAAAAGTAATACTATTCTACAAAAGAATCAACTCAAGCCCTGTTTCAGACCTGCCACTTGGAGCTAGCAACAAATCCGGTGCAAATTTCATGTTAAAACAATCTCCATCATCTAAACACAACCTCCTCTGGAAACACGATGAAACCAATCAGGTGCAAATGCAAAAAAAATTGACTATTGTCTGACAGAAATAGCTCCGGGACTGTGAAAACATTGATCCACAAGGAAATAAGAGGCTACAGCTCAGCATCATGAAAAAGGCTAAATGATCATCCGTCTAACAAATGAATCTTTTTCATTCGTTCACTACAGAGATCTTCCAAAATGATACTGTAAATGCCTCGGAGTACCTACATGCGATCTTGATGCTGTCATTTGTCGTTAACTACAGAAATTACCGCTAATTTCATCATAATTTGAGATGCCATTACCATGTCGGAGGTTAATCTGCACTATGAGACACATCTGGGCCCTCTAAGCCTCTATTCCTGGGGGAAGATATCCTGTCTTTACTCAGGTCTGCTGTTGTGATTTTTCCATCAATTTTTGTTTTGTTTTTTTTCAGCATGACAACCACGCACACCACATTCTCACACATCCTCTCCCCTACACTACACTTGAAAGGATTTAATTTTACAGATGTGCCTTGGAGAGATGGTGCTTTTACACCTCTCATCTTTTTGGTGAGAAAAAAAGCCTTAAATCCATCTCCAGTGCCTCTTGGATGAATTTGTGTATTGTTGAGATCTTGCAGACGGCCAATTGAAGTAGCCTAGGAATGCAAGAAAGTATAAATGGGTGCAAAAATAGAAAGTCAGATGGCACTCTATCAAAGCAGACAATGACTGTAGAGCTCTGAATTTATCAAAATAGTGTGGCTGGAAGACTTTCCTCAGAACACTGTCTAGAAAATTCTTCGATTTTCAAGGATACCTTTATCATTTTGTAATCAGAGTAAAAATGTTTTCATGCATCAACCAGAAAACACAAAGAACAGCATGTCTGAGATGGCAGAATTAAAAGAAGGAGTTTTAAAGGAGTTTTAATTTTTGATGATATTATCGCCGGACATTAAAACCAGTTTAGATTGTTAATTAAATACGGAGATGAGGCTGTAGGCTAGAGTGACATGAGCAGATGGGGGAAATGGGTAATCCAATTGGTAGAAATAGAGCTAATAGAGAGAAAAAGGAACAAACAAACAGTAGGATGAGGAATTCTGTGTCCGTGACTCAGAGAGGGACTTCTACAGAAAATGCGGAACAATCTGGCTGTGAGTGGAAGAAGAGGTGATAAATTGAGAGCAGACAGGTGATTATCAGGAGCCAGATGTGTGGATGCTGCGACAGATCCAAACACAGACAAAGAGAAGGGAGAAGGTGACATGAAAGATGCAAGAAAAAAATAAAAAATAAAAATGTGCCTTTCAAGGTGCCAGAATAATCAAGCTTGTATTGCAGCGACTCTCTGAACTCTTGATAAGCCTGTCTATCATCTTCTGAACACGCTACTTGTACAACCTTTGGGTTACTTTTACATTAACTTAAGCTTCCTGTTGGCTCCCTGTTGGGGAGAAAAACATGGTGCTGTGACCTGCTGGTCAAGAGCTGTTTTCAATTTGTAATCCTCTTCCTGCCCCTGAACAAATAAGTGTCCCGATCGATGTTAATTGAATCAGGACGACCAAACTTGAAAGTTGTTGCGCAGCACATGAAAGCTGGCCTGGCACAGAGAGTCCCCTTTTAGAGTAACTTTGTACATCTGACAGGAAAATGAATGTTTCAATAGGCTGTGGAAGGATGACAGCATGTCAGTCCTCCCTCCTATCAATCTTCCATCCTTTCTATCTGTAAGACCATCATGACGATTCATTTATCTCTTTCAATTTCTAATTGGTATGACATGTTGAGTCTACAATAAATTGTGATCGTAATTCAAAGTGAATGCCTAAAAGATGATGAGCTTGAGTTTTTGAGCTGAGTTTTTGTGGGATACTTTAAAGCCCCAGCAGTGCAAACGGACATGGTTACTGATTCTTGCATGCACTGTAATCTTGGAATTGTGTTGGAATTTGATAAGTGTTGGAATTTAAAAATGCTCTAGATAATTTCCAAATGGGATTTTGTTAGTTTAACATTAGAAGTCAGCACCTCCAAAAAATTTCCAACCACGTTTCTCAAGATTCGTGTTGAGTCTGAAGCAATCTCTGGATTTGTTCTCAAATCGTGATGATTTGCCAATCATTACACGTTTCAACCAACAACTACAGACATGGATAGAATAAAAACATGGATACAAGCTGTTGAGTTATGTTTGTGGGATGGCAGAGCTCAGATTCAGAGAAAAGGTGAGGAACTCCAACATTGGGAATGAGGGAGCAGTAGAACCAATGTGCCTTTTGTGTCACGCGCTTTGGTCATCTCATTAGAATGCCTCCAGGGCCCCTCCCTTTGGAGGCATTCCAGGCACATTCAACTGGGAGGAGACCCCAGGGTAGACGTAGAACTCGCTTGAAGTTATGCATCTACCACTGGTCTGGAAATGCCTCAAGATCTCCCAGTAGGGTTTATAAAAATGTTAAAAGAAACTTTTGGAATATCTTTTTTAGCTTCCTGTCAATGGAAACCCAATGCTGAAGAAAATAGATCTATTTGCACTGATGGACAATCTAACTTCATTATGCACTTGTAGGATCAGCAGCTCACACGTTTTCTGCGATTCATCACTCATTCCTTAGATTTCCATTGACTCTGACTTCATCCTGTGTTGTTTGTCTTTTTTTTAGGGGGGGGGGGGTGAAATCTAATATAGCACCTTGACTGACTTTGTAGCGGTACCATTTGTGCAGCTGTCACACCCAGATGATCTATATTTTTTGGAGAGAAACTAGAAAATGTCACCGGCTCTCCAGATGCCAACCCCACTCAGGATCACAATACAAAGGGTTTTTCAGTTTAATCCCCACGGAGCTGTTAACAGTTGTCTGATCAGCCTTAGATGTCAAGGTCAATCTACAGAAGATGGTAATAAATGTTTATGGAGTCGTTTGAAAGGCTGCTCACATTTTACTGACATTGAGGCCCATAAAACAGATGACCGTTACAACCAGCTGTAATAATCTCTCTGGGATTTAAGTCGCTTCCGACAGATAAAAACCGTTTACCACACGCTAATTCATGCCTTGACTTAAGTAGCCCATGTTGCTAAGTAGGTAAAAATGTACCTCATCCACCTCATCCTATGTTGCATTATGGGAAATCCATGTTACAGCCAGCAACATGACCTGACTCGGTGCTGCTGATCAAGCTCATTCCACATGTCAGAGTTTGTATCTCACTGCAAGGATTTCACATCTTTTGAATTTGTACGATGTCAGCATGTGTTTAATTTTGCATCGTTTCAGTCCATTAGTTCACACATTAGTCTGTCACAGAAAGAGAGACGGGGGCCGGAAAGGGTTTTTGAGGCCAAGTGTAAATGTTAATGCAGGGACTGGTAGAAATATGGAGTGAAATGTTTGAATATCATGGATCGATTCTTTGGAATTAGCTATAAACACAGAACTGTTAAAATCACCCATTAAAATCATGGCTAATGTGTTGTCAGAAGTAATTTTATAAGCTTTTGTTCTGTAAGTCAAATATTTACTTTCATTTTAGCTCATCAACCTCAAAGAATAATGTTGCTGGGTATTTAAAGTAGAGTTGAACACTTTTGGTAAAACAAGTGTTGTGGGATTGAAGTGTTTTTTGTGGTTTAATCTCTCACCGTGAGCACCACTTCTCACTTCTCACACGTCGTTATTTGATTCACTTAATATGAAAATGTTAACGTTAATATTGTCTTGTTTAATTGCTGCAATTTGAATTTGAATGAATATGTAAAGTAACTGCTGAAAGTGTTGAAAGAAATTATTATACCATTATATATGTATATATTATATATATATATAAATATACATATACATATATGTCTTCCTCAAGGGCAACTCGGCAGCGCTCGAGAAATGAACTGAAAACTGGTCAGGAGTGAGGCAGAAAGTATGTGATGATTCTTCAGTCCATAAACTAAGACAAATAGAATACTTACCGGCAAATGTCGAGAAGTCTCTTCTTGGTGGTTTAGTCGACTGAATTTCCTGTTTTCTTACACAATAAAACCTTGCCAGGCAACTGGAAGAACACCAAGTTGGACTTAAACACAAGTGCTGGTTTCCAACCCCCTGCATCACAGATGGAAATTCAGAATTATTTCCAGTAAGTTTTCTGTTATTTTCCATGATCACATAACAGCAGCTGGATGAAAACGGTGCACCAGATCCTGCTATATATATACCCTGGTAAACCACAGGTTTACAGTGTTCCTGAAATTTAGTCTTTCTTTTCTTGATCTGGATGATTGACTCCACTGTCAAATCTGGAAATCTCTCATCAATTACTATTAGTTATAAGCAGCTCTTTGTATTATTTGGATTACGAAGTGATTCTGTTCCAGGCTTGTTTTGCATTGCTCCACTAAAAGATTATTTCCATCAAGGTAAAGTTACTTTTCTAACTGGTCAGTGTTAATCTACTGTACATTATCTGAAATTAATGGCACCATGGTAACTCATTATAAAAAGTTATTTACTTTCATCCACCATGTTTCTAAGTTGTTCTGACTCTTTGACCAATCAGGAATTTATTTTTCTAACTCTGGCACCGCATAAATAAATAAATAATAAATCTCCAATGGAGACAAGCTTAGTCATGCATTCCCATGGCTGTTCTCCGTGTTACACACTCATATGGTTAGCCAGATGTTATCTTGGCATATTACCCTTCAAATCTCCAAAGACTTTCCCGCCATTCCCAATTTTTCCAAAGAATTGAAAGTTTGAACTAGAAGGAAAAGGTCAAAGACATGCCAGACGTGTGTGTTTAAACTTTAACGTGTTTGATATTTGAAGTCTCTTTCAGGCGCTCAGAAGTACAAAGTCAAGATAGTTGAAGCTTTAATGTACTTTAAGATACCTGAGTGCAAAATATGGATTCTTTACAAATGTAATCTTTGAAAAATGAATTTTTTTAAGTTTTAATGAAACATCCAGAAGTATTAAACACTTCATTCAACCACAGATGATATTAACTCAAAGTGAAATTATAGATTTTTTTGTCAAATTACTTTAAATCTTTTTTTAAGCTATATTTAGCAGCCATCCTAACCCTTATTATAGATTTTTTTTAGGTTTTCTTTTAAAAAAAATTGTAATCTAATGTGGACAAAGCTACCATATTGTCTTCAAAAGACCTCAAACTTCCAAAGTCAAATAAAATTGAGTCATGTTGATTGTATATTATCAAGATGACACTCATGGTCCGAAACCAAATTAAACCAAATCAAATTAACATCTCCAATGTATCAGGAGGTCTTTTTGGCAGGCCAACTCCAGGCCCTACAGGCTGCTGTACCCAACGGGTATAATTAGTTTATTTGTTATGTAATGCCTGAGCAGTGGATATATACAATTTCCTCTGGGATTAATAAAGTATCTATCTAATGGCTTCTTTGAACTGAATTAGATTAAATGAACAAGGGGCAAAATAAAAGACTTAATAAACAGAAGTGTCAGCTAGTTGCTTAAAAAAATTGTATATTATTCTCTAAGTAACAATCAGTTGCTACCGAAACATTCCAGATTATCTATATAGTTATATAGTTATATATATAGTTCCTCAGACTCACTTGCAGCTCATATATTTACAAGATACTGCAGGAGACCAATACTGAAAATGGTTTTGCACTGTGTGAGTTGACGTACTCAAAAGAATAGATCCCCCTTTTGAAAGACTACTTTAATTTAGCCTCGCAAGTAAAACACATTTGGCCTTTATTCTGAGGGAAAAACTTCTCATTCTGTCATAACCGCTAGCAACGCAGTAAGAAAGTCAGGCAAATAAGAGACATAATGAAAAAATAACTGTTGCGATTTTAGCCTTTATGAATACCATCTCTTTTCAGTTACTGTTTACACTAGGCAACAGCAGGACATTTTATTAGCTTCTCGTTCTATATCTGACATTCCTGTGTTAGTGACCTTTTTCTGATGAATGTAAACATTCAGCGAAGATCAGTCGAAATACATTAGAGAACTGCATTTCTCATTTTTTCTCAGTTTAGTGTCCTTAAAGAAATGATTGCCACAAAAGTTCAGCATCGACAAAGAACCCCATTTTCTCTTTGCACGGCTTGAGAAAATGGCAAATTTCAGCAACTTTATGGCAGTGGACATTCAGTTTGGATTAAAACATTCAAAATACAGTGTAGTTGGACGTCAGGCAGCTCTGTAAAATTAATTAAAAAGAGAATAATGTAGGATCCTTAAAGAAAGAATAGTAGAAATTAACATTTATTCCGTTTTTATCCAATTCTGGCTAATAAAACAGCTTCTATCAACAAAACCTGTAGCTCCCGATTGGTTCGTCCTTTTCTACTCCTGTCCCGAAAATATGAATCATTTATGCCTTTGAGCTACACCAGCTGAAGAAGTGGATGATGCTCTGACAGCTGGATGGAATATTTCTGCATGGATGGACGAACTGGGGGAAAATCGTATGTCCACCCCTCCTTGGGGAACCGCACAATAGGAACGACAAGTGCAAAACAGCTTTCTCCTCCTCTTTCTCACTGTTACGTCCCTCTGTTCTTCTCCACTTCATGTTCGTTCATCCACATGCAGCATGTTACCATGACCTGATATACAGTATATACACACACACACACACAACGGATGGATGGCTCGTGTGGAAGAATGGATGGGATGGTGAGAATGCAAACAAGACACACAGATCACGCTTCCACAGTATGTGCTGACATTATAGTGCAGCAATGATGTACTTGCTAAAACAAGGTTATAAATTCTAAGAATTTAGGTTCATTGATATTAGGTTTCAGTGGGAAGGATAAAAGTTTTCACTCTAGAGTTAATATTTGAATTTAAAGTAGATGGATGAGAGTGAAGTGAAACAAGTCTACACACGTCTCAAAAATCTCGACTCATTTGTCTCAATGCGCAATTTCATTTTCTTCTCTGTACAATGAGACCTGGCAGCTTCAGCAGGATGACCTTGACCCGTTTCAACCCTGAAGGGATCAAGCAGTAAACAACGTGCAAATAAAACCACTGAAAATGTTAGAGGCCGACCCAAATGTTAACATCAGTATTTCACCAGGGGCGATGCTAACAAACTCTAACGTGTCCATCATCAGTAGGAATCTGTGCGAGCGCGCCGTTACGTTCTTATTTATACTGTATATAACGCAAATCACAGGTGAGCCAACGCATTTGGTGAATTTCAATGTTGAACCCATGATAGTGCTCAATGAATCCCGATGAATGCAGTTTGAATTCATGTAAAGGGAGACAAGATGCCAACCAGATGCCAACCTTATGGAGGAAATCCAGGAAAAATCAAGAGATGATCAAAGCTTTTACGATCCATCGTCTGGGATCTATGAGCTTCTTCAGTGCCTGCCATTAAAACTTCGATGTGTTGCGGTATTCTTGTGACAGTTTAATGTTCCTGACTTTGAAAGGGGATGCAAAATGCAAAATAAAAAGAAGAATTTTTGTCGTGCTTGCAGGCCCCCTTTCCCAAGGTGACCTTATGTGGAAGGGAGAAGCTGCTGTCGAAAGAAGGAAGACAGTTTCGGAGACACGTGCCACCAACGACCGTCGGATCCTTCAGGGTTGGTGGGGGCAGGGATTTGTGAAAGCCTTTTCCTTCTATTTCTTTCTTGTAGGAAATGATCTAAGCTGGGAGGTGGGTGAAAGGAATGGCAAGTTAAATAACTTGCCATTCCTTAAATGAAAGGGGCGTTATTGGACACCCAAAAAGTCTTCCGGTCAGTATTTTGTTTGCTGTGTTTTTGGCCTCCAGTGAACATTATCTGAATCAGTGTGGAAGTGCTTTCAAGTGAGATGTGAGATATGCTTGGGATTAGGGCCTGTCAAGAACTTGAGGTAGTTCTGGGGCTTTTGCCTCCGTCCAGCAAGAATCTGATAACATAGATCTGTGCTTAAAAGAGAGTGAGGCTGAAGTGAGTTCAGGGATGAAGGGGCTGAAATAGATCATTCCCATGACTTGTGGCTGATGATAATAAACGGCGGAGTAGCTTAATGGAATCTGAAGAAAAAAATGTTACCTTCCTTGCGGCAGCTGTTTGATTACAGTTGGGGTTAGTGTTAGGAAGTGACTAAATGATTCAGATGCATTTCTTGGAGTGAAACAGGCTTTAAAAATAGGGTTTAAAATTTATATTGCAATGCTTTTTTCTGCAGTTTGATATTTTCAACTCCAACAGGTTTTTAAATTCTACTATTAGTTATCTTCACGTAGCGGTTGAGATACTGTTCTTGAACATGACGTTAAAAAGAAACATCTTGCTCTAAAGCTTTTATAAGTTCTTACTTGCGCACTCACACACACACACACACACTGGTTCAGTGAGGTGAGGGTGATATTTTAAACATTAGACACACATGATGTGACATCTGTGGGTCTGTTAATTTTTCATCCAGTTCCTCCTACCCTCCCACCGTGTTACTTTAACGACCATACAAAAAAAGTACAAGGACCCTGAAGTGAACCTGCGGCAGAGTCACAGGAGTGACGGCGACAGACGGAGATTGTACGCAGGCATCAGCATCAAGAGGTTCATTTTGTCATTTAGACAAGCCATGCATGCTGAAGCAGCCTGCAGTCTGCTCTGACCCGCGTTACCTCGATGCCTGTGAACCAGCATTGTGTTTGATGGTGTGTTCAAGGACTTCTCTGTTGTAAGACAAATGTTTCCAAAAAAACAAAAATCACCTGCTTCTAGCACCTGACACAAGGTCATTTTATATCCATGGTGTTTCCTGTGTGAAATATCAGGGAAGGATTGTTTTTATTGTCAACTCAGATTTACAATTTTTTAATGTATGTTTTTATGTGACACATCTGAGTGGCTTGGAAACCCGCTTGTGTGTGTGTGTGTGTGTGTGTGTGTGTGTGTGTGTGTGTGTGTGTGTTTGTGTGTGTGTGTGTGTGTGTGTGCAGGTCGAATTTGAAACATTTTGAAGTCTTCAAAGGCAAACTCTGTCCATGCCCAGTAGAAACATTAGACTTTAATTTTGAGTTTAAACCCAAAAGCAGACTTGCAGGGGAGTCTGACGAAAAGTAGGATGAAGACAACATGACTTTAATAAACTTGCAGGCACTGTACAATACCAACAACAAAATCCACAGGGATTCCTCCGACGCTGAGGAGGAGCTGGGGAAACCAGCCTGAAAACGGACGGCATCAAGGAGCAAACACCAGAAATCACAGGAAGTACACGCTTTTGAACCGACCAACAAGGACACACACAAGCTGTATAAACAGGGATAATGAGATGATGAGAAGCTGGAATGAAAATTTAGGGAAGAGCGGAAGAAAAAATATGGAATTAAGTAAATACAGCAAGACCAAGGCAATCAGAGACCGCAACATCCTGCGAAACCCCTGAATTCAAAAAAATCATGCTTCTGCACATGCAGTAGATTTACAAAAATGGACACTGTAGTGTGCATTCCAGACCACTAGCTGGCAGTGTACCTTTTGGAGTTGTTAAGTTGTTCCGTTTGTGTGTGGCTATTAGGTTGAAGATATAATAGCTGTGCCCAAAACGAGGATGTGTTGTCACGGTTTTCACAAAAATTAGACTTGGCCAGTTCACACGGCAATGTTTGTGCTTTGAAAAGGTTAATCTCCAGAAAAAACCATTTGAAGAGAAGGTCAAACTGAAAGAAAAGGTCACCTTAAAAAAATTCATTTGTAAAAGGAAAAGTGAGCAAACCAAACAAAAAAGAAACATTTTCTGACTGAAAACTTTTGATCATCGAGCATCCAAAGTTTATTATCAAAGTTGTTATCCAATTATTTCTTACAGAAGTTAGGATTAGTTTGGTTTAGGTGTGAAAGCTACTTGATTGCTTTTCTGGATAAACAAAAGCTACGTTTTGGTGTTGTTGAGGTCAAGGAACCTCAATCGTCATGGTTACTGTAATTATTACCATGACACACTCACGCACTCAGAACACCAATCCTGTAATTTAATGGCCGAGATTAGGAAGATTAGGAAGATCTAATTCTTGACAATTCAAAACCAAATATATGAGATTGCTGTTCTCTCAATATTTATGTATTTGATCAATTACTGTTTCAAAAAAGAGCAAAACTGAACATTTATATAAATGATTGGTATTTTAAAGGTATCTTCTATGACAAACTGAAAATAATGTGAATTATCCTAATTCAGAATATCCTCTTTTTGCTCTTCAAGGCGTTTGAAGTAGTTCAAGAAACTTTTCAGAGCTTGTCCACATTCTTCATGAGAAAGTCTGAAATCCTTTTCAGCATATAAAAGACCTCAAATTACATCAAACTTGCCAAAAGTGAATGGGAATATCTTGATATCCCTGATGTTGCGTCAGACACCCTTTGATGATGTGCTACCTGCTCACTTCACGTATTAGAGACAGGATAAAGGATAAAACGGGTGATCATTTGAAATGATCTGACCTTGCCTTAAAAAACCATGTGGTTTCTGAATATAAGATTTTTTGCAGCCCAAAAATGTATGATGGCTTTTAATAATGAGTTTGAAATGCAAATTTAGTGACATCTTTAGAAAACGGTAAAGAAGAATACTTACTCCATCACAGAAAACATTCTGGGTACCATGAAATAGGATGCAGACTCGATGGCTCATCCTCTGGGATGTCATGAATGTTATTTAAGATTCTTATAATATGTTATTTAAAGGTTGTTTTCTATTCGATTTATTAAGTTTTTACTTTGATGCCCATCAAAGATAAAAACTGAAACGTCAGACAGATAACTAAGAGTCATCCTCTGGGAATGACGAATATCCAAACCAGATTTTACAGCAATCTGAGGGATTAGGAGGCTGAATGTTCCTCCTGCAAACCTGTGCAATCCAATCACGAAGCAGTTGTGCAATCTGTTTTAGGTTTTGACCATAAGGTGTAGCTGTCTCCCCTCAAAATACCTCACCTTGACCTGGCGTCGTCTTCGTGTCACTTTGACTCTTTTCATTTTTCTGATGCTCTGGCATTCAGGCATCTTCACAAACAAAGACAGCTTCCTCCATTACACTAACTGCCTGTGGACGGCACATTGACCTCCGGCGTTGCAGCTTTTAGTCTCTGTCTCTTTTGTCAACTAAATTTAATTTGAGAGGTTTTATGAAGCTGCTTTGAATGCAACAGGCTGCTTGCAAAGTCAGGGAGCAATAAAGGACACATTCAAATTCAGATGGCAATGAACAAGAACACTTGACACTGCGTATGTGTGCGCCTCGTTTTTTTTTTTTTTTACACGCATCTTGATATAAATATGTACCACAATTTCCTGTTAGTTGTCATGAGGGATCCAAATGCAAATTGTGTTTGTGCAAGTTCACATTGACTCATATTTCCCCAGATCACTTTGGTGTTTTTATTAGTTTTGAGCAGCTTTTCATTTGGTTACCTTCTTTAATGTCTTGTATTGCCTTTCTGTGACTTTGGTAATTATTTGATACATGGCCCTTGGCAGAGCGACATCAGTCAGCCTTCTGATTTGGTCCACACTGAATCATTTCACCAGATATTTGAATGGAAACTTTTGCATTCATTGTCCTTGAGAAGATGAATCCGAGTTAACTGAGTCATCCTTTGACTTTTCTTCTACTGCCACCATGGCGTTTAATGAAATATCAACACAAGATCCCAACAGAATCTAAAAATATAAAATAAAATATACAAAATACAACCAGTAAGGACATTTCTTCCATGTGAGCCCATTAAATTGAATCTGTGTTGTTTTTTAAAATACTTTTTTGTTGTTGTCTGAACATGAAAACAGGTGGAAACTGATTTTTTTTTTGGGGGGGGGGTTTAAAAAAAATCTAATTTTTGAGTCTATTGCTAAATAAACCAACTGTAGAACCAATGGTTCCACTCAACCTCTGTTATTTTCTGCAGAGCTTCATGATTGATATATAAAAAAAAGAAAAGAAAAAGAAAGAAAGACAGAGAGGGAGAGAGAGCAATATGAAATGCCTGTGGAACAATAAATTAATTCAAATCGATTTTTGTAACAGATTCTGAGGAAAATTGGGCTGGAGTGACTCATGAAAAGACACGACAAGATGATAAAACCTCATCAGTCTCAGTAAAAGACCACATGATGTTCACCCAGTAGGTGGACTAATCTATTATGAAGCACACTTATATATATATATATATATATACATATTTTATCTGAACTCTATGTGATCAAACATGACTCACACCCAGCTTCTAGCCATCCTTCCCCTCTGTGACTCCACCAACCTCCATCTCTATCCACCTTTATCTCCTGTGTCGTCTATCCCTCTGTCCTCCTGTCTACCAGCATATAAGCTCTTAATGAGGTGTCACGAACCTCCTGCTCACTCTTTTTAAAAGGTCCTGTTTCTTTGAGGGTGATCGGATGACCAAAGTTGAAACAGCGTTTGAGTGCCGGTTTAATTGAATTTAAAAAAAGGATGGTGCTTAACGTAACAAGCAACGAAAATCTGACCTGGATGCCTAGTCTGGCTCAAATTTTAAAAAATCCAGCTGTCCTCATGGGTGTCTTCAGAGCCCTCATATTGACTTCTGTGTGCAAGACAAGTAAATTAGTGAGGAGGGGTAAAATGCTGCTCTGATTTGCTCATTTTCACTCGACAGCAATGCAAAGCGTGAAGGAGTCTTTATCTGCGAGACTTCTTAGGAATCTGTCAGGCGATGGAGGTCGCTGCTTGATTGCACCTCCGTATCGGTATAATCATCTCTTTTTGTTTGTTCTAACAGTCTTTTCTTCCGTGCTCCTGCTTTATTTTTGTATCGTACCTTCTTGTTTCAGATTGCCTGCCTTACGCCCTGATTGGCGTCACCTCCTGCTTCGTCTTCCCCCCTCCGTGTCACTTCATTGTTGTAGCTCCGTCTCACAATCCTCCCTTATTCCTTCCGTCTTCTGACAGTTTGCTCAGTTTTGTACTGTGCCTGCTTTTTTTATTTATTTATTTAACTTTGTCACCTCACTTGAGTTGTATGCCAAATGTTACATTTCAGCAAAATAATGAGGACTGAAATGCAAATGCGCAAAAAAAAAATGAAGAAGGGGAATTTGAAGATCAGGGATTTGATAACTAAATATAAACCACAAAAGGCAAAGAGTATCCTAATGAGACTAAAGGAATTAGGACTAACACAAACTAAAAAAACACACAAAACAACTCAAGAAAGGTGAAACCAAAACTACTGAACACTACTCTCTAATGGAGCTAATATAAAATGATGATGCTGTTATTTCACTGTTGATTCTAGAACATAAAACAGATCATTGAAGACGAGGGAATAAGGGAGTTCTTCTGTGTGCCAAAAAACTTTTTTATTTTTTTTAAAGTAAAGACACAAATGAAGACTATCTGTGTTCTTAGACTTGCTTTTGAGTCCTGTTTCGTTCAGGACCGTCAGCCTGACCTTGTTGTGTAAGAGTGTGAAAGAGACACAGGGAAAAACCACTAAACCGTTAAATACGTTCTAACAGGAGGGAGATGAAACACTTGAAAGTCAATTTTGGCTTTCTTGCAACTTATTTTCTTTGCAACCTGCAATGAGCTGGCGTCTCATCTGGGGTGCACCCCCTCTTCTTGCCTATAGCCAGATGAGATAGGTTCCAGCAGACTGCAAGATGTATCCTATTTTCTATGTAGCCAGGCATACCTTTTCATGAATGTTAAGGTCTCATTAGTATGTATAGCTAATAATAGTGTTCCTTTAAAGAAGTAATTTTCATCTTCTTCTCCAATTCATAGCGGAAATTGATTAAATAAATGAGAAGTTGCAGCATCTGATATTCAAAGGGACTTTCTGCAGCGGCAGTATTTATCTCACAGTTCCGTTTTACAGTAATATATCACACACTTGTATATACTGTATATAGGGGGGGGGGTATTCTCAAATTATTGTCCCCAGGAGTCAGAAACCTGCTGCTTTAATCAGACTGATTTAGACCTCAGGTGGCAGGAGAGTCTTATAAACTGCAGTCGACTAGCCTGCAGAAGAGAAGCCATGACTTCTTTTGGGTTTAAATAAGACATTAGATCACATCGTGCTGTTAAAACTCACAGGACGACCGTAGTAAAGAGACAAGTACAGTGTGTGTGTTGCATAATTTATATCAGGACACTTCTTTTATATTATTAAGAAAAACTTGGCCAGCACCGGATTTACACAAGAGATGCAGGGCCGCTTTAAAAAGGTTTGATTTACAGTTACATTAGTGATTGGTTGTTTCTGCGTGTTTTGTGCTGCTGTCAGGGCTTTTAGTTAAGTCAGATCCTGCTTCAGGTTGAAATTTCCTTTCCGGCGTCCAATGTTTTCCTCGTTTTCCTGCTCACCTCTCTCAGTCCATTTATTTTCACCTGTATGCAATTAGCCTCTTGTGAGTTTCCTACACTTCCAGTTTGCTTGTAGATTTTTATACTGCTTGCATCCCTCGACCCCTTGAGTGTTTTTTTTTTATTAATATTGTATTTTCTTCCTTTGATTTCCCTTTTGTGCCTGCGTTTGTGTCATCTACATTCAACTGGATTTACCATCCATGTGTTAAAGCAAATTGTTTCTGACAAAGAACCATAAAACATTCGGACCTGCATTCAATGTTTGGGGAATTGTCGTGCAGCAAAGCTCCGCAGCGTTTGACAGATTCCTAAAGGTTGGGAATTACATGCATTGTAAGTGGAGGAACGCCTCAGTTTTTTTTTTTTTATAGAACTACAATATGACTGTGTAACATAATGTAAGGTAACAGGGTAAACAATAGATGCAAAGCAGCATGACAGAAGGTTTAAGGCAGAGGATTTGATCCATAAAACAGCAGGCAGACTGAGACATGGAGGAGAATCACCCTAAACAGTGAGAGTAGTATGAACGGAAATCCAATGGTGGGTTTTGTGTGTGCGTGCGTGTGTGTGTGTGTGTGTGTGTGTGTGTGTGCACGATGTACATCATGAAAGAGGGGATTTGTTGCTAAAGGATAATTAATTTTAAAGCTAGGGAGATGGGGGGCTAATTCCCTTTGCAAATTACAGTATTAGAGTTTATTCTGGAAGAGTGTGCTGCACAAATTGATCTGGCTAAATTGTGTATGAATAGCACCTCAATGTTGTTGCTCTTAGTGTGTAATTACAACCGAGATTTTTTGTTCTTTGCGTGTATTTAACAGTATCTGAATTATTTCACATGTCGTTTTAGGTGTGAATGTATCTCAGCAAGTTTTTGCGCAAAAGATTGGAACATTTTTATGGGAGCAAAACAGCAGTGCCACCAAATAGCCACTGGGGGCAGTGTTGCCATTATTCCAACAAGACACAACAAAGAAGAAATTTATTGAAACAGAAAACATCTGTATTTAATGACATCACAAACCGCCAACAATTTTTTATTCACAAAACACACCATCACAATATCCTCCCCCACATTTTTATGTTTGGTGTTGTTGAGGAAAGAGAATCAAGATGCCTTTAAAAAAGTTAATTTTTCTTCATAAATCTCTAGGAAGCACAATCATCACCTCCACTCCAGGTTATATGTCAAATGATGACCCGTGAAAGAGGCCATGGATCATACGAAAAGGAGATGGCTCGAATTAGATAAATTATACATGTATATAATTTATACAAATGAAATGCAATTTATTAAATTAAATTACGTTAAATTTCATGTTTATTTCACCACAACATCATCAATTGTCACTGAAAACCAGTACGCAACCAAGGGTTTTTTGTGAATGCCGTCTGATGCGCAGAAAGAGGCGTACGCACAGCATTTTTAATTTTTTTTTTTTTGCGTACCCACAAGTTTATACGTCTCAGCGCGGGAATCAACTCTTGGTCTGCGAACGGAGTCTGCGGTCCTCCTTCCCTCTCTCTGTCTCTCTCTCTCTCCCTCTCTCTCTGTCCCTCCCTCCTTTTCTCCCAGCAGTAGTCGGTAAGGAGTCCGTAGTCGCCGTTTCACCCGCGCTCTGGTCTCCGGTGTTAACTTTGTTTTCAGGACAAAAATCCACATCTTAATTAGATTTCGCACCTGTTTCTTGTGGAACTTACAGACCGACTGACTCATTGATATTTGGGTTCCATGCGTCAGTGCGGGACGCGCGCCGGACCCAAATGGACCGCAGAATGTGTCCGGTGCGCCCGTCCTGGTTCTGCGCTCCAATGTGTCCCGGACAAACTGAATAATTCTGAAATCAGCAGATGGACTGGAGCCATTCTAGTCTCTAGTTTACGGTTGTAGTGGGTGGGTGGGGGGCTTGTCTGCCGTTGCTCAAGAGATTAAACAGAAACGGAGATTCACTCCACCACCTGAAGGAAGGACATGGACATACTGTAGCCAGCGCGGAGAGATGGAGAATGTAGCAATAAAGAAAAGGGAATCAGAAACTGCAAGGACGCAGAAGGAACAATCTAATGTCTTCACGGGTGAGTGAACCTGCGTCTGAGTCAGAGAGAAACAAAAAAAATCGATCGACATAAAGAGAACATTTGGTGCGCCCTTGCGTCGTTGACGCAGACGATCGGTGGATAGAGGTCAGATCATTTCGTGAGTTTGGCGTGGAGAACTGTGAGGGTGAAAGTTGAGAGTAAAGATGCACCTAAAGCAGGACGATGAGCAAATTTGGATGAGATGAAACTTTGCCAAAAATCGACTCTTGGCCATGAAAACGAGATCGATACCGAACGATACCGAGGAGGAGACGCACTGAACGCAGCAGATCGGAGTTGTGCGTGTGTGAAACATCACCGAGCAGAGGATGACTGACGGAATATAGACAATGGGTGTAAATGCCGCAACTTGACTGTGCTTTTAGATTGACAGGTGGCTGCAGCAGGGGAGTTGTTTATTGTGAGACATGCGCCTTTACGCATCTCTACGTCTGACGCGCCGCACAATCGGCAGCATTGACTGATCCTTTGTGGTGTTTAGTTTTCAAATCTGTACTGGAGCGTCAAAATCTCAAGCCACGATGTGAAACGATGGGAAATCACACAATAATGAGAAAGAATGCTGAATTATTAACACTCAAAGCAAGTTTTTTCCATATTCTTCTGATTTGTAGCTTTGATTTGAGGGGAAAAAATGTTTTAGGCTAAACATTGGATCAAAAGATTTGACAGAATACAATGTGTTTTTTTTCTGAATGTGTTGGTGGGTTTTATTCATAGAAGAGGAGGAGGAGGAGGAGGAGTAGGGGGAGGGAGGAGGAAGAGGAGGAGGAGGGTGTGGCTGGTCGCGTGTCCATCCCTGCGCTGCTTTGCTGAAGGTTTTTTTGGGGGGGAGAATCAGCAGCACATACCTGCACCAAATAGGATCAGATCAGCTAGCTGAGTGTGTGTGTGCATGTGTTTGTATGTGGGTGTGTGTCTGTGTGTTTATTCAGTGAGTGTCCCACTAATCCACCTGTCTCCAGGGAGGATTAGAGCATTTGGGACATTTTGGGACTTTTTTTTTTTTTTTTTGTCTTTCTCCTCATCCTTGGAGTAAGATAACCTGTGTGAGGAAACATTTCTTCCTTCAGTTCCACCCCAGAGATCGAGTCACAAGTTTAACATTTGGTGGAGGTGTTTAGCCAAAGCGTCTGGCTGCCTTTTTTATGTGCAAATAATTGCAATAGCCAAGGGTGGTTGGCCTTGCTGATAGGGAGTGTGATGACGTGTGCCAACAATTATATGACCAGTTTAACCTTTTTATATTCAGCACAAGTCCGGCAGATTTTTAACACAAAATCCTTTTTTTTATGCTTGTTGAAGGGGTACTAAGTCACACATCATAATTTCAGTCTTGCTCCATCTTCCTCCTTCTCTCAAAACGTGGATCAAGATTTAATCAGTTTGTCCTTCAGTTTCTTTAATCTCTGAATTCCTCTTTTCCTTTTGGTGTTGCTTCAGTTTGCTGGTAAATCAAGGATGTTTGGTTCCTCCTCCAAAACCAAAGTGTGTCTCTCTCCAATTCCATTTGCACATCGTTTTATTCAGAAACATTCTCTGATGCTGTGTGATCAGTATTCCCAACATGAAATCTAACAATTTCACCAGCAGATGTAGTGTTGCGCTGCTTAGCGTATCATTCCATTCATCACCATTTTTCCATTACAACCATTCTATGAATGGCCGAGCGTATCCGAAATGATTGAGCAATCGCTCCTTTTTTATCTCTCCAACCCCCTACATGCTCACATTGCCAATAATCTCAAGCGGATAGACGGATGACCACCGAATGGTTTGTGAGCTGCAGGTTTATTTATGCCGGCTGTTTTCTTTTCCAATCAAATGTAATGTATGCAAAAGCTTCACGGACTGTGGATGTTAGATAAGATTAAAGACAAAGCACAGCCACACGCATGTACACATGTTCATGCGTTCCCTTTGGGTTTCCTCCTCTGAAAATGCCACATCCATCCATCCCAGCCTTTATTTGATTTACAAAATGAATCACCCTGCTTGATCATCCCCCCCCTCCCTCCTTGAATTAAAAAGAAGCTAAAGGAAAGTCTCACTTCCAAACAGCTGCTCAGGAAAGAAGCAACAACTGCAGAGGTTGAGATGAGAGTGCTGGGATCCAGGAGGGAAAATAGATTTGAAGAGGGGAACCCATTAATTCACGGAGCAAAATGAAATGTGATTGTGCGTTGGGCTCCGGGGGTCTGTGCAAAAGCACGGGTGTATATCAGTGCGAGCATGCATGCACAAGCGTCTGTGTTTACATGGGAATAATCTTGTGTCTGTGCAGGAATGCATCTGCAGGCGTCAGTGTGTGGATGCTCCTCTGTCTTTGTGAAGATGGCTTTGACCTTGTGAGGAGAATGCTTGTCCTGATTGGAGGATTAAGATTTCCTTTAGTTTGGGGTTCCCATTTTGTGTCACGATATATTGATGCCTTAACTTCTTTGTCATTCGATGGATTTTTCTCTTTTTTTCTCTCTGCAATCTCAGATCATTTCTCAAAAAAAACCCAAGCTTTCTTTTTTCATTGCATCTCTTTGGTCAGCGATGTGATTGTATTTTTCCCATCATCTGACATCTCACCACACATCGGTCGTTTTCGGGATGACTGGATTTCCGGCTGCAAACCGCAGGCGTTGGCGTGAGGGACAGCTGTAAACACTGGCGTCTTGATATGTGGTGGAACAATGGTTTGTAAAAACAAACAAAACATGATCCCAGCAGACCCTTGAGGGCTCCTGTGGTCGAAGAGGACAGCAGACATCCACTCATCAGGTTGGTGGTTTGATCCCCAGGCCATTTCAAGTGCGCTCAGGGAAGACACTTCCAAATTGCTCCAGATGGCTTTTCCATTGGTGTCTGAGTGGTTGTGTGAATGGTTATTGCTCCTGATGAGATAACGCCTTGCATACTAGCCTTTGTAACTGGCGAGAGAGTGGCTTGTGGTGGAAAGCACCTGGAGTGGCTGGTCAGACTGGAGAAATTCTATCGATATCCAATCAATCTACTCCATCCTTCTGAACGCTAATGGAGGACTAAAAGGTTCCACGTCACTTCGACCTGTAATTTAAAATGATTACTTTCATTAGATAGATATTCAGAAGTCCACTTGGTTTTGAAGACCTGAGTTGGTCTACATTTAAGTAACACTCTGAGGAGATTAGATTGAGTTTCATTCCACGGCCACAGCTCTGATCATGTGACACAAGTAGGTTTTGATTGGCAGACGTCACGGCCTGAGTTCCAGTTTTCCCTCCTGTCCTTAGTATTCCAATCCCAAATTTTTGGCCCAAAAAAGTAAAACACTATGAGAAGAAATCCAAGTTTGTAATTATAATACAGACAGAATCCAAAACCAGAGAGTGAGGAGATCAGAAACGAACAACCAAAATCACACGGTAATCCAAGAATGCAGAAGAGCAGGATGAACCACTATAATCTGTCCCCGACCTGAGCTTTGAGCAGAGTTTAAGTAGTAGGAGCCTACTTAAGCCCACCTTAAATGAGGTATTAAAACTTTTACTTTGTACTGCTGGTGTGTTTGATTCACAGAGATGAATCAAACTTTTTATCAAGATCATCGAGAACATGAAGCGATCGTTTCCTTTAACCCTTAAGCCTCTTTTACACTTACACAGATAAGGGCAGATCCTTCTGTCTGAGCTTGGATATGGATGAAAGATGCGATTAAGCGAAGCTAACAATGTTTTGCTACGATTCATAAAAGGCACAACGAAGGCGTACGGAAACAGCAAAGAGGAAAGTGAAAAAAACAAAATATTGCTATCTCTTCTTTTGATTTATATTTTCCGTTTGTTAATGCACTGTTGACTCTTCACTGCCCTCTTGTGGACGCGTGGCTGCAAATGTAAAACACCCACGGAAGCATGTGGACAAATTCCAAATAGCATCTATGGTCCTACATAAATAGAACATTATTAATAATAGCGAAGTCTTGTTTAAGGTGGATTTTGGATGTGTTTTTATTGTCTTTTCATTTTGTCCTGAAACCTGAGTCTTGATTGCACGAAATCGGTGTTGCTTTGTTCCCCTGGTGAATAGGATTCATTCAGCTTTCGTGCTCCTCCTCAGTCATGCATTCTGGAGTACGGGAGCACGAACCCCGGCGTGTTTGTGTTCAGCAGGTGCTTGATTTCGTCATTCAGAGGGGGTGGGGGGGTGGGGGTGGGGATTTCATTCGACTGAATCGCCTCAGTCTCTCCTGGGTGAAAACGCTAAAGATTAAAGTGACGATCAGTCATGTGAAACGACAACAACCACCGCCTCGTTTTTCTGAAGACGCGCGACCTGTGAGGGGGAGGCAAAGCAATTGGAGGGTGGGGTGGTGGGGTGGGAGTCGCTCATCGTGGATGGAAGCTTTAACCTTCCACTGGTGGGTTGGAGGGAGGCAAACGTAATCGATCATTGCTACATTGCCTTTCTGGCTGCAAATGGAAAATAGATAGATATAGAGCTTTCTTGAGTCTGATTACATCGTACTCATAACAGCCACAGAATGGTTTGTGTGTGTGTGTGTGTGTGTGTGTGTGTGTGTGTGTGTGTACAAATTTGAATGTGAGTCTGCAACTGCCTCAGACAGGCTGACTTGTAAATGAGCAGAAAATGGAGATTTCTAAAGTCCCTCAGCGTGAATGTTAACGAACATGAACTCCTCTTTAATTTTGCAATCCAAACTGCAAGGCTCTCAAGTGTCTGCCTACATGTTTGTGACTTATTTCTTTCGTGATATGAGAACGATTTTGAGTTGCTTTTTCCGAGATGCTAGATGGTAGGACCATCTCTTTGCCTGCTGTACTAAAAAGAGTTTTGTTTCCAAATTTAACAGGATGTTTTAATTTAACGTTTTACTTTCAAATGTTGACTTTTAATTAAATTGAAGAGTTAAATCGTCCAGATGCTCTGAGCTCATTTTATGAGGTGCAGTCTTTAAATATTCATCAGTTAACAGTAAGGAATCGTATCTTCTTTTTTTTTTAGGAAATTGGAATTTCTTGTAGTGCTTTGTGAAAGCTATTCCTTGTCAAGCAGACATGGTGTGGAACAAAAGCAGAGTGCTGGAATGCTTATCCAGCAGTATAAGCTATTAAACATCCGGCTGGATGCAGATTTATAGGATCCAGATGGGAGCTTAGCGCAGGAGAAGGCTTAAAAATGTCCAGAATCGAACTAAATGGATATACGGGATAATGAGGACTGACATCAAAAACCATTTTTATGTTCAAACTGAAATGCTACACAAATGAAATCATACCTTCTCCGACACTGGGTAATCCTTGAGATTACCTGAGCTATGTCCATCTTTCCAGACTGGTGTTAATCGGTTTCATCATCAACCATGCTTGTTGGTTGCAGGAAAAGCTATTGTGATGTCTTCACCTTCTCTGTCTCGCCTCCTGGAGGTCATTAAGACGTAAAAATCTATAAATAAATTGGTTAATATTCAGGGTTCAAAGCCTGCGAAAAAAGCTAGTAGTTTATAGGCCACACTTTGCGGTTACCATATATTACGCAGACTATCAAGTTTTTTTCAGAGGACGTGTGTGAGAAAGTCTCCAGAAACTGCAAATGCAAAACATCATTGAAGGAAGCCAAAACATTCAATAAATGGCTTTTAACTAAATTTATTTGAAAGATTCGGGCTCTGATCGTATCAGTGATTTGCTGTGTTGTCCTGCAGCCATCCACACTAAGTTTTTTAGAACATGACTTTTCTTAATTTATATATAATTTCAATTGTATAAAAGTGTGTGTGTGTGTGTGTGTGTGTGTGTGTGTGTGTGTGTGTGTGTGTGTGTGTGTGTGTGTGTGTGTGTCATTTTTCTCTTTTTAATGCTATCATAGACATTATAGTTGACTTTTCATTTATGCAATTTCAGCTTCCTTAGACACACGTTTTTAATAGAGCAGCCCTGATTTCTGGCTAATGTAGTTTTATTTGAAAAATTAGACATTTTTCATTATCTGTTGTGAATAACTGAAGAAAAGAAGCGTTGGAAAGAAACATTTCAAAACCGCCTCTTTGAAATACTCGAAAAATCAGTTAAGCATGCATCAAACTTGACTACATCAGAACTTCTCTTTGCCTTGACCCGTCTGCATCAAACTTTTCTTTTTGCCTGACTCACCGCCTTCACTGACGTGTAATCAGGCTTACTCACACTTGTGCATCAATACTGTGTGCTTTAATGGCTGTATGGTTCCATCTTAACATTCACTATAAATGCAGACTCCCTCGGCTCAGCGGAGACCTTCGACTAGTGGGAAAGTCGTGCTGGGTGTGACCTAGAGCGCTTATAAGTCTCAGCTTGTGTAATCGTTTTATCACAAAGACCTTTTATACTGTAAACCGCTGGAAATCAAAAGAGGTTTCTCTTTGTGAGGGAACGGTAAAGGTGGAGTGATGAAACAATACATGAGGAGAGAGAGAAAAAAGATTATACATTATATGAAAAGAGGTGAGGAAGGTATCAAAAGAGAAAGACAATGACAACAGCGAGCTGACCTCTGGTAGACCACGAGTACAGCTGTCTCTCTATTTGGCATTTGAAATCACAAGGTCAGCAGTGGCAGTTATAATCTAATATAATCCCAATGTATAATCTGCATAGATTTACAGCACGTAGCTTCTTGGACCTTTCATTGGGGTTTTATGTGGATGGTGCAGGATCCATAGTCCTGGGACATTCAGGCATGTTGATACTGAAGAAGTTAGGAGTGAATTAAATGTACTGAAAGCAACTGTGATTCACAGCTTTGATATGAATACACTCTTATTACCAATAAATATTCATATCATACAATCAGTCATAATGACATAATCTGTTCAATCGCGCCGATGATTTTATCTGTAAAGAATTCTGCAGCGAGTTTGAACATAACTGGAGTTGAATTCAGTGCTGCCCTCGCTGGAAGAAAGTAATTTAATGTATTTTAGAACAACTGAAGTCAAATAACAAGCAACTAATACAATATTCCATATACATACAGTTTGGTGTCTTAAAACCACCTCTGTGAGAATATCATACTAAATTATAAAAGAAACACAAGTGACTTCTGGAAGCACAATACTGTATAAACACTCCTCTTGCACAACTACATAGATTAATAGAGCCAGCCTTAATAGTATTTTTTATGATCTTCAACCAGGTGAACATTTATTGGTTCTCCCATTACATTATTTTCTGTATTCCACATCCTTCACATCACATCTAAGCCTGAGTTAAGTCCCATGTGTGTCATTTTGGACTTGCTTCCTGCGCCGTGGCCAACGCCATCAGTGCTCATGCATATATGCAACGCTCTTCTTGGTTTTTTTCTTTATACTTTCCTTTCCTGTTTGATCTTGTTTGATCAATTTGAACTGAAGACAGATGGAGGGAGCGAGGAGAGAGTGAAGAAGAAGAAGAAGAAGAAGAAGAGCGAGTGGAAAATAGTTTGTATGAATAATGAGGGACACGTTGGAGAGGAAGGTACACACGAGAGGGTCAAGAATCTAAAATCTGTGAAGTAATGGTCACTCATGGCAGAGAAGGGATGTTTAAATGTAGAGTGTCTGTACAGTATGTGTGTGTACAACCTGGTCGCTGGTAATAATCACAGAATTTAAGCCTAAACAAATAGACACTATTCATTTCTACCTAAATTAAAATGTTAATGCATCTTTTTAAATTGCAATACAATACAAATGTCGCTTTACTCCTTGCTCATCCCTTCAGATTGCATGAAACATGGTGTAGTAGTAGGTAGTGAGTGATTTTTGTGTAACCCTGCCAAAAAATAAACCAACAAACAAACCAACAGCTCCAGGAAGTCACCTAATACTAGTATTGATAGAAAACTCAAGCTGAGCTGTTAGCGATTTCTTTATTTTTTACAATTATTTGCAATATATCTCTCAGTATGATAATGTAAAATACTCTTCCCAGTTAATAACTAATTTCCAATGCATCATGGGTAATGTCAGTAATGTCAGCACCTACTTACAGTCACTGCATTTAAAAAAAAAATTTTTTTATGCCCATTTCTTTCCAAATTTCAGAAGTTAACAGCACAAAAATACCAGTTTAAGACCAGGACATATTTAATAATCAGGATAATAATCCTAATAATGTATCAGTAACAGTATCAGCAACAGTATCCTGATAATAATCAGGATACTGTTGCTGATTACGTGATTTTAAAACTGCTCCTCTCCAGAAACTGAAAAGTAACCTTGTCTTTTGTCTGCTTTTACACTTCCAACTTGCTCAGATGACCACATGTTTTTTTTTATTACTCTATGTGTGACTAATAGTGCGTCTGCCGTCGCCCCTGGTCATGACACGCTTCCCTCTCGACAAAAAGAGAGATTAAATCTCCACGAGACGTTTACTGGGTCAGAGGAGGGGCGCATTCGTGGAAAAAAGGGCCGGAAGAATTGGATTAAAATAAAATCACAGTGAATATAGGACATCAAGCACACCAGTGAGCTCACCAGCTATAGTGAAAGCTGTCTGCCACGAGGCCTCTCCGCGTCACTGGGACGCGTCCGTCAGTTTGTCAGAGATGTGTAACATCCACGCGCGTCATGTGTGTGATCCCCTCAGACTCTCATTATTCTGTGCTGTTGAGGTTGTCGTGCGTCACGCCTGTGTGTGTTCACGCAAAAGAAACTTGTGACGATTGTCATTCAGCGAGGAAGCCATGGCAGACGCTCTCCTACACCTGAGCGTCTGCAGACACACACACTCACACACACACACTTTCACTGTAACTTGAAATACTTGAAAGTATCTCAAGTTACAGTGAAAGTATATACATGACCAAACACACACACACGCACACACACTCTATAAACATCATGTCTTCAATTAAATAGCAGGATGAAACATTCATGATGTTGGAGGAGAACTCCGACTACACAGGTTCCAGTATTTCTTCTTCGCTTGTTTTGATGTCATTAGCATAAAAAAAAGCTCAGGAAACATGAATCCTTGTACTATTTTTATTTCCTCGACAGCACCTTTTCTACCGATTCATCCGTCTTCTTCCCCAATGTTTTCTTCCTCAGCCTTCTCTCTCGCTGTTTCCCTTCTTCCCGGATCCTTCCATCCTCTTCCTCATTGCTTAGCTCCTCAACTCCCTCCTATCTGCTTTCATAGTGTGTACATATTCCTACGCAAATGTTTTCCCTTCCATTTTCTTCTCCATGCTCCTTTTCTGTCCTGACCTGTGTTCCTTTCCTCCTTTACATCAAGCACCAAAAGTGGAAGAAGTTGAAGGTGATTTTTTTTTTTTTTGCTCTTCTATAAATGTGATCCTCTTCCTTCTTTTTCCTCTTTCCCTATTCCTCTAGGTCACACTAGTCCTTGAAGGTTGGATCTGAAGCACCTGGACTTCTGTTCGAAGATGTTTCCCCCACTGCTTCCGATTCATCCTTCAAGGATCACAGTAATTGCTGTTTTCCTTCCTCCTCAATGTCTCAACGTTCATCCTTTCATCTTATGAATGTTCTATTTCCTTTCCTCCATCCCTTCTATCATTCCTGTCTTTCCTCTATTCAATTGTTTCTGTTTTCTGTCTTATTTACCTCCTTTGCATCCTCTGATCATTCCTCCATTCTTCCATCTTCATCTCTTCCTGCATCCCTGTCTTCCCTTCTTCACACTCTCCAAATGATTCCATCCTTCCTGACATTCTTCTGATTCTGTCATCATCTGGGTCCTTCGTTCTTCCTTCTTTTCTTACTCCAATTCCTTCTTCCATCCCCTTACTGCCGGCCCTCTTATTTCCTTGCTTCATTCATGTTTTTACTATCGCTCTCCATTTCCCTCTCAGTCTTGACTTTCCTTTCACTCGTTCTTCCTGTAATTGTCATCATCCTCCACATTCCCCAACTCAATCGTTTTCTTCACTCTTCCCCCTCCATTCAGTATCCCTTCCATTCATCGTTTTCTTATCCCTCCGATCCTTTTCATTCTCCACTTCAGTGTCTTTTTGACCCATTTGAACTATTCTCCTTTTTTTCCATCTCCTTTATTCGTTGCTTTTCCTCCTTTGCTCCAGATTTCCTCTTTTCCTTTTACTTCCTGTCTTGTT
Source organism: Antennarius striatus (assembly GCF_040054535.1). Classification (NCBI taxonomy): domain Eukaryota; kingdom Metazoa; phylum Chordata; class Actinopteri; order Lophiiformes; family Antennariidae; genus Antennarius; species Antennarius striatus. Next base: position 3,295,885 of record NC_090798.1, on the reverse strand, counting down.
CTGTATTCGAGTCACAGCTCTACAAAAATCTAAAGGAATGGTCCTGCAGTGAATGTGTCTGATATAGATGCCACACCACACACACACACACACACACACACACACACACACACACACACACACACACACACACACACACACACACACACACACACACACACACACACACACACACACCAAACTACTCTTTCCTTTTCACACATGTACACATTCTCACATCCCTGGGTACTCCTCTCTTTGAAGGCGATGTGCTTTGGGGATTTGCCCATTCCACTGATGTTTGACAGTTTGAAACACACACACACTCTCACGTTAACACACACATACACACACACACACACACATACACACACACACTTGGAGGACCATATGTGCTACCAAGTGCAGTTTATCAGCTAAAATACTCTTACTCTTGTCAGTTTATCAACTTCACAACTTCTTCACCCCGATTCTTTTTCTCTTCTTTTTACACACACACACACACACACACACACACACACACACACACACACACACACACACACACACACACACACACACACACACACACACACACACACACACACACACACACACACACACACACACACACACACACACTACCACCATCACCACAGCAACATTAAACCTTAAAATAAAAACTCTTTTAAGCCAGCTTTGGTGAAGTCCATTAATCACAAGTACTTAACCTTTTATGATGTCATTAGCATAGTTTTTACCACTCACAGATGTATTGGTCAAGGCTGCAACTTTGCTTGAGTGCAATCTAATTAGTCTAGCATTGATTTCTCATAATAAGAATGTGTGCTATTCTGCAAAACAGAAACAAAACGGTTGGATTTGTCCCGTGCTGAGATTTAAAGACAGAAATAAGCTTGTTTTCATCTGTAAAGATGTGTCGATGCCTGGTGTCGTTTCACAAGTCACAGCAGAATAATTTCATCATATTTATGCTTGTAAATAAAATAATGTGTCCACATGTCAGTGGACATCTTGGTTTCTTTGATTCTGCTATACGATCACTGTCTCTACGTATGATTCCTAAACTTCGTACCGAAATGGTTTCTAAATCTGCTTTTGACCTTTTCAATTGAAAGCTGCTTGAACAAAAAACCTTCTCATGTCGTGTTTTCTAGCTCTAACTCACAATGCATTTTCCAGAGTAAGTTGTAAACACATCACAGACCAAATATTAAATTTGCCGCCGGCTGGATTTCCGTTCCCAGTCCACAAGTCTTTGCGGCTGCCTAGCAATGGAGGGTTGTAGACATAACAGGGACTTGCAAGGAAAGTGCATTCATGTCCAGGCAGCCATTGTCGGATAACATTTTAAGCAGGCTAAATTCCAAAGGAAGCATGTGGTATTGAAAGGTTTTAAGACTGGATGTTGGATTAAAGGCTTTAAGCCGCCATCTCTCTAAACTCTGTCTTGTCTTGAATACTTTCTGATTCAACATACCCAGTAAAGCAGAACCAGTCGATATTCCCAAATCAGATTGTCTCTACAACAAACTCCTGAGACGGATCAAGACAGGAGACGGTATCTGGAATGACTTAGGATGCTTTCAGCTCCGTCTTTTTGAACTTTGGCAGCCTGCTTTAAACATCTTCTTCTAGTTGTGAATCTTTTCTCAATCAATCTGAGCGACTGATTGCCTTAATCTGTAACATTTTTACAAGTGTGCATAGGAAACACGACAACAAAATAGAGATAAAATCAGCAAAGCTCAATTTAACTGCAAATCAAAATGTCATGTACTATTTTGGTATTACAAAAAAGACAAAAGACCATCCAGGAAGGAAATAAAACAACAGATGGTGAGAGAGGAGTGCTTGTGAGAGAACACCAAGGGCAAGGAAATCAAAGAAACCACGAACAACATGAAGAAAAGGAAAGTGTGTTGGACAGATGAAACTAAACAACAGCCAAGGTCTTCATTTACACCAATGTCTCGTACATCAACAGCTCCAAATTAATACCTCAATACCAGCCGGCTGAAATGGAGCCTTTATGGGTTAGTCGTACTACTAGTAGTTATAGTAGTGGGACGTTAGCAACAGCAGCATAAAAAAAGTCTTCTTTTGATGGGAAAAGAAGGTGGTGGTGGCGGCCGATGAATCTGCTGAGACTGATGAAGTTGGTGAACCTGCAAATCCTATATGATAGACCAGTTATTAAGTTGTGTCACTGTGCTTATTGGTTTAAGATGACCAACTTTCAAATAGCTGAAACAGATTTTGAAAAAAAAAATGTTTTAGCCATCAGTTCGCTTTCATTTCATGTTAATGGATGGTTGGGAGGGAGAACGCAGATAGGAAGCTAAGTGAACTTTCCATTATTTCATAAGACCTTCAAACTATCGTAGAAACTCAGACAAAGTTAAACTAAAGGTTTCTATGGGTGTCTGACGTATCGGAAGGTCAACGGAACTAATTAACAGCCCAGCAAGGGTTTAGTGATGTATTAAATAATAGACTAGACAGTGAAGAGAGAAATCCGCACCACTACACAATATTTTACTTTTTATTTCGTCAAAACTTTTCTCTGGCCTCCAAAAACTTGGGATTGGATGTTTCTGGATCAATCTAAGGTTGTATCCTTCACATTAAAATGAACTGCCAGTCAAACCGAGTCTTACACTGATGCGTTTTATTGTTAATGGACTTTGAACTTCTGTAGATCTCTTATTAGTGAGTACCCGGCAGCAAAAGTTAGCTTTTGTTTTTTCCTTTTCTTTGGATCGATTGTTAGAATATTACTTGGCTTTTTGAGACTAACACCGGGAAAAAAGATACAGCATATTGATTTACAATCTGCACACAGTCTCTGCTTTATTTTTTTTTTAGACTTTCTTTGACATTGATTTTTCTCTCAAAATTACTCCTCAACTTTATCTAACTTTTCAGTTTTTATTCAAGATCCCTGTTCAGCCTCTTCGCTTTATATATCTACCTTATTCCCTCATTGTCTCTCCATTTGTCTCGCAACTACTTCCTCCGTCTTCGTTAGTCTATAAATTCCTAACCTTGTGTCTGGGGAGGGAATAAGAGACCAGGTGTCGAAAAGCCGAGCTGACAGAATTATTCTTTTCATTCCTGTCACTCTGGGATTTTCAGGTTTAGCTTGCCCGCAGGCGGTGACGGGTGAGGAAGAGGAGGGTGGGGGGAGGGAATTTGTCTACTCTTTGTTAGCTTTTTCATTCACAGCATGTTGTCGTCCCCTAACAAAATTATCTGTCTACTCCCATCAGTTATTATCCATGTATTCGGTCCCACTGCTGCTTATGCATTTCACACCGGATGTTCCCAACAGTCAGACTCCGCTTATTGACTGATTTAAAGTAAATGCATTCAGTTGTGATCTTTCGCTGAAACCTACATGTCGTTTTTATGCTGTTCCAGTTCGACTGATGTCAGTAAAAATAACGCATGTTTTGTGTGAACATAAGTCAATAAGGAAATAAGTCTTGGCAGTATTGACATAAGCTCTCAGCCGTTTCCTTTTAAAGTGGATTGTGTAGTTCAAGCAGCTGCCCGGTTGAGTGAAACTGCAGCAGCTGGGCTTCACATTGAATTGACAGATAACTGCGAGCCTGTTGTTGCTCAGTGAGGAGAGACGGGGAGGAATTCTTGTAAAATAAAGTCCACTTTTGTACGCTTTAATTCCCATCAAAAATTGCAGATATTTTCTCCACTTGATAAATTTAACAGTTAAAAGTTTTCTTAGATCCCTCAGCGTTTCGTTATCGACTCAAACCACTCCTCTCCAGTTGTGTGCATGAATCCTTGAGAGACTCACATTTTAAACCAGAAAATGTTTCCTCTGTAAACGTTGGGTCTTCGACTTCATTCCCGTTTCGCATATTACATTTTCGGTTCCACGAAGAATAGCCTGAAAATATAATATAATATATACTCACAGTGACATGCTTACATGATTGTGTGTAAGATTACCCTCATCTGTCCTTCTATACATGCATAACAGGTTTGACTGTGAGTATAGTCAGGGTGTTAAAGTATACCCAAAGTTTATAATCGATTTCTTTAATAAGCTTTAATAATTTCACGTTCTTTTTTAGCACATCATTGTACGTGGAAGAATGCAAGTGTCTCAGATTGTTCAGTGTCTCAGTTTAACATCCATCTGAGCTTCTCTTGGCATTCTGTCATCATACACTAACGCAGTACTCTATTTGACATTTGATCAATACGGCAAGTCACACTGTCTGTGATGATCAATGAGTTTGGCTCAGAGTTGAAGTTACAGCAATCAGCAATCTCCAACGTCACTCTGTATCCCAGTGCTCCTGCCAAGATCCCACAATGCACCAGGGCACAGTTCACATCACCACTGACACACACTACAAATTTGTACAGGTGTGTGTGTGTGTGTGTGTGTGTGTGTGTGTGTGTGTGTGTGTGTGTGTGTGTGTGTAGGATGATGCATCTATTTTTCCTGTCTGTGATGTCTGGACACACAATGCAGCGTTTAATGGGACATGCCAAGAATTTTCTTTTCAACTCTCATACATGACCTGTATGATGTAGTTGCCATGACTCGCATGACAGTCTTAGGTTGTCAAATTCACCTTGCGATTCATCTTTGGTGTGTATCTGTGTGTGTGTGCGTGTGAACTTTTGTCCACCGACTGTGTGAGCATATGCCAGGTTCTGACCTCTTAACCTTAACTCACACCAACAGTGCCACCAGTGGACAGATGTACGGATCAATATGAAAACACATTTTTACACACAGTCACATTCAAAGAGACACAGAAAAATAACTTAAAGATGTGAAGATATTATCCAACATTGATTCCTTGATATATTCTAGTTCATAGGATTTCCAACATTTGCTCATTGGTGAATACGTTTTGCCAAATATATGAAGTGGATTGAAGGTGGATGAAGGTTCAACCTTTCTGGAACTTTGACAGATTGATTGTAAATTGACGTCAAACAGTCATAAATGCTTCCATTTATGCAATTATGGCTTATTATCTGCTCTGCACCATCCACTTTCATATAACAATGGAGTGGGAATGAAATCATTGACTCCTTCACCTCAAAGCTGATTAGCATGTATTTTTGCAGCAACATTGTTTGAAGAAACATATATTGTGCAAAGATCTGCAGATTTTTCTTGTTTTTTGACCAAGTTGACATAATTCGATATATTAAAAGAAGTGAATCTAAATGTTTTCAGAAATTCATGCATCTTTTCTTGAACAGTAAAGGTAAAACTGTGACGACTCTGTTAGTCGACACTTTCGTATCTCACTGTAAGAAAAAAAAAATGAAAAAAGCAAGGTTGGAAGATTGTTGACAAGGTTTACACAAAGGGAGTTCTGTCAACCGTTTTTCACTTTTTTTGCATCCATGCCAAAAACACAGATGGTAGAGCTGAGCGCAATTATCCTGTTCATTTCAGCTTCATGACCAGTAAACACTTTGTCAGCTATGAAATTTAACTGGTATCAATTTTTGCAATGTAAACTTTGAGTATTTAAAGCAAAAGCTAATAGAATTTTCATATTTTGATCACACTTATAATGTATCTCCAATCATTTTATATTTTGACTGGAAAATCGGAACAATACTTTGGGCCAGCTGGTCATGCGTGCCTGTTCTCTTGTACATGTGACTGTTTGTGATTGATGTCCAGGTAGAAACACTCTACTCTACTCTGTCATTCATAAATACAGTTAAATCCTCTCTGTCACTCTAATCTGACAGATTTACGAGCGTGTTTTCTCTGCTTTCTCGCCGGTAACACGTGCAAAAGCAAATTACGTGGCTGCACTAAGAGCCATTATGAACCATCAGAGCGTTGTTTGACATCCACATTGACACGTCATTCTGCCTCTTATATACAATCAGCCTCACACAGGGAGTGTCGACATGTAATGTATGTATTTTCCATAATCAGCTAAATCAGTAATAGTTCCATATATTGCAAAAGTGTGATGCGCCAAGAAAAGTCATATAACTTTAAGATATACTGTTAGAATAACATGTTAACTGTTGTCATTAATCTGGAAACAAATCATTTTTGATAAAGCACATTAATCATGGTTAATTTAATTAACTGAATGTCTTCTATGTTGGAATTGCTTGAGTTTTTTTTATGAGTTTAAACAAATGTGTGCATTGGAATAAAAAACATGAATTGATTATAAACATAGCATAATCATCTCAGCGCACAGATTCATGTGATTATAGTTTTTAATGAATCGACACTGCAATTAAAAACACATGAAATGTGCATGAATAACATTTTTATCGCCTGACCGACCACTCGAAGTGCTGCGCTACACACACACACACACACACACACACACACACACACACACACACACACACACACACACACACTCAGTGGGGAAAATGAAAATGTGACACTGGGTCACATTTTCATTCAATACATTTCCTGGGCACTTAATTCTGAATCCATCCTCCACCCACCATCCTGCTATCACAGCATTATTAAACGGTGCCATAAATAGTTCCCAACAAATACACGATTATGATTTACACCTGCTGGAGTCATTTGCTGGATGAAAGAACAGCAGATTTGTAGTTTTTTTAATGAGACATTGGTGAAATATTTTGAAGATCTTCAGTAGAAGTGTCCAGAGACCCCCAGGATTATCTTGTAAGGAAGCTCTCGTGTTTTCATTGGACTCGTTGGTGATTGCAAAGTATATTGATATCCTCTTTATCAAAAGGCCTTGCGTAAAGTGATATGAAGAAAGAGCATAATTTGTCATAATGACTCGGAGCCTCTCTTATGTCTCTTTTCAATCTCTTCGCCCTCTCTTTGAAGTCATGACGGGTTCGGCATCGGAGAATGTCTTGATGCTGTCAGATTGTGGTGGAAAATGATAAAAGCCAACATTGTGATAATAAATGACTTTACATTAGCGGATTGGACGGGCCGTCCTTACTTCAAAGTCATCCTCTCTATTTCATTTTGATTTTTTTTCCCCCCCCTGTACAGTCCTTTCATCAAAGAGCCGCCACCGCCGACCTTTCACTGTTCTTCTTCTTCTGCTGCTTACTTTTTTTTTTTTTTTGGCTCCCCTCACCTGAAGCCTGCTCGGTATCTCCGTTCTCATGTTCTCCTAAGACATTAACTTTGGTCCAATGATATCCATGATGGATGTCAGGACAGCGAGATACGACCCCTTACTTACCTTCAAACACCTTTGATGCTGCTCTTGGTTTGTTCACTTTCATACAGTCCAAATTGAAAAAAAGAGAACAACAAATTTGGAAGCGGTTGAAACAGTTTTTTCAAAATAATTTCCTCCTCCTATCAGGATTGTCCTGCTAATGGCGACATTTGTTTCACTTACGCACTCGGTTGGTTTTGCAGGATAAGGGTTATCTGTTGTTTAACGCCACCCGCCTTCACGCGGCGCAGACGCAGACTCAATCCTTTTTTCACATTTATCTTCTAAGGCGAGTTAATATTTGTCTGTGGATGAGACGAAGAACGCTGCGAGACAGCACCCAAATGCTTGATGGGGGGAGGGGGGGGGGGTCAATGTTCTGTTGAAGGGCACTTCACAGAGTCTTGAGCATTGCCAAGGAAAATGGAAGTTAATTTAAAATGAGACTTAAAGAGAAGCAATCAAATCACCATGACAAGCGTGTTGTTTTTCAGACAAACTTGTTAGTGCTGTCTGACAGCACATGCGGTGATTATTTTTCAGGCCGCTGCCCTTGACATAGTGTTTAATTTGGCTCCTTTTGATTGATAGAACTGAAGTTTGGTGCAGGATTTTTGTTTTTTTGTTTTACTTTGGAAACTCAAAATCTAGCTGAGAATCCTATTTTTCATTATTGATTTTCTGATTATGCTGATGACGGTCTTTAATATTTTCAAGAGTTTTTTATTTATTTATTTATTTATTTATTTATTTAACCACATTTCTCAAAGTGTACCATTGTGATGTTGGATCAATCTTTTCAGGCTTTTTCAAGTAAAATGTTCCTTTTACACTTCTTTATTTCTAGACAGGGTTGGAATAAATGCAGCATTGGCATTTGTTTTATTTAACACCCATAAATTCTAGTCCAATTTGGAGGTGACACAATTTACTTTTGTACTGAAATAATCTTCAACTACATATTTAACGCAGTAATTATGGTTTACTGAGAAAGACAGACATTCCATCGCTCACAGAAACCTGACATTTATAATAATATGTGTTTCTTATTATAGCGTCGGAAAACATCGATAACCTTTCAGCTCCTGTTTGGACACAGCGCTTCACATGAAGTATGAATGTGCAACTCATGTCACGTTTTCTTTGGCCGTGTTGAAATTTAAAGGAACCTTTTTGCTCCTGGTACATTGCAATCTAAAAGACTGAACTGTTAATAATTAATGAAGCTGAAAAATGCATTGGGGTTGTGCTGTTGATATCGGAACATGACATGTTTTCGGGGTGAGTGGGGTAAAAGCAACAAATCACAGGCAACCAGGGACTATGTGAGACTCATTACAAATCAAACCAGGGGTTTAAATGGAACGAACACTTGGACAAATAAAGTCAACAAAAAGAGCGATTTTTTTTTGGAGGAGAATTAAGGCAGTGAATAAAAAAAGGCAGCATAAAAAGACAAAAGAAGGGATGAGCAAAGAGGAGAGAGAGAGAGGGATGAAGGCTGTTTCGGGTGGAACGAGGCATGGTGAATTAATGATGCAACATAATGGACGGAGGCTGACAGGCGAGAGATGGATAATGCGTAGAAGCACCCTGTTTGTAACGGCATCTTTTCCCCCTCCTGGTCACGACTGAATACGTGAAATATTTCAATGCATATTTTGTGATATGACACTTTTTCATTTATTGTCCTCGTACACAAAGTGAGTCTAATTCTGCTCGTGGGCAAAGACGTAATTATAATCTGACAGTGAGTGCAGAGGGAGGGGAGAGAGTGAAGGGGCATAAACCACATGAAAAACGACATCAGGGCGGATGAGCTGAAGAATTTACAGCGAGAGCTGTGAGTCAGAGACGAGTCACTGGAGGAGGGTGGGAAATGAGTGGCTCGAGTGATGAAGGTGTGGAAAGGTGGAGGTAAATTGGGTGAAGGTGATTTAACAAAATTTTGTGTATATAAAAAAACTTTTCAATTACCTCTGCTGTAAGTCTTTGTCCAGTTTATCCCAATCCCTCATGGTTACTCATGGAACGTTGCTTTTTGCTAAGCTCTCCAGCGCTGATGGTAAGTCGATAAATGTTGGTTTTCATTGCTTTTTTTTTTAACCCCGTCCTGATCGAATCTAAAACTTTTATCGAGGAACTTTTTAACCTGAACTCCAACATTTCTGGAACCCAAACGAAAGTGTCGTCTGTAACAACTTCAGACGGCAAGAAGTAAAGTCGAGATCAGGTCAGGAGATGTTTTAGCCGATGATCTAAAGGTTCATTTATGCATTTTATTTATTTTTAGATCCACATCCACACAATCATAGAAAATCAGTCTGATCACATTTACCGACCGACTCTTGTTCTTCCTTCTCTGTTAACTTGTCAACTTGACTTTAAAAGCAGTATTTAAACAAAAAAAAGAAGAAGAAGAAATCAACAGCTTCTGTTTTGCCTTTAACCTACCCTCCTCTGATCTGTTTGGAAAAAGCTTTGAGCTTTATATACTAAGCTTTACCTCACTGTCTAATAAGACATTCCTCTCCTCTTCGGAAGTGACAGTCTTCCCCCCACAGAGACCTGAAGGTGCTTCCTCTTTCCTTCGGCAGCACATAAACAAATGCAAAAAAAAAGCTGCTGCGAGCGAATGTATGGGAATCCCTGGATGATTGATAAAGATATAAAGGATGGTTTATCTAATTTTGAAGCTGGGCCAACAGGAGGGGGGTGGTGGTGGGGGGGGTGAACCGATCAAATCTAACAGACGAATCTCCTCCACGTCCACAAACTTTTAGGATAACATTTATTTGCGAGATTTCCAACACTTCCTTCATCATGAAACTGGTTTGGGAAAACGATAAGGCATCTCAAATCGGGAAAAGCTGAACGTCGGCCAACCCATCACATTTTACCCCTGTGGAATAGTGGCCTAGAGGCCCGGAGAATTACTTTTGCTTCGGATGGATTGGAGTTAAGTTTTAGTCCCAATCTGTGTAATTTTCAATTTGTGTAATAAGACGGTTAACAGGAATTTATGACATTGCTGTTTTTTAGCTCCAAGGAAACAGTTGTTCTATATCAACACGGCGTTTTAAAGGCTTATGTTTTCACCAGTAAACAAAGGAAATAATGAAATAAGAGCATTAAATGTACCAAAAATACAAAATCTCAGCATGTTTGTTGTATTATTGGGACCTGACCATCACCATCTAATCATTACGCTTCATAGAGGCATTAGCTTTACAAATCGAATCACAAAGCACACCTACACTTCTGCAGGAGCGTGATTTGGATGAAATAGATGGATGAAATTTGCGTTGTTTCTACATTAAGGTGTGAATAAAGTGCATTCATCTTTGTTGTAGCAAAATATACTCTATGAATACAATTACCGTCGGCATGACCGCATAAGCAGTTGTAGAAACGAGCAAAAATAGAATGTCGTACACATCCGCCAAGGCTGAACAATCCTACACGTCTGTCTAACTCCTATCGCACACTAGCTAAATAAAAAACCTCCTACAAATATTTTGATTCAGCAGCTCTGGATTTGTTATCTGGCTCTGCGCCACAAATTGAGACACCAACAGAAAAATAAGACTATTAACAAAAATATATTTGCAATGCTTTCTATGTTCTGTGCTCATCTTGGACCATGTTATGCGTGTGTTTCCATGCATGCAAAATTTGCACAAAAGCCAAAGGTTTATTTGTGAGTCTTCTTTCCATTCATTCAACTGATGCTTCTACTTTTTTGTTTTTTGAGCTGATACAGTAAAAGCATTTTTATTTATAAATGCATGCTCAGTTTAGATATAAAAAGTATTTGTACCAACTCATCTACTACTGTTGTTTGATGACCTCATCCGTCGGTAATACAGTAACAGAGATAACCGGAGGATTGAAGATTTATGCTGAAAAATTTGGTGGACTCTGAAAATAATTCAGGAGTCAATGAAGAAATATATGACGGACAGTGGTGGATAATGGAGAAAGACTGCAGGCGGAGAGGAGGGATGTGAATGGAATACTTATAAGATGGGAACAGAAGACGATGACGATGAGATGGAGTGAGATTTGGATTGAAAGCTCAGGGAATGGAAGAAGATAAAAGCCGAGAAGTAGACGGGAAATATGGAAAACGTTCATAACGTCTATTGTGGAATAGAACTGGATGTAAAGGAAGCTGAATCCAGGTGTTTCCATGCATAGCTTAAAAAAAAAAAAAAATTCACCATAGAAAGTGAAAAGATACATCTGGTATGCAGAAAGTCATAGCCTAAGTGTGTTTTCTGGCCTCTGAATTGTGGGAGATGTAGACTTCCATGTGCATTTTATTGTCCCAGAAATGTGGGAATTGTACAATTTAGTTGAGTTATCTTACTGGTACGTCTGGATCATTTTTCCTCTTCTAGCAACAAAATACTTTCAGGCCACCACTGGGGGGGGTTTAAGCACTTCTCTCCCCCGTCCCACTGCTCCTTGAGCCGTCGAGATGCAAAAGCACCTGGATGGAGCAGCTCAAGAGGAAGGAGAAGAAAAAAAAAAGGACATTCGAGACATTAAGCTCTATTTATCATTCATGCGGTGTGGTGGGGGAGGGCGTCTGATCGCTGGTGATAAGCTTTCCAGTTAGAGAGTCAATGGAGAGGAACGCATTTGACCCTTGACCTCCTCTACCGTTCCACCAGGGGAAAACGGCTACAGCCTCTCAGACGAGTTACGTTTCCTCTCCTCGTGTTAACGCGTCTCCACTGTGTGTGTGTGTGTCTTTCTCTCTCTCTCTCTCTCGCTCTCTCTCTCTCTTCCCCTTTCGTTTCGAGTGTTGTGGGCTCTAGTGGAGCAGACGGCACTGACGGCACGCAATTATGAAGAAGCAGGTTTGACACTGACCCCTACCGCTTTCCGTACGGTAGTTTCAGAAACAAATCTGTTCTTTCTCCAGCTTGCTCTTGGGCCAGCTCCAGATTTCAAAAGGGCAAAATTAAAGATATATTAAGCTAGAATTGCTTGGATGCATAATAAATAAAAATGACTCAATTCAGTCAATTTTTTTAAAATGCAAAATTCCACCTGCAGCATTTTAGGGTGATTTCAGGTTGACTTTAAAAGTAACACATTTACAGCGATGTAGTGATGATTATATTTATATTTATTCTAACTTAGGCAAATATTTCAGCTTTATATAACTTTTTACTTCTACTCAATGACAGGCACATTATCCAGGTTGTGTTTTGTGTTGTTAATAAATACTGAGGTATTCTTTCGCAAAATCCTACTTTTTTAATCAAATAGTTTCTCTTGAAAACCTTCCTATTTCTTGTCCAAAACCCCTGAAAGCCAACCGATGCATCAGATTCATGTGTTAAAAAAATTCAACTTACGAATCAAGAAAAAGTGAAATATTAGGAATTAAATTATCGGTCATGTTTAGTGTTTTTAAAAAAACACCTTTTGATCCAGCAACTATCATCCTCGCACGCATCTTTTCAATGCTATACTGTTATACTGTTATATATTTGATTTTCTTATGTTTAAACGCTGACCTACGTCTTTTCACACACTACTATTTTATTTTGTTACCATTCCTTTGAATTTTCTCTGGGTTGAATTTTGGTTCTTCTGTAATGGTTCCATCACATTGGACTCCTCATTGATTTTGAACCGTCACCCAGGGAGCCGCACAAACCCGATTAAAGGTGCGATGATTAACTGCAGCGGTGACAATAGCTTTTTATTTTTCATAACCAAATGGCTTATTTGAGGCTCATTAGATTGGATGTTTCCACAGAGGCCAGCCAAAGTAAATGAAATCCATTATTTCACCACTAGCCTTGCACAAACACTAAACACAACGTAACACAAGCATGAAAGACAGCTGTGTATTCAGTCGGCATTATGCTGTATTGTATAACTGTATATCACTGAAAGTAGGAAACCAGTGGATTCGGCGTCACCATGAAGTAAACCTCCTGAGCCGCCTCAGTGATCAAAGGCGGCGCAAATGTTTAATATTCTTCACGAGTATCAATAAGCAATTTTTGAACAAAAAGGATTAAGAAAATTGTTTGATCTGATGCCACAAAATGGCAGATGACTTTTTTTTTTTTTATCATGTTTTTTTAAATTGGAGAAGCATCCTGTCTCTTTACTTTCGTCATCCAGAATAAATCACCCTCAGAGGCAGGTCCGTGATGAAACTGTATGGCTGCCATGACATATCCTGAACCCTCTTTGAAACAGCTTATCGTTAGATATACACCTCTGTGAGTGCAGTTATGTCCATGTGGGACCTTTTTTGATCCATAAATACAAACCTGGCTGCTTCAGTAAACATCTGTGACACCAGTGTGCAGGAAGCTGTGATGGATTTGTGAAGAAATGGTTTCAAAGCCTGGTTACGGTCAAAAATGCAACCATAAAGTACTGAAAGACACACATTGGCATAACTAATTCCACATCCCATTGTCTAGAATAGAGTCTATTCTAGAGTGTGCTGCATTGGTTTATCTATTTAAGGACCTTATTGGACTGTGTCATTGCATTTTACACTATAAGGGCACCTGAATCAGCATTTTTTTTCCACCTAATGGGTCTTCTGTCTGCTCTGTCCACTGAAGAGACAGCCTAGAGGGCACCCTGTCAGGTCGTCACACTTCAACGCCCCCCCTACAGGCTTTTTAATCACTATTTATCCACCACTGAGGCATCCAAGAAACCCAAAAGGCACTTTTTTTTACACTTTTTTTGTTCATATTGTAGTCAGAACAACAGATGGATGGAAAATCAGCCAATCATCCGTTTAATTTAAAAAGCCGGAGCCAGAGAGTATTTGGTTTTGATTGCCTAAATTAAAATGTCATCGTAACAAATAAAAATGAAGGTAAAATCTAAATCGGTTTCATCGGCTTGTCTGAAGCGCTTCACACACACCTGGAAAACACACACAAATTCAAACATTTGCGCCGACAGAGAGACTGAAGAAACGCGCGAGTCGAGACTTTTCTATGCCATGACACATCGTTTAATATAATTGCAAATTACTGTAGGGAGTCCAGACAAGCCCAAAGGTAGAGAATGACTCGCTCACGCCCTGCTAGCGTGTTGCCATTAACCTTTTGACCCCGCAGGTCAGAGACGAGAATTATTTCCCACGTACTCACACGGCGGAATACGAACATGTTATCACACTTTCAGATGTTAATTTTTTTCGCGCTCAGTCTTTTGACACCTTCCAACAACACACACACACACACACACACACACACACACACACACACACACGTATCTTGTTTATTTCTGTATTCATATATTCAAAGTAGTCATTTGCTTCAGTGCAATGATGTCACCCTGAAGGCCTGATTTTATTGGCTGCTAGGGAAGCATCTCTACATGTTACACTTACAACTTGTACACACTGATTGACGTGCATGTGTGTGTGAATCCACCGACTCATCACCCACGCTAATTAAGAAAACTGATGAAGTGAAGGCAGGGTTTCTGAAAGACCCAATGCAATGTACTGTAAATATGTATTTTTTTGGATAATGTGTGATATCTAAACTGTAAATGTGAAGCTAATGTAAAATGCTTTCAGACTATTGACAGCTTTTGCCTTCAGAGTGGAAAAATCTTCATTATTTGGTGAAAAAAAAGAAAGAAATATCAATACAAATGAGAAGTGACAGAGCTTTATTCTATTTATTTATATGCAGTGTGAAACAAAAAGTCACTGCTTTTTCCTCGTGTACCTGCTGCCGGTGCATAATTACAGCCGGTGGTGACGGCAACACCCACAGTGCTGCTCCCTCAGATCAGTCAGATTCATCATCTGCCTCCTCTAGAGGTAGGCGAGGTGGTGGTGCATTCAAACAGCATGTATAATGCATGCCCATAGAGAGAGAAAGACTTTATGTAGCTCATTTCACTGTATTAATCCTCACTTTTCAATGGCGCCTGGGTACAAATTTTATATTTAAATTGAAGTACAGTTTGTAATGAAATACTGCAACCCAATACCTAAAAAAATGTCACAGTACCTTATATCTTGGTTCTCAGACTGCAATGAGCAGAGGTTAGCAATGTTGTCTCAGAGAAAGAAGTTATGGGTTCTAATCCCACCCCTCAACTGTTGGTGGGCTTTAGACCTTCAGCAACGCTGGAATAGAATTTTGGAATCTTGATAGTTTTAATTATTTAAGTATTATAATAGTATACAAGATGTGATATAAGTACTTACTTGGAACCTAAGCAGTGGACTACATACTGTAGAACCAAGCTTTTAATGTGGCTAGGATGACTTGAGTACTGATTTTGTACGTTCTCTGGTTCTGCTGTGAGACTCTCTGAGAACCAAAAACTTGGTGTCATTGATGGTTTTTATGCAGATGACACCTCTTTTTATTTTGAAGCTCTTTTGTGGCTTCAAAATGGTTTTACTTTCAGACAATGCTAAATTATTTTTGTTTGTTTGCGTTTTTCCATTCTAATGATGAACTTGTGGGACATATTACACATCTATTCTGCAAATTCCTGCACAATTTCCAATTTTTCCTCCCTTTTCTAACTACCTTTCCTCGTTCTGTCTTCAAGTTTAGTAGAAAATGAGAAGTGCCATTGAAAGTTTCATTTTAACAAGGATGCTTTGACCTTGTCCGTCACAATGCAGTGGCTGTTCTCTCCAATTACGTGTGGCTTCTCAACTTCGGATACGGATGGAAATTTATCTCCACTTGTCACTGTGTGAATGATTTTAGTGGGGAATCACCACATGTGTGCTGGTCCCTAGCGTGTGCTGGGCGTAATGTGTATTCATATATTTTTGTGTGCAGTGTGCAAGAGAGGTGTATTTGAATGGGAAAGTGGGGCATTGAGAAAGAACAGTTTTAGGGGGGAAACCTGTGTAATTGCTCCAAAATTTAAAATGTCTCATTGTTGCAGATCTTGAAAAGCTCGAGTTGGTATTTTATTAAGGTTTAAATGTTAATATCTTCAACCTCATATTCAGAGTAGTTTTCCAAAATATTCAAACGATAAAAAGAGGTTACTTCTATTTCAAAATGGGTTCACTCCTGCAAAATGCAGCTCATTAAAAGGTACAAGCCATCGACTCCAGGGTAAAAACTCACTCTTGACCTTGAATGGTGAAGACAATGGAGAGTATTTCAAATTTTCGGCTATCCATCCATCTTCTAATCGCCGCTTTATCTGCCGTAGTGGGTCACGGGGAGCTGGAGTCTATCCCAGCTGGCTTAGGGTGTGGGGCGGGGGGACACTCCAGACGCCAGTGTACCGCGGAGCCACACAGAGACAGACATAGAATAGTCCAGTATCAGTAGATGCACCATTTCACTGATATTTACTGGAATGGACATCAAATGTGATCTAATACTCACCTAGTCCACATACTTTACCAGGTTCTAATGCACATTAATAGTGATTTCTCT
The DNA here is from genome assembly GCF_040054535.1 of Antennarius striatus. Classification (NCBI taxonomy): domain Eukaryota; kingdom Metazoa; phylum Chordata; class Actinopteri; order Lophiiformes; family Antennariidae; genus Antennarius; species Antennarius striatus. The sequence continues at coordinate 3,279,276 of NC_090798.1, read as the reverse complement.
AAACTCCAGATTGCACAAGGCATTATGCACCATTTATTTACAGTTATTTAAATATATATATAGTTCCCAATGCTGACATGGCCACTGAATAGCATTCAGAGATGCATGCACTGTGGGCTGCTGACCATGAACCCCAGTTTGCATCCAGCTGAGATCGCACGTCATTCCCCCCTTCCTTTTCCCATCTAGTCTATTTTCAGCCATCTAATAAAAACATAAAATGGCCAACATCAACACTATTAAAGTAATGCTCCGGGGCCTCTGTGGAAAGAAAATATTTGGAAATTCATCACAGAGGGACGTGATGCTTGATACCAGTTCACCATTGATGCAACAAAACTCAAATGCAGTCCTGTTCCGAAGCCTCTCCACCTCAGTGTTCCACTGACCCACAGGCGAGCCGCATTTTTTTTTTATATCCCATGAAGTCACTGATTAGCCTGCAGTCGCATCGATGAAACGTGTGTGTCCAGGCATCCTCATTGTGCATGCTGTGTGTATCTCTGTGTGTATCACACAGCGCCTGCAATGTGGAGGCTGAGACACACGGACGCATCTCAAACACACTCAAGGACGAACGGCACAAAGAAAATATATAAGGTTGTTTTTATTTGTATATGGTTTGAGAAGAAAAGTATTTACTTTCATAGTTCATAGACTTGAACCTTTTTCCATATAATATTCATATAAAACTGTGGAACACATGTTTCCTATAGAGGTTCACATATTGACCAACCAGTTCTACCATGAGCCCAGCAGCATTTACTACAAGTCGATACGGTGTCCCTCCCCACATGCAATCTATATAGTGGTGTGGCGGTGGGGTGGGGTGGGGGGGTCTCAGTGACAGGCCTGCTCCTCTGGATATACAGAAAACTGAAGCTGTCTGTGTTTGCACTTAATATGTGCTGCAACACTGCTGCACTGCGGTGGCACCGAAGGGTTCTAGCGGAATAATGGGTCATGTGTGTGTGTGTGTGTGTGTGTGTGTCTGATCCCAGTTTATCGCCACACAGTTGACAAGCTGCACAATCCGTGGTTCGGTTATGATTAATGGACCAAAAAAAAAAAAAAAAAGCACATTATCCAATGTAGCATAATCCAGAATTATACAGCCAATTTGGTGCCTGGTTCTACTGGGGCATTCCTGCTACCAAAATCCGTCCAATGATAAATAACCTTTGCTTGATGTCAGGAACATCTTCTTGTTCTTCTCCTAATTAGATGAAAGTGTTCACATGTATTTTATTTATTTTTTGACAACCGTGAGCATTTTTCACCACTCCTACTGCTGTAACTTTTTAATTGGCACTTTTTCTAATTTTACCCCCCCGCTTCCACATCTGCCATTCTCGAGTTCCCGCTTGCTCAATTCACCTTCTCACTCAGGTGTATAGTAATTAGTTTAGTGAGGGGCTAGCCTGTCCCATGGGGGGGGTGGGGTGTGGGAGAGGGTGGCGCCACTGGGTAATTATCTTGTGGCTAACAGGCGTAGCAGTGTCGCCAGGGAGTCACGAGTGGAGACCTGCAGTTTGCACCAGACAAGCCAGACAGGTGTTTGTCTCCGGTGGGGTCCTGCTGCGATGTTGTCGGAGCATAAAGAGGGTGGGGGGTGGGGGGGGTGGGGATGCAATGACGAGGTGAGAGGGAGGAAATTGAGAAGTGAGTAGCAGAGGAGGATGATGGCTGGAAGGAATATGTGAAATTGATGGGAAAAAAACCCCCAAAGTGCTACAGGGTCTGCAATGTGTGACTCAAAAATAAATCACTCAAACTGACCTGACTGTTGTTTTGGGAAGAAAAAAAAGTTGTGGGTCTGCATCTGGTTCCCTCGGTTACCATTTATTGGGGGGTAAGTGTTCTGTTTATTCACCACTGTAGTGCATAACAATATGCTCCTGAATGTGGACATAAGCATTGATCACCATAAGTTCCTATCCTGAAAAGTCTAACCTGGAATCTGACATGTTGAACTCATGGAGTTTGTTGGTGACGTATATATTATAATGTCCTCATCGTTTTATCTGTGAGAGACACACATTTTATATTTATCAAAATCGCCCTGGCGATGGAGGACTGATATATTAACAGATAAGGAGAACTGAGTGCTGTCTGTCTGTTTTTCAGATGGTCGGGTATTAGTTTCTGTCTGTAACAGAAAATATCTATTAAATGTTTGCGGAGGGAGTGATGGATAAGATTAAAATGCAGTCGCGCAAAGTTTTAGACGCCATCTATTTCATCTGTTTGTTTTTTTGTCGATCCTGTTGATCTGTCTTTCACGCAGTAACATCAACACGATGTTAAGTACGGAGAAGCAGGAACAGATGAGGGAAGAGGAAAAAACAGTTTGTCACTGTAGCTCGAGGCTAGTCCATGTAAGTACATGCACAAAGCTAAAGCCTTCACATATACGCAAACAAAGAAACACATATAAATATGCAATTTTTTACACCCCCCCCCCCCAACCACCTAAGAGACACACAATCACTTACACACACATAGGCAAATTATTCATTTATTCAGAGAGGGCTGACTCAGGTTGCAGAAATACTCTGCACTGGTCCAGCCCACGCTCCATTTAGCTCATCTGAATGAGTTACTGGGTGTGCAAATGGACAGAGCAGTCACCCCTTCAACAGACTGTGGACATCCTTTCATGGTGGAGGATGCACTGCATTGCCCACTGGTCCGACACCTATTTGACTTCATTACAGTCACCGAGAAAAAAAAAAAAAAAAAAAAAGCCACATATCCTGCCAACTTTTATTCCGCAATGCATTTTTTTTCCAATTAGGATTTTAATTCGAAGGTTTTAACTGAAGCGTAAGTCTGGAGTGAGCGTTCTAAAAAAAAAAAAGCTCATTAGAATAAACAAGCAGACATCCAGGAGTCTTCAAGCACGAAAACAAATGCTGTTTTCTTTGTGACGACATTGATTTCTCTCTCTTTGCAGGATTATTGAAAGTAAATTATTGAAATTATGCTGAATCATTTTGTACGGTTAGATTTTGTTGGTGACAAAGATCCACGACGTGTCTTCTCAAGGTGTTCAATAGGGAGTCAAGCCCTGCATTTGTGGTTCTAAGCTGTGGACACCAGGGTCCTGGGAGAGTGAGCTCCATTACAGATTTGGTTTAGAAAAGAAAAGAAGGTGTGCCACAGGGAGAGTGAGGGCATGATACTGGGAGTTACTGTATGTACCTTTAAAAAGGTACATTACTTCCAGTATCATTATCCAACCTCCCACAGAACTCACCTCCTTTGGCTTCATATTAAATCCATTTTCGATGTCAGCATATTCTAATCCTCACCTTAATCTACACAAGCTCCTTATGTGGGGCTAGATCTCAGATCAGGGGATTTTTCTCCAAAATATACCTTTTCAGTTGTTAACTCTAAAAGATAGGATACTGGACTAAAATTGGGACTTTTGAGCTTCATGGTATTTCTTGAATCTGCTGGGAAATTAATTTTCAATGCCTGCTGTTTTGTGTTACGACCAAACGTTCAAGGCTCCACAAACCACAAAGACAGAACCGATGGGCCCCAAGCTTCCTCACTTCCTCTTGCCCTTGGATCTGTCTCTTCTCCACCAGCTTTTGTAAGCTGAGAATGTGTAGAGGAAAATGTAATAAAGGATAGAGAAGACAAGGGCAGGGTCTATTGATCTGCCTTAATAGAGAAGAGAGGGAGGAAAGTCAAAGTCAGAGGAAGCGGAGGGAAAGTCCATCTTAAAGTTTGTCCTCTCTTGTTATATCAGAGGTGGTCTGGACTTTGGATTAATCTTGTTTTGGAATTGATAAGTTGTTTATTCCTCCCCTTTACCATCCGCTTCCCCATTTCTCTTCATTTCTCTTGTTTTCCCAGAATTTTTGAGTTTTCTTTAGCTCAGTTAGTGATGGATGTGGGGTTGAGTTCTTGATCCTGGTTTTAAGCTTGTTACGTGTGGGTTTTTTTGACCTCTTAACGGAATTTTCGGTCAAAGCACTCTTTCGATCTATTTTCAGACACTCTGACCATTAATGCTCTTTGTGGGCCACATAAAATGATGCGGTGGGCCACATTCGGCCCGCGGGCCTTTGAGTTTGTCACATCTGCTCTAAAAATCATCAAACATTGTTCATACCGGGGTGCTAATTTGAATTTGTGAGGGATTATTTTGCGCTGTGGATGAACACACATGTGAATGATGGTGTGAGTCAGATCACGTTTATTTCCGGTTTGCCGAGGAAACACACACGAGACATCGATGTTACGTCCTCCGCCACATGTCATCCTCCTTATCCCCCCCCATCCCTGATGAGCGGTAACTACTCTAATAATAAATGAACAACACAAGAGCTCAACCTGTTTTTGCTTTGCAAACACACACACACACACACACACACACACACACACACACACACACACACACACACACACACACACACACACACACACACTCGCACACTATGACAAAACCCTGCCAGGCAGATTAATTAGCGATGCTGTTTAGAAATGTACACAGAAGCTTAAACAGTGTGGAAACCTCACCCAACTGTGGCACTCGCAGCTTCCGTCTGTCTCCCTAAAAACACACTCAGCGTTCAGTGTGTGTGGAGTGTGACATTGGTATGCAGCACCAGTCAGGCTCAGGGAGTTATTATTGCCTCAGTCCATTAATGCGCATGATGTCTCTGGAATTCTTTTCATTTTTAATGGACGTTTTCTTCCTCACTTCCCCGTATGTTCGTCCTGGTATAATACCTCCGTGTGCCTTCTGTCTTTCTCCCTCTGTCTCCTGCTTGTCTCTCTCTTAGCCTCTCATTAGATTTAAAATCCCTAATGAAAAACAAACAGGATGAAAAACACCTCCCTTCCCTCCCACCTTCTTCTTCCCCCAGCCTCCATTTTCTCTGTCATTCTTTCTCTGCTCACCTTTTCCCTTCAAATTCAAAGCCTTTTTTTTTTGTTTTCATTTTCCCCTTCCACCTCATCTGGTCTGGCTCACCTGTTCTATGTGTTTCACTCCCCCCACCCCCTTTATATATTTGGTGGGAAGATAGAAATGACAAAGACAAGGACGACGAAATAAGTCTGCTGCAGCAAAATGACGGTAAAAGTAATTTTTGGAAGTGAAGCTGACGTCTAAAATATTTCTAATTTTAGCCGGAGCCATTCTAAGAGGAGCAGAGACACCTGTTGAGACAAAAAAAAAAAAGAATAATATATCTCCTTGGCATAAACATCCTTTTTTTTTTATTTTGCTCATAAACATCGCCGTTACCTTTGCTGTGTCTTTCCTCTTCCTGCATCTCATTTCTCCTTCTTCTCCCCTCTTTTTTCTCATTTCGTCTCTTTTCCTGTCTCTACTGTGGCGATGAATACTGAATCAGTCAGAAACAGACGGTGCGTGGGGTCTCCCCCCGGAGGAGGGCTAAGAACACACACACGTGTGTGTGTGTGTGTGTGTGTGTGTGTGTGCAGACATATGTCAGCGTAAGAAAACCCTCTGGTGTCGAACACGCGCGCGACACCTCAAGCTTGGGATGATTTTGGCGCTGATAAATTCTGACAGTGTAATTTTCTTTATCGGTAAACTGCAGTCACAGAGTCTCAAATAGGTTCTTCACACATTAGTGGAGCCACAGGGATGCTACGAGGAGCAGATGAATGGAAAACACACACACACACACACACACACACACACACACACTGATCATACTCTTAATAATGAGCTTTCTGTGCATGGAACCAAACTCCTCCTCCTCCTCCTCTCCTCAATCTTCCTCTCTTTGCCATGTGTCCTTTCATCTCCATCTCTTACGGCTTCACGCTAAGCATCTTGTCCCCTCTTCTGGGGGGGCTTCACTAGATTAACATTAACTTCAACCCTTTATGTCTGAGTATCTAATTTCCTCTGTTCTGGTGCTGACGTCCCATGTCACCAGATTAAACATATGCTCTAATCATGGAGACATATTTTTTGATATTACATAACAATTGAGATGCTGAGCAGTTTTAATAATGAGGGCGGATGCTCTTCTGTATGTTCTGCGTATGGTTAAATCAAAGGATAGAGAATAATGAATGAAATCTAATGGTTTACACAACAAGGAAATGAAGGGAATATTTATATCATACATCAAATCTTGGAGAAGAAATTTTTCAATTTGGGGATTAGGGATACGGTGAAAGTAAAAATGCTCACCGCAGCCAATCAAGACAGGAAGTGTCACCTCATGTTGATCATGACGTCACATAAACGGCATGACACACACAAAAAAAACCTGAGGAATGAAGGGAGCGATGATTGAGCTGCCCTAAAAACCGAAACATCCCAGCTGGGTTTCAGTAATTATAAAAGTGATTGCTGTCATCTGTATTAATCTGTCAGTCTAATCTATATACAAAATCAAGCACCATTGGTTTCATGTAGATCATCCCGTGTTCGCCACTTAAGTCATCAGTCCTCAGCAAATCTGAATTTCTGCTTGTGTCAACAAGCTGTCGCCTGTTTATCTGCAAGCATCAAAACTTTTGAGACAAAAACCCCCCAAAACAAAACCTCAAATGAATCATTCCACTCCACGGAGGCGGATATCTATTTATAATCCTCATATCTTGTTCTTATTAACTGGAAGATTAACTCAGAATGCGAGCCTTCCGCTTTTTGTGCTTGGAAATGGCAGATGGCCACGATGTTACTCAAACTAGACTCTTAATTTGACTCCATCAGTCTGGCCCTAAGACTGAGCGGCAGCGCGACAAGGGAAGATGTTTGTGTGAAGAGGAAGTCCGTCAAGTCCTGGCATGCCTTTGCATAATTTATTTAAATAAATAGTCTCTGCCAAGACAATGTTAGCGACAAGTCCAAGTTTGTTTTTTGTTTTTTTTGTGAATCCTTGTTTTTCTTTATTTTTATATCGCAAATGATACTTTTAGGCACTGGAGAGATTTTGCATGGAGACCATTTGTCTCTACAAGTTGACGTTTGCAGACAGCCATCGGAATTTGTTACTTTACCAATCTCCTCGAAAACATGATAGATTTGATTAACATTGACAAGTTGATGCTTCCACACTTTGGGCAGGTGCATACCAATAGTACAAAATACAGTAATCCGTAGCTTGTTCGCACTTCGAGATGCACGGCTTTACTACATGGTGGATTTTTAGTAGGTAGTCACGTGATACCGTATGCGCATGCTATTGGTTGACAGTATCCATGTGTGCGCTGCCTTCCGAAACTCGCACAACGCAATGCACTCCCGTATATTAAAGAAACACTTTCTCTAATACAAAAGTCTTATAAACAGTATATAAGAGTGTGGGAAAAGGTAATACAGATAATATCACCTAGTTTAAGGGTAGATCAGGGTCAAAGCTTCAGGGTAGGTCAAAGCTATGCACTAGCTTTGACCATAGATCAAAGGTAAGGTCTATGGCATGTGGCCTTCTCCCTCGTCTTTCTATCTTATCTGTTTCCTGGGTGTACAAAAGTTGAAATTTGACTTTGACCTAGTTTCTCAAGGTCAAGACCATCATCTCATTTTCATCCCCTTTGCTGCCCGAGTAATGTGCTTTTTGTGTCATCTTTCTATCTGCAACGATTGCAAAGATATTTGTTGGACATACGAACAAATGGACGAATACTGACAATCACAATACATCACCGCTTTGAAGTGGGATGTAGTCATCAATCAAAAAAAGTTGCGTAAACTTTCTGTACCCACTTTTTCATAAATCTGCTACTTCAGGCTGAAATCTTTGTTTTAAACCCCGTGGACCTGTCCATAGATACCTTATTTTAATTTGCAGCATTTGGAGAGAAAATCATTTCCAATCTAAAACTATTTTTTTGGGTTATTTATTTATTTATTTATTTATTTATTTATTTATTTATTTATTTATTTATTGGTCTGGAAATATTGGTCAGGACACTGTTTGGGAATAAATGTGCCTGTATAGGAAAAGACGCCTGAAAGGAAAGTATGTGATTTAAGATTACTGCTGAGGCTGTGCATTGATGATAAAATGAGGCGAGGACGAGTCAGCACATAAAACAAATACACGTCATACATTCCCCAAAGCAAGCGCGGTGTTTTCTACGTGTATTATTTATGGTTATCATTACTTCACTATGATGCCATTCCAACCCTGGATGCAACCGAGTAACCGCAGAGTCAAACTGGCCGCTCGTTCGCTCGGAGAAGGTGACACAGGCAAGATGCAGCGATAAACAGGGTTCGCAAATCAGTAGCCAAACGACAGAACTCGTTTTGAGGAGGGAGATATAGAGACTCCTCAGAAAGGTGCCGGGTAAGGACAGCGAATGGATGAAACAAGAAGCTTAGACAAGAGAGACGGCGAGAGATTAATGACGGAAATGTGGGAGAAATTAGAATTTGGAGAATGAGAAGGAGATTTAGAGTCTTGGTCTTTGTAAAGGGATGTGACAAGCAAATAATAAAGGGATTTATGGATGAAGGCTTGAGGTAGAGGAGGGTGGAGGAGGAGTGATTTAAATGTTTTCAGACTTTTTGCCCTCTCTTGGGCCCAAACTCTACAGAAAGTGTGAAAGCAGTGAAGAGGAGCGGGAAAAGAGGACAGTTTGGACAGAAGCGGTCAATGAATGGATTTGTACCTTTCATTAAACTCATATAAATGTTATATTCATACAAGGAGAATGACAGATAACAAGATGCAAGGATGGTTAAAGAAGCAAAGGCGCAGAAAGTATTAATTTTCCACCGCAACCCCTGAGGGAACAGAAAAAAAAAGAATGTGAAGTCACGAGGGGTGAAGAGCAAGAGACTAAAAAAAACGGAATAAATTAACGCCGTCCCTGAAGATGTCGAAAAATCGAGGAACTAAAAGGAAAAATGGGGGTTGAATGATCTTTTGTTCCTGGGCAAAGACGGAAAATTTCCTTATATTTTCATGACTTTCAAGACTACCTTTATTTCCTGCTTGACCTTTCCGTAATGGCGTTCCCGTAGTCTTCTTTTTTTGCATTTAAATTAGACTTAGCATGCAAAGAAACTATGAAAAAGAAAATATAAAAAGAATATACACCGCCGTCTATCATTATATCCTCTGTTTATTGCTGGAGCTACAATGTTCCCTCAAGTATCATTAGTGTCTAACACAACTGAAGCTCTGCCAATCATCGCCGTCTCTAGCATCTGTTTCCTGAGGCTTCGGTTCATTTTTTGATGAATCCATAATCTTTTTGATTGAGGAAAAACATCTATAATTGTGGTGAAATTTCAATGATATCTCTTCTGACTGCTCCGATTCATCCTCACCCTAGGTGCAGATTAGCGCTTTGGCCATGAGTTCATCCTAATCTGCAGGTAAGCATCGTTGTACCGTCACTCCTGCCAAACTGCAAAATTAAAAGTGAATTTGGAACCAAAGGAAACAGCATCAACTTTGAGCTCTTAAAAGTCGGAACTCTCGATCGGTCAGGATGACGGCTGCTTTACTTGAACCAATTTCACTGAATGAACCTAGACTGTGTTTGCACACATTTATTGATTTTCTCCGAGGACGATCTGTCCTCCTTTTCACTTGGGAGAGTGCTGTCTTGAATTCTTACGCTCTTCTATCGACGAGCTGGAGGTTCGTCGACCGTTAAAATGTCCAAAAACAAAGCACACAGGTCCGTCACTGCTATCGCTTCAACTCAGCAATGAACTGATTTTATCAAACGTACTTTAGGTTTGCTCCTGCTACAGACTTTGGATGCACACATCTTCTTTTTCTACACATGATCAAACCGTTGCCACCCTGGCAATGCATCATTTGAAGTTGTTTTTTTTTTATTGTTGGAGTCGCTCACAGAGCTGTCTTCCTCGACTACTTGTGCAAAACTTTTTTCTTTTTTTTTTTACATGTGCAGACAACACACACATAACCGCCCACACATAAAACCGATCATAATAAATCATTTTTATTTCCTGACCTGCCATCTGCGCATACCCGATGCTCAAGGAGAGACATTTCCAGAATCATGTACAGCTCATTTGTTGAAAGAAGGAAACATTCGAGTCAGTATTGAGCTCTGAGGTGCTCCTCCTTTTCCCACTTCTCTGATGCAAACATGCGTGCATTAACCATCATGCAGTATGCCTGACTGCCGTCTCCTCTTTCTTTTATCACCCTACTCACACAAGCACTTTGGATTGTGTATTTATGCATGCAGTTCGACCCGCGCCATCACAATCACAAACACGATCAGGTTAAAAAGGTGGAACAAGAGCCTGAGAGAATATTATCTGTATTGCTCAAGGCTCTTGCAGACTGATCTTTACACACATACACACAGTTAAAAGGGTGTAACAGGCAAGGTCTGACAGAAATTATCTGCTTTGGTCAAGGCCCACAGCTTGACATGCAGAAAGACACTCAGGCTAGTCTACGCAGCATCTTTCTGCTAATGCAATGTGTTTTTTTCATTAGGGCAGAGTCATCGGAGGCAATTACATGGGTCATCCTGGATTTTAATGGAGAAATAATGGAGTTGTGGGGAAGGCAGGAGGAGATAGAGTCAATGATGAGGGTTGGATGGAGAAATGGTTAAGAAAGGAGGAGAAAGTGGCGACTATGACAACGAGGAGAGAGTTGAATAATGGGTTTACATGAAATGTCTCACCCTTCTAAAGCATGACAAAACGCAAACTCATAAAAGAAGTGAAAGCGAGACAGAGAGAGAGAGAGAGACATCCGAATAAATAGTTCTGTCATTCAGCAGGTGTAGACGGTTCTACCGCTGCGGGAAACAACGTTCAAGACATAAGGATTCCTTTTTAGTGCAGCAAATTGGTGAAAAAAGGTATATCTGCCATTGCACCAAAACTTCACTTTCATTTAATGTGAAAAAATTGATAGATAAAAAACTTTTATTTGTTTTACTATAAAATTTAAAGAAAAAAAACATTTTTTTTTTTGCCTTCGCCAGCAGTAACGCAGTACAACTTCTAGAAGCTGGTGGTAATACAGATGCAGGCTGGTTGCAACTTTGAATACAGGAAGTACTAGAGAAGAGATGGAGATGAATAGCTGAATAACACGGAGCGTCTATATGTGATACAACAGTCATTCTATAAATAACATTAGATTTTTTTCCTGGTTTTCCCTGAAGTTCTTTAAATCACAACTTAGCATTTCAGCCACCATTGATTTATTTCAGATGCAGTAAATTACTAGAGCATCTAATCCTGTAAGCAGCATTTTTTTTTTTTGGATGAAATTTAGAACGCATAAAAACAACGTCCCATATTGATTTTTTTTTTTTTTTGTATTAAACATGATTTAATTCTTCAGGTTAAATTAATCTCATGTTGCATTTTAGGCTTCTTAGCAGGAAACGCTGATCTGTCAGGATGTTAGCATTGATTTCCAATAAAGCGTATGATATTCCCTCCTTATGCTTTGTGCGTGAACACGTTGTGCCTGTCTACAGGAACGGTATTGATCGAGCATTGATGACTTAAACGTCTTTAGGGAGATGTAATCCCTGAACAAACTACAATGCAATAAGGAGAGAGCCAATTAAGCAGAGTTACATTTATGCTTGCTGTTGAGTCTGGAGTCTCTATTTTTATATTTTACAGTTTGTACCTTGAGAAAACAATTTAATTCAAATCTATGATGGATGAAGTATTCGCATTTCCTGTATGTGGGATGCAAGACATTCATTTGTGTGTGGGATGGTCCCATCTGTTTTTCAGCCTCATCTCCATCTCTACTCGTCTATCTGAGTTTTTGGCAAAAAATCTTATCTTCCTTCCCTCAGATGCTGCGGCGTATCATAATAAAATCTACCAAACTGCATATCTCTTTCCTCATCTAGTCTAGCTTGTTTTTCAGTTTCAGGTTTCACGTGTTCCTCTTCCACTGAGTCCTGTGCAATAATGCAGGAACAAAGTCCACAGCATCCAACGATTCAACTGTGCCCCTCGTGCCGTGTTTGTGTGTAAGCGTGCGAAGCCTTGACATCTGATCAACACATCTTTTGCACTTACAAGTGGCACTATGGAGCACAACATGACTTTGTCGGGGTGATTTAATTGCTGCTGCTGTCAGCGAGGTGTTACCTAGAGATGTAATTATGCACAAACATTCACAGACGATGCCTGGATGGTTTAATAACCCTCACAATCTGCTCTGTAACATCTCGTACACTGATGTTATTTTTAGATAAGGCAGACTAGAGTTCAAGGCTTCAGAAATGTTTTGAGTTGGCACTGCTGCTAAATCTTCTACTTTTGTCTTGAGAAATCTCGAATCTGGTAATTGATTCTCGTGATATTTTAAAGGAACTCTCAGGATTTTTATAGATCCCGAAGAGTTTGAACCTCCTGTGAGTTTGATAATTAACTTTTAGAATTGTTTTCCAAAATTAATGAGCAAATTCATCAGCTCAGAATGAATCATGGTCACGTTGGTGCTCCCGGAATCTTTTTTTATTAATTTTAAGTTGTTAATTTTAGTTGTTTTATTGGTTACCATTTATATCAACACACATAATCCTTCCACATAATGAAGTGTCTTTATATCTTTATTTATGACACCATTGCACATACCTTTTTTTTATTGTACATATCTGTTTATTGTGTTTAAGTCTGTTCTTTTTTTCCCCCTCTTTGCTCTCTATTTCTTTTTGTGCACTAATCCTTTACAAGTTTATTGTCTGAAGCTGTTGTCGTTCTCATAGTCTCGATGTCGGGTGTTTGACTTGCCATTAACAAAGTTTTTGAATACCGTCTGGTCATACTTGAGTGGATTGAAATGACATTTAGACTTGGTCCTCTTGAGCTCCTTTACTTTGAATAATGAATGTTTTGTGATTAATGCATTCAGGCTTATTAATTAAAGATGGAACATTCTCTTGAATCAATTCATTTGCTGAAGTAAATTTTGTCCCAGACAGTCTGGTGAATGTTAACCTCATGTGTTTTTCTGAGCTCTAAGAAATAAGATGTATTGTCATTTGCAAAGCTACAAGGAAATCTGACACATCACTCATTCGTTAGTGACAAGATTCTAGCCTGAAGACACGACTCTTCTTCCATCAGTATTAAAGTTACCTTGAGGAAAAAGCTATCATTTCAGTGTTTATTTTGATGCATCTTTCCACGCGCAATAAAAATGTCAATGCAGGGAATGGAACCAGAATCTCAACATATTTGCAAAACTACCTGCACACCCCTAAATTTCCAGAACGCCATATGCTTACCTGTGGCTTTAACGCGAAACTCCCAAGTTTCTATAATTCGACGCTTCAACAGCAGTAACTTCAGGCCAACCATCTAATTGCATTTCAATAATTTGCAAAAAACAAAAATGAGATAAAAAGGGAAAAGTTTGACAATTAACATATTGAGAGCTTTCTAACCTCGGAGCTGTTACATCAGAGACTGAGTGTCCCTTTTTTGATATGTTATATAACGACTCTGAGGGCGTCAAAAGCTTTTTAAAGACTGAGCAAAAGCCTGTGTTTCCCAGTAGAGAACACCCAGTGTTGTCTATAATTGTTTCAACCAAACTTTTTCTGATTGGTTCTCAGCATGTTTCATTCTCCCCCCCCCAAAAAAAACTATAGCCTCGCCTCCGCTGGTAACAGGGGATCTAATTAGCGAATTAGCCAACAAATTAACAAACCTTTTCAATTCATTATTTTAAGCAAATTTTTCTCTTCCCAGGCGTGATGTGGATGTTAATTTCCCCATAGAGATATAGGTTGAAAAGTGAACTTTGAAATCTTTACAAGAACTTTTTTTGTTTTTCACACTTGAATGAGTCATAATCACTATAATACATTTTTACTTCTGCTCCATCTGTGGCTTCAACATTTCCTCTGCTGATATTGGCTTCTTGCGTTGGTATCTTATTGTAATAAAAGCGCAGGTCAAAGGTGGCAACCCTGAGGGATGTTAACAGGACTTTGTTTCAGTTTGGCCCTCCAACAATTAACTGGAAAGAGAAACTGAGGGAGACAAAAAAGGAATCAATACACGCAGCTTTTGTCAACGTCGATAAAGATATAGTGTTCTCTGGCTATATAGGACACGCATGAATGCACCAACTCCTAAATAAGACCAATTTAGTCTATCTTTTCTGTGGTTGTTCAAAAATGAACATACATATTGAAGTAAATTTGTGTGTGTTTGTGTGTGTGTGTATGTGTGTGTGTGTGTGTGTGTGTGTGTGTGTGTGTGTGTGTGTGTGTGTGTGTGTGTGTGTGTGCGTGTATGTGTGTGAAAGAGATAGATTTAAAATACCTTTTACCACTTTTTGCTCTTTTTGGGTTCAATTGCAATAATTTAGTGGTTACTTTGAGCTTAAATAGAACACCAGCATCAAATCAGAATTTCATCTTGTCCAAAAATAATAATAAAAATAATAATAATTCCAAAGTGCTAGCATAGCAGACATCCGATAATACATTCAGACAGAATAGAATAAAATATTATGTTATTCCCACCACCAAAGGGAAATTCCCTTCATTACAGCAGCATAGCAGAACTGTAGACAAACAACACGCGCTACACAATACACACTTGGATAATAAATAACAGAGTGGAATATAAATACAATAGAAAATTTACAGATGCTCACATCTACACATCGCTCTAGAACAAATAGTCCCTTCTATGTACAATGCTGGATGTGGTTGGCATATGAAGCCATGTTAGACCGATCACTGTACACATGCAAACAAAAACACAATTTGCACATGGACATAATTTTGAAATTTAGAGACTTATATATGACACGAAAACTATTGATTATTGTTTTGTATTGAAGAGTCATTGCATTCGGAATGAAGGACCACTGATGGATTTCTCTCTTGTACACGGTTTCTGTATTGTCAGTCAGAAAGTATGTAAGTATATGTAATTAAACTCTTTGTGGTACAAAATAGCCTATTACTGCAGCAGCGCCTCGATGTAAACTTGTTTATTGCCTGTTCTATGGGCAGCTACAATAGTTCTGAGTCCTAATCAATTCAGCCGCCGAGACCAATTGGCATATTTTTAAAACGTTATTAATATAGATTATAAGCTGTACTTGAGAGCAATTAAATTAGCAGACATCAATTATATTCCTTAATGCCTTTTTTTTTTTTTTTTTTTTACCATTTTAAAGATGTGTTATAAAGATTTAGAGTTTTGGCCTCTGTGTTAAATCTTGCTCAGCATAAAATGCTGACTGGACTGTTAAAGACGCTCTGTATAAAGAGGAAATAAAGACCATGATGGATTAGAAGAGGTTAACCTCTTAGGATTACTGTGACCTGAGTGAGTGGGAATTAGCGAAAACATATCTCCATGATGGATTCCTCTCAAAGCGGCGCACACTGTAAAACGGAAGAAACATTCAACAGTAAAGCAACGAAGAAAAAAATTTTTGATAAAAACGAAGCCGTGAGCAAACCCTAATGGTGACTTGATTATTGTGATGAATCACCTCGATGTGAGGGAGGCCGTGTATCGTACTGAATAGGAATGCTTCCCCCTGAAGGGAGGAAAATTAGTGCTAATGTAAACATGAGTGGTGATGTGATGCTGGAGCCCGACCCCATTCATTTTCTCCCGGTAGCAAGCTTGATTTTTCAACCAGAACCCTGTTTAATGAGCAACGTGAATATTTTAACTCTCGACTCTAAGCTTAAACTGATGCACAATAATCCCACCTGCTGCTGAAAATTCTCATATTGTCCGTTATACAGAGTGATGAACTCCAAAATAGCATGATGTGGAATTTACTTCAATGTTTTTTAGAACGTTTGGTGATGATTCCAGAAGGGCTGTTTCAGTTTAGAATAAGGAGAAAAAGCTACAGTATTTTCCGCACTATAAGGTGCACCTAAAAGCCTTTCATTTTCCCAAAAACCAACAGTGCGCCTTATAATCCAGTGCACCTTATATATGAGAAAAAGTTTTAAAATAGACCATTCATTGAAGGTGCGTCTCAGTCAGCCGCGCCTTATAATCCAGCGCGCCTTATAGTGTGGAAAAAATGCTATGAAAATGTTGAAGTTGCTGCTATATCCATAATTACTAAATAAATTTAGTGTTTTGACATTATGAAACAAAGAAAAGCACATGTAATCAAAGTGTTGCATCAATAGACACTTAGAAACTCAGATATAGAATGGCACTTTGTTGTATTTAAAGTGCATACAAATGTGTTTTCTGACATTTTATCCTGAGTTAAAAACATTTTTTTGGCTAATACTGCAGTTTGTGGGCAAATAAATTCAAGTTAATAATGTTCCATTTGCCTCGGCCTCAAAACTAACAAAAACGAATGCATTAACGTGTCAGCTTTGTTTCTGAAAGTACATTATCATATTTACCTTCAATGAAATCCAGGGTAGCAGCAAACTGAATGAAGTTGTAGATGTTTAGGAACTCTTCTAAAAGACACACATGTTGTGCTGCTGGCGGTGCCAGAGTTCAAGTCTTGGGGGGGGTGTGTGTGCATGCATTGTTTTGCAAGCTGACAATTCTCCTTTAGAAAATCAAGTTTTTATTTTCCATTGCAGACTGAGAGCCAAGCATCCGACGGTGAGCCCCCTCCAGTCTGAATGAAGGTCCATCCAAAGCGTTCATGAATGCTCTGACAAAGCTCTGAGGCAGCTCATCCAAAAGCAGCTTATTTCATGCCAAAGTCAAACCGCCATCAAGCAAGGGTGAGTAACGGACAGAACAACTCTTTTTTTTTAGAGGTAATAAACAATATTAATATTTGTTAATTGAATCCTAACTCACACAGAAACAGTTCAATGTCATAGAGATATTCTGCTCCTGAGAGCTCAGGGAGAAGCTGTGGGCATGTTTATTGCTGGGTTCAAACAACAACATCAGCATTCATTAAACTGCTGTGTGCCACCATCTGCCCCTGAGCAGGAAAACACCCACATGAAGCAGACTTACAGTACGTACAATACACTCAAATGTTCCCCCCCTCTTGCACATTTCCTAATTATCCCCCTCCAGCAGATGCTTGATTTCCTCTCTCTGCTTCCATCTTTTTCACCTCTGTCTCCTCTCGGCCTCCCACTGCATCAGATGGTGTCTATTTAGGGAGAAATTACCCCTGACACACACACACACACATGCACACACTTTCCTTGTCTCTCTGTCTCCGCCAATGGAACTTTGACTCTATTTCACATTAATAAGCTTGGACGCCTCTCCTGCTTGTGCGCGAGACAAGCTAAATAGTCGATTGTGCGTTATTTATGCAGCAAATCAAATGCGTCTTGCAAAAAAAAACTACAAAAAAAAAAACGCTCGAGAGATTCATGGGTTAATTCCGAAGCGCCCGCTGCTGCAGGTGTCTGGCACAGCCGTGCAGTCAGGAGGATTTTTTTTTTTTTTAGAGTGAAATCAAGTCTGTATGGTTTTAAACAGCCTCATGCATGAGTCTTTTATAGCATTCTGTACTCTTATAACCACCTCCTAGGAGGTGATGTTCTGCCTCATGTCAGATTTTTGTTGATCTGGAGGTTTTTGCTAATATTGCCAGCGGGATCAAAAATTATGAATGGGTCAGGAAAGAACATTAATATTTGTAATGGATCCAACTTAAAGAGCAAATCCATAATTTTCCATTTTTTTTAAACCTGATTTTAATTTCAGATTTATTTGTCTGATTTAAGAAGTAACCGCTCTCTTGATTTTGATGCGTCAAAAAACCGGTACTGACTCCCGTTTCCTTGCTAACTGTGGCGCTGAGGCGGTGCTGAAACACGGTGTACCAGGTCCATCTGGATGTGATGCCCCCGCATTGATGCAGAACACACACACACACACACAGATACACATATAAGCTCTCAGGGAGGAGATGAGAAAGGTCATGTCTCTGGAGTTAATTAGTCTCTCTGGGCTTCAGGTCTGATGAGAGCTCTCGTTTTCAGTCTTCCCTCCACATCTTCCTCTCTCGTCCTCTTCCTTCTTTCTTCTCCCAAACCATGACACATTCTTTAAAATGCTTATCCCCGTGTTTGTGTCCTGCCTTCTTATTTCCCTACAATGTGAATACAGAAACACCTGAGAAACATTCTTTATACGCTTTGATCCTAAAGTCAGAATCAATTTGTTTTGTGGATGCCCAGTGGAGTTACTGAGCTTAATTACACATTCGAAAGGGCAGAATTTGTGAGCTTTAGCTGGAGCGATCGGCCTCTTAAACATGTGTGAGTCAGTGAAGCACCCCACTGGGACATACCATCTCCTTAAATTCAGATCTCATGCATATAGGAGTATTTCTGCACGTATTTACATATATATATATATATATATATATATATATATATATATATATAATGTATTTACAGACAGATATGTGATTTTCAAGAATCCAAATTTAAGTTTCTGACATCCACCTTTTGCTTTTTAGAAATACCAAGTCGATCCTGGACCTCCTCGAATCTGATATTTAAAAATGTGGTGTTTATAGTCTTTATTACCCTTATTTACCTTTATTTATTACCAGAGGACGTTTGTCTGTGTTTGCAGGTGTTGGTTTGTTTTTAGTGGCGTGATTCAAAGAGTTATAAATACATTTTGATGACATGTTTCAGAGGTACTGAGGCAGTCCACAATACTGATGACTCACTGCTCAAGGTGTTCCTCAGGGAGGTGAGGGAAGAAAGAGCTGCACCTGTGTTTCCATTTTTCCAGAAGAGGCCAACAGACCCCTCCTGTGGAAGTGGGCTCCATTATAGAGCTGTTTAGAAAGGGAAGGTGTGCCACAGGGAGTTTTTTGAACCAAAATCACAAATTGCATCTGGAAGCCAAAGCTTCTCAGGGGGGTGGGGGTAAATTCAGAGAAGCTGAACTGCCTTTGGGTGGAGGTTTGCGCTCTCTGAAATCAGTAACAGTTTGTGAACTCGACACAAATAAGCACCAGTCTCTGCTTTACTTATGCGTGGCAGAATTTTTTATATATTTCTTGTGCAATAACATTTGTGGAAAATGGTGGAATTAAAAAAAAAAGAAGAAAAAAAAATACTTGCTTTGATGCTAGCCAATCGGTTATATGACACCTCTGCACACGGTGTAATAAGTAGATGAAATATTGAAAGATTGAAGGAGGAAAAGAAGGACTCAGGGGGCGACATTGAATTTCAATAAAATGAGAATCACAGCACTTGTGAAAAATAACGTAAGATATATTTATCCTGCGGTGTTTTGTACAGATGTCTGAATAACTGATGGTATGTGTGCATACATGTTTATTTTTGGTTCTTTCCTGCTTTCTCACGTGCCATCCTGCAATCACTGGTTTCACAGGGGGATGAATAATCGAGTCACATCATGGATCTTTTACCACCTACCCTCTGGCGACTCTAAAATTTTTAGAGACCAAACTCAGCTGCATAGCTAGCAGAGAGGCCGTGAAAGGAGACGGACCACCCCGTTGCTTTTTTCTCTCCTGTTATCCTCGTCTATCTTCTTGCCTCAGCAAATTGACACAAACAGTTTTGTTTCCTGCGTCTTTTAAACTTCAGGGCTTCAGCAGAGTCTTTGTGATGTGCAATGATACAAAAAAAAAAAAAAAGCAGTTATTTTCCTCATGGCAGATTTCTTTATGTTTGCAATATGTCATATAAAGGGCTTCAAAAAAAAGCCCAAAAATTCTTTTTAAAAATATGTTTTTGAAGATGTATTAAAAGCAGCCAAAATGAAAGTTGTATTTTTTGCATTTGTTGTATTTACTGTACTTTCATTTCACAATATCTCTTCATTAACTTGTTTTTCTCATGCGGTTTCGAAATGACGGCGTCATCAAGAAGCCAATTAAATCAGTTAGCACATAGAGACTTCGTTCCTTTCATACAGTCGGCTTAATTATGGTTTACAACACTTGAGACTGTTCTCTTCTACAAAATGTGTCTAATACTAAGCATCTCTTGATATTTAACAGCCAGAAACTATTGGGTTGTTTGATGATTGATACCATTTGATTCCATATATGTTTTTATTTGAACTGGGAGATTAAAGACACATGTTTTGCTATGGTTCAAAAATCAGCTTTAAGTTTTGTCAAAATGGATTTAATATCATTAATTTGTTCTTTGCATTCGTCTTTCTTCGAACTTGTAACGCTCACATTTGCATGTGGAGATTTAAGGTGTCCACGTAATATTTTAATAATTACGACTTTTTTTTTCTTGTGAATTTGATTCAGGTGAACTTATGCTGTTTATTGATTTTGTTTCATTTTATAATATTAATAACTGAAATTCTAACAATTAAAGTGAGAAAAAGACCAGGGGTCACGATCCCCACCAGATTCAAATATTATTCTCATGTGAAAAACATGAATTTTGTCTGATTTTTCCTCCCTTATTCAATGAAACATATTCACTAAAGCAACAGCAGAACACTAAAATAGTCCTTACATTATTAAATTACAGACACTGTCCAGTCATGAAGCATTTACATTTATTCAATGAAATAGTTTTGATCATTTCAGATCAGCCTATATTTAGAAACATTTCCCCTGGAGCTGTTCTTAAAGTACTGACAGTCACGTCTGTGCTGAGCAACAGCAGCTGTGAATTATAAATAAATGTAATTTGCATACAGTATATGGGTGTTTTGACTTTGGTGCATGTTCCTAACAACTCATCAACATCACACCCCTGCTTGGGTGCATAACCCAAATTAACTCTCCTCACTTCCTGCCACATATTTACACAGGAAGCAGATTTGAAATGTGAAATTTACATCTAGGTGAACTGTTCCATTATCTTTAACACAAGGTCAGGAGTGTGGCTCCCAAAGTGAACATATCTGATGGGAGAAGAAAAACTAGAAACGCCATCTACATTTAAAATTAGTTAATTTACCCTTGAGCAAAGGCAGGCAAAACTATAATTAAATGCGTTTTATTGGAGTGAATGTGAATGGATGTTGGCTTAAATGCTGCTGAAAAAAACCATCAAAACCAACCAGGGACGGTGCCTTTGGAGATGCTAATGTCTTCGTCTTCATATGTGATGAACGCAGAACAGCATCTGTGTATGTGTGTGTGTGTGTGTGTGTGTGTGTGTGTGTGTGTGTAGCATGCACATGCACATATATCCATAAAGTAATTGCTTGCTTTCGGGGCTGTCTGTCAAAAACACCGTCTGGCTTTATAATGACATGCTAATAAGACGCTAATGATGGAAAAAAGAGACTAACAAGGTTTGAAATTAAAATGACCGAAAAGTGTTTGACTCCTGTGTGCTCCTGCGGCTTTGTCCCAAAACGGTTCCAATTGTTTTGGTAGCCCCATCCAGTTTGTGTCTGTTGATCAGCTTTTGACTTCAGAAACTTTTTACTGTTTAATCAGAGTGTTTTTTCTTCATCTGTATGAAGATGAGTGTCTTTCAGAAGACGCAGACAAATTCACAACTCGTGATAGACTCATCCCAGCACTGACCAATGCATTCTTTTCATTGGCGACTGTTTTCATCGTTGTCTCATCCCGAAAAGACGTTAAAGAAAGTCTTCAGTAGTTCATCAGGATAGCAGCAACATTGAAAGAGTCACAATTATGAAAATCAGAGTTTCCAAATTTGACTTAAAAAAAAAAATTTTTTTTGGAACAACATTTCTGGATTTAGTCGAAGGTCAAAAAACAAAGCGAGAATTGTTTCGTGGAAACCATCTTTTTACAGCTGTAAAAATTTGATCCACCTTAAAGTGATTTATTTTTCTGCAACATTTATATAAAATATTATTTTTTGGAAAAAGAATATTTGAACATTAATTATAAACGGTCTTTTTTATTACTTAATTTATGCTTACTTTAACCAGTCTAGTCTTGTAGAAACATAAAAAGAATATTTCTCTTGTCTCATTTGACCCCGAGGTCACAGTATTCCACATCCTCCTTCACTTCCTTCATCTCTGCCTCTCCTCCTCACCCTCTCATCCACTCACCTCCCCTGATAGGGTAAGTGATAAATACTGATAAAACTTAAAGTCATCAACCTTCAGCCACACAGCATGCTTTGTGTGTGTAAGAGAGTTTATAACGGCATTAAGGAGATGGATTTAAGTTGAAGGCTGCTCTATTGCTGTGCTCATCACTATAATGATACTCTTCTTCCTCTGCATCAGCCGCTGCCCTTTAGATGAAGGGGAAAGAGGTGGAGAGGAGTGTTCAAGCATACGTTATCGATCAAAGATGTTACCATACTCGTTCAACATCCTGCATCTTCGAAGTTGTTTCAAGCAAAGGCCGAAATGGTAAAATGGAAGTTAAAAGTGATTGAGGAAGTTTGGGAGGAAGAATTATGTACAAAAGGCATTGGCATAAAATGGGATAGGATTCGGAAGTGGAAGGAAAAAAAATCAGTTTTCAACATTCTATGCAACAAAAAAAAAAAAAAGGTGAGAAATGGCACATTCAAGGTGTAATCCATCACAGCTAGTTTTAATCTTGTGTGCTTATTATTTCACTCGATAACGCGTGAAATCTATTAAAATCAATTTGATGTAATTTGCGAAATAAATGTAGACACTGATATGCTTTAATAATTGATATTCAGACGATGCATGTTTCTCCAGCAGTTTGTCAAATAGTTTCAGAAAAAAATAATAATATGAGGAGTTAAAAGTCCTTCCAATCAATACTAGGATGGATGGATCTTGAAGTTTTGCTGACTAAACTTATTAAAAAAATGTGAAAATTGGGGCACATGCAACTTCAATTAGCACATGAATGCATTACTGTGATAAAAAAATAAAAATCGCACATTAACAGGATGTCTTGGTGACGCAATCGAGGTCCAAATGTTAAAGGTCAAGGTAATTGATGCGAAGGTGACGCTGTTGATTCTGTCCTTTACCTCATCCCTCCGCCTCATTAGGATCATCTGTATGATTTCTCATGCACCCATTCGATCTGAATGACACGCCATGTCTCCTCGGTCTAAGGTATATACAGTACATGTAGATGGACAGAAATGAACGAGGGCAGATAAAGGGCAGAACATACAGCAGCTGTGTGACAGAGGAGGAACCTCTTCCCTGTTTAATAGATCTGCTGAAAAACACCCGGTAATGACCGTTTTTATTGCTGAGTCGTCCCTGTGTGACTCATGCGTGTCATAAGAACATTACTTTGCCATTTCCCCATTCATCCTTTTTTTTTTGTTTCTTCATTTTCTCCTCCGTTCTGTGTCGACGACATTTTGCGTGTGTGAGACACGTCGTCGTTCGGTGTAACTCGTGACACATTCTTAGCCGCTGTTTCATCATCATCATCATATCATTTATGCATGTGTGTGTTTGTTGGAGAGAAGGGCAATTTGTTCTTTTTCATGTTTACCTTCCATAAATCGTTTGCTTTCTATAATAGTGTTTATCTATGAACGCTTATTCTAAATGATCTGTGGTGTTTGTGTGTGTGTGGGAGTATTTGGGGAGGCATCGTTGATGCATAAACAGTCTGTTGCTGTCACCTGGCTTATGGTACCAGAGATAACGCTCTTTTTTCTTTTATAAGCTATGAGCTATAAATTCTAGTAAACACGCCCTCTGGTTGAATGTGTTTCCTCTGCAGCTTTTAATGCAGCAGTTTGTCCTCCATAGCTGCTTTTACACCAAAGACGTTGCCTTGTCACGTGCTGTTGGCGGTTTTTACAGTCACAAAACAGGCCTGCTGCACACTGCATTGGTTTTGTATGTATTTGAGTACATGTACGGAGAGATGACAATACAGATAAAACAGACAAAAGCCACCAATTTGCAGTCACGGTTAACCATTAATTCAAGTAAGGCTCAACACGATCACAAAGAAGTGGAAAAAAGTGGTAAAATGTAATTGTCTCGTCTGCACGAGCAACACTACTCGGGCAGCAAAGTGGATAAAAATCAGATGATGACCTTGACCTTGAGAAAACTAGGTCACTGTCAAATTTCAACTTTTGTACATTTTTTTGCACATATCTCAGGATAAGATAGAAAGACGAAACAAAAGGCGTTACATTCAGGGAGGCAAGGGGATGAAAATTAGATCACAACCTTGACCTTGAAAAACTAGGTCAAGGTCAAATGATCACTTTTATACCTTTTTAATGCCCAGAACAATATTGTAGGTTGTCCTGAGTCTGTCTGCTACAGTATACCTCTAGCAGTGGTCAACTTACAAATATGAAATGAAAAGCCAAATACTCGATAGTACAATATAGAATTCATTACTGCGACCATTATGAAAGTAGGTCAGGGTAAAATTTTGAATTCAGAGTTCAATTCACAGCGTCCAGTTCATCTAAGTTGTTTTTGTGCCCGTCTTTAATCTCAGCTAACAACTACGAAAGATGACAACAACAAAAAATACTGTGTCAAGATGCTTAATTTATTTGAATTATCAAGCACCTCCAATCTGTGGGGTAACTTAATATAAATGAGCTGTTCATATTCATGAACTGACTGAACGACCTGTTTTGATTCCAGTATCTTCTTTAAGTAACTCATCAGCAGTCACGCGTGTCTTTGTGTTTCACTCAGGTTAAATCAAGCAGAAAATATGGCGACACCGACTTATCAGTCAACAGATTGCTGGGGGGCAAACAAACAAATATGACTGCTTAATTGATTTATCTACATGTTTTAATTACTCTCCCTCTGTAGCTCCTTATTCCCCATCCAGCAGCTTCAATCTGTAGCATTTAAAATACCCTAGTGGAGGTGAATCGCTCTTTCACTTTCATTTTCATTTTCAACTATATGTTTGAGCTTTTAACCAAAAGGGTCACCTTAAAAAAAAAAAAAAAGCAGTCATATAATATGAGTTAAAATCCAAATAACAGAAAAGTCAGGTTTGACAAATCTGCTGTTCGTAAAATCAAATTCATGTAAAATCCTGGATTCTAACCATGTCCTTTTGCCTTTTATTCTACCTTTTACTTCTTGTCTATGGTATATTTACTAGCGAAAATTGTTCACACTCATTTATCTGCATCTACATGCATCTCCAGGGAAGAAGGAATTCTTTCGATATTGATGATGGTGATCGTTTCAGTCTTTCCCAGCTGACTGTGACTGTCATCAACAACACACAAGGACAAACCGACACTTTTAATAGCAAACACTTCAAGTTGGAGTGACAGTGTTCTGATTGAGAAACCACCAAAACAATGCTGCGTATTTAATTTCATGGTGCATTAAACCCCTTGCCTCTTTGTGTATATTCCTGAGTGTCTCCGTCTGTGATTACAATTGCACACCTTGATCCTTGTGTTTTCCCTACTTCCAGAGTGTCGTATCGTCTTTCTGTGATTC
Organism: Antennarius striatus; assembly: GCF_040054535.1. Taxonomy (NCBI): domain Eukaryota; kingdom Metazoa; phylum Chordata; class Actinopteri; order Lophiiformes; family Antennariidae; genus Antennarius; species Antennarius striatus. The sequence goes on along the minus strand of NC_090798.1, from coordinate 3,253,988 downwards.
CGTTATTGAGGTAAATTAAGAGACAAACAAATGCATCAACAGATCAGCCTCAGTATTGCTTTTGCCATTAGCATTCGACTTGGCCCACTCCTCGCTTTGCTGACTGGATCGCATCTTGTTGTGTGCTTTGTGCCAATGAGGGGCAATTAAATTGAATCTGCCGAGGCGCAAGATAGACGGTGATGAGATGGAGCAATGCCGGGGAAAACAAAGCAGCTTCTATGAGAGGGGAGAAAAATAGAATATATAAGACATAATAAAACAACTAGAAGACAGACAATTCATCTGTTTGCCCTTTTTGATTTTTTTTTCTCTTACATAGGCAACAGAGTTGACGTCTCTTCTGATGCAATGAGCTGAAATGTAGCCAGAATCAAGAGCGACAGATGATCTAAGGTTTCATTTCACTGTAAAGAAATTCAACAAATAAACTGATCATCTGTAATGAATGGAAAACTGTATATGCTGCTATGTAGTCACTGATTTACTTCTTAATAAAGACAAACAAATGCTAACAGATGCCAGAGAGTCACAATCCTGATTTTTAATCTGACAGTTTAGCCAAAAGTCCTTGTGGTTATTGGCAAATTAAGTTGCTCTGTATTTTAACAGCTATCACCTTAATTTGGTAATGCTACTCCATGACTGAATTTAACAGGTCACTTTACAACTATATCGATTATCTCCAAATGATTTCAGTCCATTTTCCGCCATGAACTCCGTCTGGAAGGTCCAGAATAGCCAAGTACCCAATTTAGACAGTGTGATAAGAATTTGTTGGTTGGTTGGTCGCTCAGTCGGTTGGTTGGTTTAGTACCAAGGGACAACTATAATAAAAAGCATCTTTGGATAAAAACCTTAGTGAGGGCAACTTTTGGAGTTTCGTATCTGAATTGGCGGCCATGCGTTGGTACAGACGGACTTCAAATGAGCAACATAAGGCTAGCATGGACTGGAGTGGCTCCATTCTTCCTGAGCTTCTACAGCCAAGAGAAAGACTTGGAATCTGAGGGAAGGTCAGCATTCAGTCATAACCACAGAGTTCCTGTCAGCATGCATCAAAGAAGAACTGCATGAATGACCAGACATCACGCACCAGAATCTGGACTTTGGTTCCATCAAAGACCAGACATTGAGTGGGCTGAGTTGTGTTTCTCCAGCTGGAGGTCCAGATCTCATGAGGAAGTCAAGTTCTTCCTCGTGAAGCTGGGAGAAACATTTCTTCAAGCCATGTTGAAACAGTGAAAGGTTACGTTAAAACCCAAAGCTTTGGAGCAAAAAAAAAAAAAAGAGAGAGAGAGAGGGAGAGACGTCAAATCAAACTAAATGAACCGAGGAAGCATCCGTCCACAAACTTTTGACACCATCACCTGCAGGGTAAACATGAAACTGACACTCTTCATGATCAAACAGCCTTCAGAAGCAAACATAAATCACAGCTCCTTCATCTCTTTCAAGCTCGGTCTAAATATGGATGCTCGCTGCTCTTTTCCTCTTCTCCATCTCTGTCGTCACCTTCCTTCTCCCCCCCCCCACCTCTTTTCTCCACTCTGCCTTTCCATCACTGCTCATTTCAGCTCGTGACCTGATTTCCACCCACCTATGTGTGTATTTGTCAGTCTGCTCTTTAATTATGTTTGTATTTCTCTCTCTCTGCAGATTGTTTGTGTACAAATGCACTTCCCTGCTTGCTTGAGTTTTATTTTCACATTTTCTAATTATGTATGGCTTCGATTGAATTTGCATATGCATATTATGTGTTTGGATAAAGTTTATATAGTGCATTAAGGGCCCTCAGCTCAACATCTCAGTAGTGTTCAGACGAAGGGGTTCTTCAGTGCCATTGGGCAACTTTCTTGCTGTCTGATTAGTGAGAGTTGAAGCTGCTGAAGGATTCCGGGTCAAGCTTGGCCAAGGTCGATCAGAAGGGTCTGGAGGGGGTCTTAATGGTCAAAGACCTCCAGGAGACCAATTAGAAGGGTGGAGGGAAAGTGATGCATATATGGAGTGAAGAAGGCTAGGGGGGCTGACATTAAGAGGATGAAGGAATGGAAACGAAATGGTGGGATGGAGGTAATTATAAATTTAGGAAGGTGGGAAGGATTAATTAGGGATATAGACAGAAGCCAAGAAATTTTGAAGTTGGGGGCAAAGATGAGTGACGAGCAGCTGAGGAAAAGCGAGAAAGACAGTGATGGAAGAGATATAGAAGAAAAGAGCATCTTTAGCAAAGTTAGAGACATACTGCTACAAATATTCAAGTTCGGTTGCACCAAAAAGAGGAATGCGATGAAAACGCTAATGCTAGTAAAAAGAAAGTTCGAGTGAAAGAAGTTCATTAGAGGAACGGCTCATTTGATTGGGACGCGGAATGAAATACGATCCAAAAATAGTTGAAGCCTGGAAGGTGAGGATGAAGTTAAGCTGTCAGAGTGGAGGCGTATATGAGTTACGGCGTTACACCTCAGGATAATATCATTCATGCGCAGCCGTCACCATTCACTGCCAACATACATCAATGTAAGTCTTTCAAGTGAAACATTTCTTCATGAATTTTATTTTATTTATAGACATGCAGATAAAATACCACGCGCTGCAGACGTACACTAAGTTATCCTCGTATATTTCTACGACTTCCAGCAGAATTGACTGGACATGAAAGCGAACGCGTACGCAGGAACGCACTCCAAGAAAAATGCAGGGAAAACATTGTCGAAGCTGAAAGAAACGAGAAAAAGCAAAGGTCGTATTACTGCGGTCTAATGGACCACCTGAGACTGAGCGGACCCAAAGAAGAGGTCAGGAAGTACACCGATGTTTTCTGAGTCCGTTCCATTAAACCGTACATGCACATTCTTACACAGAGGAGCCAATCAATGAATGAACCTTTCACCCCTTGCATTTAATGCTTAAGAAGTGGCACTATTTCCTGACTTCTGCCCTCCAGACACCTGTGGTCTGGTCGTCTCCCGACACAAGGCAGGTGGATGACTAGGGAGGAAAGCGAGTGAGGTTGAAGGAAAAGGATGAAAATGGGGGGCCGGAGGTATAAATATCTAGAGAAAGATGTGTCACTCCCCCTGTAGTGTCTGCTTTTTCTTTTCTCCTGCTGTTCTTCTCCATTGTACTGGGAGGCTGAAGAGGAGACGGATGGATTGAGAGGGGGTAGAAGGCAAGAGAGATGGAGGAATGCGTTGCTGCCCACTCAAGGGCAAAGAGCACCTGACATCCTTTCTTACCAAAAGACGAGTCGTGTCATCTTCCTGTTTCTCTCTTCCCCTCCCCATATTTTTTTGTATTTTTCTGTATTCTTACCTAAAATGTGACTGAAAGGAGAGAATTCAATGGGAAAAAAAGAAGCCAAAAATTAAAAAAAGCGTAGAAAATGGAGAGGAGTGGAAAGGACAGGAAACAGAAGCTCCAGTGACAAAGAGGCGTTGAGTTGTCGCCAGATTAAACACAAAGCAGCAAATTACGGATTTGCAATAAGAACACGATTGGACGACAGTTAAAGGTTAGAGCGCAGACACATGCAGTTATAATCCATCATAAATACCTCGGGGTTAGACTGAGGGGATGAAAGGGATAACGGATAGTCTTGGGAATGATGTGTGTTAGTGCTAGCGTGTAAGTAACTAAATATACCTCCTTTGAATTTATCCATCCATCAATTTTTTTTTTATAACTGTTTATCCTTTTCTGTCCTGGAACCCATCCCAGCTGACACTGTTAGAGAACAACCCCGACACGTCGACCTACAAAACGTCGGCTTTTGTTTTTTTTTAATTTAGAAGAATGAAATCTGTTTAGTCTATTGTCTGCTGCTGCTGTCACATGACTAGCAGCCAATCTCCTGCTTGCACAACTCATGGCAGGTATTTACAGTGGGATTAGCTCGGGATTCGCACCCTCATATGTGAGCGTAAGCTTCCTCCGCACAATGCGCATGGTGCACAATCACACACAAGAGCATCGCACTCGCACACACTGCAGTCTTGTAAATGTCTTTGCTTCAAAAAGCTTATATCCTCATGGTTTGTGTGGCAGGAGAAAAGCTTTCTCTGCGCTTGGAACACATTGTACAAAACCCAAACCTTCCCTTCCTCACACACACAATTGCACACACACACACACACACACACACTGAATGCATTTGCTTCCTTTAACCTGCCTACTGTTGATTACGCCATTACTGAATAAAATCCAAGGTCGTCTTGCCTCACAAGGTTGTGTGAAGGCGAGTCGTGCGTCATCTGTGGACTGACTGTTACAACTCCTGATATATGATTTCACTTTTAAACATTGGCCTGCCTCCTTATGTGAGTGAGATTGTTGTTGACTGTTTTTTTCCCCATCTTTTAGTATTTTTTGTTGAAAGAATGCTTTCTATATACTGTATACACACGAATATACACACATACAGTACATGTAGAGGGTTGGTTAATGATGGATGCATTGAAAAGCATATTATTTTATAAGGCTTTCTTGACGCCCATTGATTTCACATTGTGTATTTTATGGTCTGTTGTTCAAACTCACCCACAGTCTAATTTCATTCATTGTGCGTAATTGTTCAATATTCCATTTTTCCTTTAAGTGCCTCAGTGTTTTTGAACAGCTGCTTGCAAAAGTTGAATCATATATCACGTTAATGTGATTCTGTCTTCGACAATGTTGTTAACTCAAGGAGCAAAACACACTTTTGCTACAAAATACTTTGTTTCTGGTGTCTGGCATAATCATGTATTTTTAAGGTATTTTGAAAACCTTAAATGAAAATGATCAAACACCACAAAACTAAAAAAAACCCAACAACAACAGAAAAGTACAGTGATTTTGATCCAAATGCAAAAACTTAAATTTTGTACAATGTTAATGTTGACCATGACATTAAAGTTTACTTAGAAAATACAGGAAGGTCCGTTGAATAATGTTTGAAGAAATAAAAATAAGAATTGTATGAAAAGACTTCAGCGCACACACACACACACACACACACACACACAGACACACACACACACACACACACACACACACACACACACACACACACATTAAATGTACCTAATCCACAACTGGAAACCATCTGGTGTTCTATACATAGTCTGGTAAGCAAAATAATGTACAGTATTTACATTCCAGGATGATGGAAAGTGGTGCCTTCTGGGAATTATGTTCACAGCTGAACCACGTCTTTGGCCAATCACATTGTTCTAAAAAAGTATCGTATTTAGTGTATTTGTGATTTTTTTTATGCAGCCTTATTCATCCTCAGCAGAAGCACTCGGTGCAACGTGAAAAAATCTGTATCATACATGCTTGTGTAATTGCATGTTGTGTAACAATATTCCAATCAGGAGGGATTAGTGAACTAAGAAAACATTGCAGCAGATGGTGCGATAATTAGTCTATCAGAATGTGTGTGTGATGCTTAGACGCTACAGGAAGGTTGTAGTGAAAAGACATCTGCCCTGAGCAGAAACAAGATAAATCCTCCCCATTGGAGAACAGATAATGGTGGTGGCTGTGGCTGATGAATCTGCAAAGACTCTGCAAAGACAGGATGGTGGTGGGGAAAGGTGCTCATAATAGCAGTATGAATGAAGTAGAGGTACAGAGAGGATCATATTTAGAAAAGGCAGCAGAAAGGTGTCAACTTTAATCACTGTCAGTCAATTTCTGAGTAATAAGCAATAAAAAAGTAGCATGTGGAATTCTGGGAATTGGGAAAACCGATCAATGCCCTTTATATTCATCTGATGTATTTGTTTTTCCTGATTTGTCCTTCTTGTTGACAGAAAATGCTTCTGAAATGCATAGTGCAATACGCATTACAGTAAAATAAAGGTGTATTCATTGGCATCATCAAACACACACACACACACACACACAAACACACAGCACATTTCACCTCCAATCACACCTCGTCAGCATCTTTCTTTCACACTTCCTCTCTTTTTTTTTTTGCACATGTTCCCAAAGGTGTAAAATAAACTTATGCAACAGTGTTTTTCCTCCCCACCAGTGACAAAGCAGTGGTCACTGGGACCATTGCCTTGATTACATTCACAATATGCGGCAGGAAAAAGTACAGATTGCGCCGCTTTAACTTTATCAGAGTCATTCACGACAGAGTCAGATCGCATCAATGAAACCCTTAAGATTTGAAAGCCCTGAACACCTACGCAACTTTTTCTTATTATCCTCATTCTACATCCTCTCTCAGGTTGAAGGCGGGCAAAATCACCTCCAACAGGAGAGCGAGGGAGTTGTCAATCAAGACATTTAACCAGAGAATAAGAGGGATCGCCCTTGTAGGTGTTAAATCTGGAGAGGCTTTATAAATCAAATAGTCAATTTGTATGCTTCATATAATTTTACAACTTGTTAATGTAACTTTAAAGATGATTAATTTAAGTGTTTATTTTGTTTGGCAGTTGAAGAAGCTGTGAACATGCGTTTGACATTTTCACTTTGGTTCAAATGACAAAATAATCCAGCAGATAGAGAGAAATATCAACATTCAAGTTGCAGGTAAAACTATAATATAGAGCTTTGGAGGACTGCAGATAGTTTGATTACTGCATGGAATCAGTGTAAATGATCATTACTACAAGTTGAAACCTCCTGATATCAAGACCAGCATGCATCTGTATGTACCGGCGCCTGTAGGCTCCAAAAAAATGTGTGATTGCACAACAGTTCACCAGGAAGGATCAATTACAGTGATTTTTAAGAACTTCAATCAGCAAGTTGTCAGAAATACATCAAAAGTTGGCCGAAAGTTTGAGGGACCAGCATCAATTTGTTCCCAGGGACTCTGTAGTTAAGAGGAACGCTGGTCAGGCAACACATAAATCAAGTAGAAACCCCATTTCTCAAGCTTTTTTGGAGACTGTAAAATTTCATTTTGATGGGTTGTATTATACCCAGAGTACCAATAGTTGTTGTGTTCACGGTGCTGCTGTTGACACATCAACTGTGCTTTAATGGAATTTCTGACAGCAGTAGGAAGGTGAACATTGATGCACACACACACACACACACACACACACACGCAAGGTAACACGGAACAGAAACACATTGAAATACACAGAAGAGTAGTTTGGAACCAGAGTGCACTAACTTTTAATGAAAGCAAAAATAACTCTTTTTCAAAAATAACTTTTTTTTTTTTTTTACTGGTGACGATCGGATGACACGAAGAAGTGGTCCCAGAGACGAACCAGCTGTGATGAGACTGAGTGTGACAAACTTAGACATTGAATATATCAACCTTTTTCTATTGCAAAAATGGAAACAAAATCAAATACAACCAGAAAAAGCATTTAGAAGATGGAAGAATAAAGAGTTGCAGATTTTGTGTAGCGACTGGGGTCTATTTACATAAAATTGCGAATGCATAATGGACGTTTAATTTGAAGTTAAAGATAATGAATTATTAAAGCCAGGTAAGCATTTACTACATAGTCACCAAAAACTAAAATTGATTGTCTAAAAACAACCTGAATGCACCAAAGCAAACCAATAATTTTTGAGGTCTTTGTCTTCACAAAACGGGAAACAGTACGGCAGGAACTTTTGTTTCCAGACATCCTTTTCTACTCAACAGCCACAACATCTTGTCCCTGAATTCTTTTTAAACTGGACGCAGTACTTGTTTTGGTCAATGAATAAATGATACGGTAAACATTGGTAAATAAATTATTAGGCTGGTTCAGAGCAGGCAACGTTTTGCATGCATCTAACTAATTGAATAAGAGTTTGAAGTAAAGTGTTGAGCTTTCTGCCGTATTCTTATTTCACAGTGGCTGCACAGCCTTTAGGTGGTTGATTAAAATACTGCAGAATGCAGCTCTATTTTCTCAAAAATCATTAGTTCACCTTTGGGCAGTGAAAAATGAAAATGATAACACCCTTTTAAATAATGCTCAGAAAGTGCCAATAGCATATATAATATGTAGAGCCTGCATTTTATTTCTTTCTGCTGTAATCTGTCTTCTGTCTCTTTCTATCTGTGGTTATAACTAATCTTGCTCAACAGGAAGACTCGTCTATTCCTATTTCATTTTCATTTAATACTTCCTGCTTTGTGTTTCATTCATTTTGTGCATGATGTGTTCGCCTCTCTCTCTCTCAGTTCAGTGATACTGGCTGATAAACGTATGGGAGGTCTGCTCCTGATTAATGGCTCAGAGGCTTTTCAGGAAACATAATGAGTTTCTTCTGTTGGAGTGTGTGTCTTGACTCGTGGCTGCATTCGTGTTTACGACAATGTGTGCATCTCTCTGTTGTTCGTTTAGTCCGCGCAGGGGCTGATAGCAATAAAAATGCTTCGTTTTCATTAACTCGCTTATCGAGTCTGAGTGAAGTTTTCCCATTTGTACCTCTTTACATGATTCACATCCTTATTTACTTTCTTCCTCTTCCCATCCTTCATTTTCTCCCTTCCGGTTAAGAACACAAAATGCACAAGTCTCCAGCTTCAAGTTACTAATTAAGCTTCAACATTTTTTTTTTCAAACTATCTTGAGGACAACAAATGAGCCAGTTTACCAGCCTGTGGCGCTATACTACTGGTTTATTTATTTTATCCAGGTCACTCTTACATATGACCACCAGAGGGCAGTGAAGAGACAGAAGTGAGGACTAATGGTTGCAGTAGAAGACAATCGTGATAATCTAAGGAATAAAATGTGCTCAGTAGTGGTGAATGAGGCATTTAAATACATGGAAAGAATTTTCATATTGACTTCTTTGTGTCCTCTGTCTTGCATTATTTGTTGCGACGCTGCCCCCAGTGGTTCCTAGTTGTACTGCTCCTCATGTACAGCGAAGAACACTTTTTTTTTTAAAGATTTATTTTTAACATTCTTCACTGGCCTTAGGGTGTCTGACCTTACGGTTCTCTTCACCAGCGGTTTGTTGATCCTTAGGAAGAAATACCCGGATGCAGATCTTCAGGTGACGGTTGAGTTCAGTCACTGATCCAGAATGGTTGAAGTTCAGATTATCTACTGTTCAGTCAGAAAGAATAATGCGGTAGAAGGTTAGGACCAGGCTTACGCTAAAATCACATTTCTTCTCCGCTATTTCTTCTCCCTTCTTGTGTTCTTGTACCGTTTCACTCAATCGCTCTTTTCCAAATTGCTTTTTCTTTCTCTCTGAATCTTTCCTCCATCCCTGTCTTTTTTCTTTCCTCCATTCACTGTCATCCATTGTTGGTCCGACCCACCTGCACTCGTCACCATTCATTTTCCTGTGACATTCCTACCAGAAAGGGCACCATCTCTGACTCATCCCTCAATTCTTATTCTTTTCAAAATATTAACACAGCGATCCATCAGTATTCTGCGATACTACCCTGCATCACTCCGATGCCATCCTTCCCTTGCATCATCTGTTCATCTCCCTTTTGAGCATTGTTATCATTATTTGCATTGTTCAAATAATGTTTCACATTCTCCTGCTTTCCATTTTCCCTTTTTTTTTTTTTTTTCCCTTTCTCATCTTCTGTGCAGCACCCAAAGGCTCATCTTTTCCTCCTCCTTGTGGGCTTAGTGCCCGGTCACTGTGTATAATCCTGAGTGTCTCAGCTGATTTAAGGAACTCCTTGTTCTTTTTCTCCATTGTGTCTCCAAGTGAAAACACAGCAATCTGTTATCTCTGTCCAGTGCGTCATAATACACTTTGATTTGTGCATACAGGCCTCAAATTGCACACACCATACAGTGAACTGTATGTATGCACACGTAACTGCTGCACATACACTGTCTTCTCCATCTTTGCACTCATTCACTCACCCACCCCCCGACCCCCTCCCTCCTCTTGGCCTCTGACACACACTCAAACACACAAGCACACATTCACAGATGGAGAGATTATATCACATTAGCCGTGCTGCTTGGCGTTAATGGTCTTTACAACATTCAGTTGAGAATAAACTTTATCGCTCTGACTCCTTAAACACATTCAACCTTCTGGTGCTCTCAAAGTATTTACTCTCAATACATCTGTGTTTCTCTCTCTCTTTTGAGTCTTTCTCCCCAACTCTGGTCCCCGGACTTTTTTCCATTTTAAATGAAATTTCAGCTTAAAGAGGCACCTGTTCGGGCAGACGAAGTGAGCGCAATGGGAGTCATGAGTACATTTACTGAAAGATTTTATTTGACATTTTAATCGAGTAATTGTAATTTATACAGTAATACCACTATATTTCTGTATTTTTATTTTTATTTTTCAGCAACATCTATTTGAAAACACCTTCACAACACCATCGTCACTACAACCCGAGCAATCAGAACATTTTTTTGTCCCTCAAGAGCCCTTCTGGAAATTTTCATCACCATTCAGGCACTGAATAAAGAAATGGGCTCATTTGTGAGTATGTAATATACACTTAGTACATTTTGTTTTAATACAACAAGATCATCAGTTACTGAATAATACACACTATGGTGATTGCATTGCTTTGGTGAAAACTGTCTTTTTCCATAATAACACCTAACTTAATGATACTGGAAATCTGGTCTTTGCATTTGGACACAAGAATTGTCAATAAGCTGTCAACAGGAGCAAAAGATGCAGCTTATCGTTTGCAGCTGTATGAAATAATTGTTCAGTTGCACAAATTGCACAAACCAAATTCTTATGAGTTCTCCATGACTGATTAGAATTGTTTTTAATCAGTCCATTAACTATTTTTCTTTGTTATTTTGCTGTTTCTTGTTAAAAGAAGTTAAAAAGTGATAAAAGTCTGCAACCCCTTTTGGTTTTAAAAAAAACAACAAACTGCTATCACAACTAGAAATCAATGAAGTACGACAATGCTACGGCAAGTAAGTATGATTAAATGCATTCACTCGTTTTGAAACACCAGCCCTCAGGCTTGCATTCAACTATTGCACCTCACAAGTGATTCGCCCTGATGCTTTCCAGCATCCCGACTGCAATTATCTGTCGGATCATAAAACCTATGGGTTGTTGTTGTTTCATATATCGGAGTCGGTTGCATTGTTAATTTAAATCATTTCATTTTGCAGGCATGGGGAGGAGTAATGGCTCCAGGCAGGAGCTTCATATTAAACAAGTAAACAGATACAAATCTCAGTTAGAAGACAGTGAAGCATATTTTAAATGATCTGAGACAACAACTTTAAGGACAAGTATCTCTTGATAAATGTTCTGCTTTTGAAATTTTGTGGCATTAACTCAAACTTTTACAGTTGTAAATGTAAATGTGCTAATTTTTTTTATGGCAATAAATAAATCAAGTGATGGAAAACCTTGCTTTCGGGAAACATGCAGTAGCTCTAACATTCATTCGTCTTTCTCTGTGCAATCATGTGAAGAAATAGTCAAACCATCAAGTAAATCATCAATAAATTTAAATTAGTGGTCTTCAATATTTGTCTGTTACTACCCATCATGTCATGAACTCTAATGGCCAAACATAAATGAACTGGAATGCATGATATAAATATTGTTTTATTGCCAAAAATGTCAATAAGTGTGATGGAATTCTATGGGTCAAAAAAATTCTCCTTTCCCTTTCCTGTCCTGTTTTTTTGTAGTCCTCTATATATTTTACCATATTTCATTATTTCTCAATTTCTGGCTTTCGTCCTTTTTCAAATTCATTTTCTACACGTACACATTTACCTCTTTCATGAAAGTCCAGGTTTACAAATAAAAACACTCACTCTCTTTTTCTGTGTCTATAAGCAGCACATAATATAAACCATGCAGATGCATTCTCCTACTCTTTATTGTGAAATGATGTCTCTGCAGCTCCTGTTTCTCAAATTACCTTCTCATTATCTCCGTGTTTGTTTGTCGTCCTATCTGCTCCTTACTCCTTATTTACTCTCATCAGCATGTACATCAACATGATTTTGTTTACTTTTTCAAAAAAAAAAAAAAAAAAGGTGCAGAGAGACTAATTTAACTGAAGGATGTTCAAGTGAAAGCTATTTTAAATGGACATATTGTGGAGTTTAAACCGCAATTAAATTCACTGCAATATTGTGACATTTAAAAGTCTCTGAATTCCTTTATTCAATGAATAAAATCCATGAACAATCCCAGTAAACAAATTCAATTATATTTTACTAATGTTCTTTATATTTGTTATTATTGCTGCTAATGATGTTAAGTGGTGCTGAACTACATTATTCAGATGTAGTTTTGCTGGTACCACCAGGCTCACGTAGAGTTGAGCTCCATTACAGATATATTTAGAAAAGTGATGTGCGTAAGAGACAGCTCAAAGTGAAGCCACAAATTGCTTTATGAAATTAGCTTCCCGTGGAAACTGTGCTTTGTTTTTTCAAAAAAAAAAAAAAAAGGAATTTTTTTCCCCCATTAGAATAAAATCCAGGGTCGGAACCCCTACTTGATTCATCGCCAACATTAAAATAGTTTTCCCTGGCCTACACCCCATGTTTCAATCAGACCTTTTTAGAGATCTGTATATTTTGCTAACATAAAAGTGAAAAAGAGTCAAAACACAGATTTGTTACAGCACTAAACATGTATAAAATATAGTTTCTGCATATTTCTCCCTCCTTCCTATTTAACTGTTTTCCTCCATCCACCTCCCTACAGACACAACCTCATCCATCCCTCTTGTTCCAGTAATGGCGCTCCATCTGTGCAGTCCATTAGGTTGCCTCATGGCTTAGCGGTTGCACTGATGAAAATGACAGTACAAAACAATCTATACTCCCAGCATAATCTTGGAGGCATTGTTTGACACCAAGGACCAAAAAGTACGGTGTTAATAATAGACCTGTTTCAAATGGTGGCATGAGGGCAGGTCTGGTATGCAAGTCTCCCTCTCCCCCGCGCTCTTATTCTGAAATGTCATGCTGGTGAATCTTCTTGTTTTTCAGGTTTGTGGTTGTTTGTTCCCACATAAATACTTTATAATCATTGACAATTGTCCAGCTGAACGCACCAGAGGAGTGACTGATGTCTCCAAACAGTCACAATCACGACGGATCACTGAACTCTTCGCTCGTTCTGAGACGAGGCGACAGATTGCTGCACGGAAAAACCGATGTTATCCATTTTCTCAGGCAAAGCTCACTTTACTCCAAAAAAAAAAAACAAGTAAAAAAAATTACAGGGGAATTTATTAGCTTTAAATTTTCTGCATAATCATAAAACAAATATCCAATAATCCATACAGCTTAACAGATATTTAGTTGGGTTTAAACGGATCTTTTCTTTCGAGTACATTTTTAACTTTCTTGGAATAAATTTACAGGTTGTTCCAGTTACAGCTCAACGCTTCTGCTTACCTCACAGCATCACATTACATTTAAGTGAATATTTTATATGTACATATTTCACATAACATAGGATAACTGATTTATTTTATTTTATTTACTATCTTAATATCTTTTTTTTAATCTTTTTTTTTGCTCTGTATTGGGAGAATCATTTAATCTAACCATATGATGTTGAGGGTGTTTATTCAATGCCAGTGCGCTCGTAATGGATAAAAGAAACCAATGCTTAATGGAACTTTGGGTTGTGTGTTTGCTCCTGGTATGTGGGCGTGTGTGTGTGTGTGTGATTATGTGTGTGTAAATTCAGGTTTTCAGTCACTTTTAACCTCGGTTTTTGTTCAGAAATGCTTCACAAAAGAGCATTAAAAGTCTTTTTCTCTCCCTCCCTCTGTTACTGTAGGCAGATGGATGATGCTGATCCCTCACTCCGGGGGTGTGGAGTGACAGATGACAGAGGGATTGATACAGAGGGAAAGAAGGGGAGAGGTAACGGTGGAGAGGGTCACAGCCAGCGGTAATGGAAAACGGCAGCAAAGGTCAGGCGAATCAATCAGGAAGAGAAGTAAGTAACCAGATTCTTTGACACTGAGGACGACGGTGTTTCTGTTTGTTGCTTCCTGCCTCTCATTTCTATCTTTTTTGTTATCACTTTGTAAAACACACATTTTGAACATAGAACCATACAACGCTCAATATTTCTAACTGAATGAACTCCTTTCAATGCGCCACAGCAGTCCTTGAGACAAGTTCACGGCTAAAGAAGATATTCTGATGCAGCTTTGTGCTGCGTTGCTGCGGTGACAAACTGAATATGGTGTGATCATTCATCTTTTTGTGTTTTAAAGCCTTGACTTTGTACAAAAACGACAAAAACATAAAATTAAAGATAGCATCAGAGCTAACAAATAGACAAAGAAATAAACACAAGCAAATAGATCCTGTTGTTGAAGTAATATTGATTGGAGCTTCACCATCTATAGACAGATGGATGGATGGATGGATGGATGGATGGATGGATGGATGGATCATCCACACTGTTGCAGTTATTTTAATTGTTTGCAAAATATGACCATGAAATTAAATCATCTGAGAAAAATGAAAAAAGCTTAAATACTGTGGAATCGTAATTGGATTTATTTCACCCAGATAGACTTCATTAAGGATTTAGTACAATTTTTGTGAAATTAATAAATGAGTTCTGCAAGCAGAAGTCATTTAGAACAAACAGAGCTAATGGTAATGAAATAAAATAAATGGAATTGCGGTTGACAGAGAAAACAAACAAAAAAGTTAAATATTTCCACTGATGTACTTTAAACTATAGCTGGAACTATCTGCTATTAAGGGAAGAAATGTAGTAGGAGTGATAAGATTGTTCCACAATATAAAACATAGAACATGAAATATTGTTTTTACAAAAATCACTATTTAATAATTTACCATCAGTTGTAGCTGTTGTTGTTTGTGGTTGTGAAATATATTTCCTTTAAAGTTCACCTTCAAACCACATTAAAAAAATGCAGTTTGAGACATTTAATAACGCGGATAGTCCCTCCATCCCAGAGGTACCGTAAGCAAACATGTGTTTGTTCCCGTGGCGACCGACATCTATGCTTCAGCTCAGCCTCTTTCAGTCCGATCGTATATGAATTCTGATAAATGAAAATGTTTCACAGTCACATGGATTAGAATGTGGCTACCCGAGGCGTGCATGGCCCCACTTTGCAGCATGCCCCCACTTTGCAGCATGCCCCCACTTTGCAGGCGCATGAAATACTTGCATGTGTTGTTCAGTTGACTATTATTCAGAAAAAAAAAGTTTGTTTTCCGTTGAGCTGGCGGGGGCGTTGGTCACATTTTTGGCGACTCTTCAATCCTTTCCTTATCAGACTTTCCTCCTCTTCTTCTCCCACCCCCCTCCCCTCCTCTCTCTCTACCTCCTCCTGTCTCTCGCCCCATCTCTGTGATGTATGGTGGCTTTATCGGAGCGGTTTAATGGCTCGCCTGTAGTGCTGTTTAGTTTCCTCTGAACTGTGTTGATACTCCGCCTGAGAGGAGGCGATAGGAAGCCGCCTGTCTATTACACACTGAGCAGTGTAGGGGTGATAACATATATATTTCCTTATCTTTATTCTCATTCATTCTGATTTTTTATGGTATAGGTTTGCTGATTGTGTAATCTTATTTACCATTATTGAGAACTATCCATGAAGCATTCTCTTTGAGAGTTTCGTTATTACCGCACTCGTATTTTATTGACTCAATGATGCACAAACTTCTGTGTTTTGTTGACACAGCAGACAGATAATCAATGAATCGTGACAGAAAGTCTGTATTGCATTTCTTGTTAATCAGGTAAAGATACAGAAAACATAGTGTGAGCATCCTGTTTGTGATTAAAGTGTTTATTAGGTTAATGAGAGGCTATAGCGGAATGTTTTTAGTCTATTCACAGGAAAGTTTTTGGTGAAACTGCTTCTCGAATGGCTTGAAATGATGAGACAACGTGGTTTGATGTGATCTGACCGGAAAACCCTGACCTGAGTTGCACTATTTCATGCATAGGCATCCATGTACTTAAATAGCTCTTTAAAGAACCTATGTTCAGTTAGAAATTCTATACTCAAGGTGCACTTGGCTAATACCAGAGGTTTCAGCTGTATATCATAACCTCCCAAGGTGTTACCTTCTGATAGACTTGCAAATAATGGCTTCTATTTCTAAGGTGTAATGCAATGGAATTATTCTTCAAATGAATTATTTATATATATATATTTTTTTTTTTTTTAAATACATATATATATATATATATATATATATCTGTACCTGTAAACTGAAGAGGTGGCAGAGGAATTCCTATTTTCTTTTTAAATCTATCGCTGATTCTTACTTGGATAACATGGCTGGCTTTTTCCACCAAGAAGCATGGGTTACTTTGGAGGAGGCTATAAATCATGTTTTATTATTCATTCATTCATATATTTATTTATTTATCCATTTAGGAATGAGGTTTCACCGCATATAACACACTCAATCTGCCCACACTCACTCATGAATATTCTGTTTGGGCATAATCACACCTGGACAATTAATTCATGCATAGATAATCACTTAAACAACCACATGAAAAATAGATGAATGAATACACTTAAATACACATGGACAGATCCACTCACACAGACAATATAAATGTTAACATGCTCACACAGGATGAAAAAGCAAGAGTTTTATTGTTGTGCTTATACCAATGTGAGAATCATGCATTCAGGATGCCTTTTGGACTGATATTATCGTGAACTCGCCACCCACTAAACTGTCTCAGCTGGAGGCCCGAGTCCGTCTGGAGAAATGCCGGCTCTTTATCTTAAACAGTGACACACACATTAACACAGAGGTGCACACAAAAAAGGAAGAACACACACTCGTTTTTCATTCTTAAACGTATGCCTCCACATTTTTGTTGTTGCTGTTTGTTACATGCAAGGATGTGTCTGCACACATCTATGGACGGTACACCCTGACTCTTCCACATGCCCTTGAAGACATTTATAAGATGCTAAATCACCAATCCATCTGAGTGCTAAGGGTAAATAGAGAGGGAAACCAGCACTATTGCACACAAACTTGGATGCACGAGTATAAAAAGCAACAGCTTCTGTCCAAGTTATCTCCTCAGTTTTATTTTAAACAGCTGGATTGTTTGACACTAGTAGTCATTCTCTCTCCCACACTTACATCATGAGTGCAAACACCATAAAACAGTCTCATCCCCCAGGAGGAGTAACAAAACAAACAAGAAACGAAGAGTTCATTGATTGATGGCTGAAGAGGGGTAGAGAAATTCAGAAAAGGTAGAAGGGAGGTAGTATAAAAAGGGTTTTAAAACATGAAGAGGGCAATAAAACAATGGAAATAACAGCCTGGACTGGATGGGGGAACAAAAGCATTGAATTGTTCAAAAGGATTTATAAAGGTGAATGCAAAGTTGGAAAAAGCATTGCATGTTAATGTGTAAAGATTATAAGATGCAAGTGAGGAGGGTGCAGTTAATTAAATTAATGAGGTACAACTTGCTGAATACAAATTCTATATAGACCAAGAAGTCCCTAATAAACAATCTGACCTTCATTTTGTTGACTCCTTCTCCAGATCAACCAGATTATCATCCCTGCCCTGAAGCAGAACATCTCTCATCACACTTTGGAAATATTCTACACCAGCAGGTGGTCTTCATCTGACTGCAGATATTAGATGTGATCCACGCTAAAAGCAAGCAATGATATGGCAGCAGAGGCCAACTGCAGCCATGGCTGTGACCAAAACAATTTCCTACTCTAAATTAAAGAGTCTACAACTCCAAGTTTTATCAAGATGCAGGGGTGACTGAAGACCGCAAAGAGATCTAGAAGTTCTGGCTGAGCGTACATCTCTGAAGCCTGTTGCAACTGACTTACTGACAACAAATGGGAGCCTCAAACGATAAGGAACAATTTGAGAATGTTTGCAGCTTGCAACATTTTACTGGAATTTATTTGACAATATTTGCAGCTGCTTCCTCCCAGTCACCCCTTTCTTGTTACTTCTCATCTCCAAGTTGGATCCTCCCCTATTATTGTCCGATTCAGCCGGATTCCATTTTCAGTAGTCTTCATTTATGATGATATCAGGTTCCATATCGGACGATAAACTTCAATACAAAAGATAGAAATCTCTAACTTTGAGTATAAAGGTAAAAATTAAACTTTTTTTCAACTCAAATTGGCAGAGGGTTACTCTTTAGCATGAGCGGCCCAGCAAGTGCTCACCTCGGTGGGTTCAGCACCACCATGTCTTCCCTAGATGTTGGCGGTCGAATGGCTTGGCCAAGCAACAACCCCCTGGACCTCAACCAATCATGGGGGATAGGGTTTGGAGGCAGCAGTGGGGGTGCAGCAGCCATGAGTGCAGGACTGGACAATTTTACCCAGGAGTCTGTTACCAGAGTGGTGATGACAGAGAAAAACTGGCCGGCGCTGCTCATTCTGGTCATCATTGCATTGACGATTGGTGGCAACATCTTGGTGATCCTGGCAGTTTCGCTGGAGAAGAAGCTTCAAAATGCCACCAACTTCTTCCTGAGGTCACTGGCAGTGGCGGACATGCTTGTAGGCATTCTGGTCATGCCGATCTCCCTGATCAATATCCTCTATGGTAAGTTTTGGCAACCCAAATTTGTTGCCATGCTTCTAAGTATGTTAACTTGCTGTTTTTTTGCTCAGAATTGCACTAATTTATCACATACACTTACCCCAGTTCATAAAGTTGCAGGATTTAAACCCAAGTAAATGTCACTTCAAAGAGAGTTTGCCTTCCCCAACATTTTGACAAGCAGTTTCTATTAACATCACAAATGAGAGATCAATGACATATACAGTACATCTAAATATTTCACCTTTACAGAACCAGATGCAATGAAAGTATGTAGTCCTTTTGGTTCGTAATTCTTTTTCATGATTTTTGAAAAGAGGTGACTGATATATACGTTTAATTCTATAAATATATATGCTTTTTTTTGGTCTTTTTCTGATCTGATAGTATTATTGCTGTCATTATCAAATTAAAAGTTCTACATCTGGGAAAGGCTGTTCATCACCTATGAATTTAAGCACTGAGCATGATTGACTGGTTGGTTCATATCACAGTTTCATGTCAAGGAGAGCAGCTCCAAAGAAATTGGACTTTCAGTTGCATGGCCGACCTGAGTCCTGCAACTACAGTAGTTCTGTCTGAAGTCCATGATGAGGGTCCCATTCTGTATTTTTAAATTAATGGAAGTCCAGTTGGTGTGGTTGAACAATTCAAAGGTGGTGTTGGTAATGATCAACCACAAACAAAATGTGCATAAACAATATTCAATTTTAAATTAACAAGGTAATCCAACTAAGAAGCTTTTATCTGAGCTTTCCTAATGCAAACATATATTTGACCTTTTTTTAATTTTTTATTTCCAAGATGCTAATTCTAGTACCTATATTGACCATTTGAAAATATCAGCATGTGGATCTGGTGTCACAGATATGTGAAAATGTAATTTAATTTCTGTCACCATCAGTTTCTGTGAGTTATTTTAACATTTGTCAGATTCTTTGGGGCAGAGGACAACGGAGCTCTACACTGCTGACAGGGGGAGAAAGCCAAATATACTGACATGGCTATTTTCTTGACAACCCAAGAAAATCCAATGTTAAGGCTTCATCTGTCGTCAATGATTTGCGATTCATTGCGATTTTTGAATTTGACAGTTAGACTTCTCCAAGTTCCTCAGCCGACGTCATCTGTTAGACAGAATTTCTTGGGGGGGGGGGGGGGGGGATCGACATATTGAAAGATCAAAATAAAGGGTGTCTTGCCACACCAAAAGTACTCACTTGAAGGCTTGGAGAGTTTATCCACACTGACCTCCTACTAGAAAGCACCCTCATAATTAACATCTTTAAAGTCATCAGGCCCCATATCAATAATATTGTTGTATTCCAGCATTCTTAAAGTGTCAAGTGGTTTATTTACCATTGAACGAGTAACTTTATGCTAAATAAAAGTACAGTATTTTCCGCACTATAAGGTGCACTGGATTATAAGGTCCACCTTTAATGAATTGTTTCTTTTATAATTTATTTCATATAAAGAGTTATTTCTATACATTATCTAATGACAAATTAAATCTCTCCATCCTGTGACAGTCTTCTATCCAAATTTGCCAGAATTTGGATAGAATAAGCAGGACAGGGAACATTTGTTGCTGCTTTATTGGACGCGTGTGGACACACTGATTCATTCTAAGCTGTCGATTTCACTCGTATTAATCAATACTACAGACTAATAAGAAAGCTGTCTTTTTGGTCTTTAGCAAACACATTCCCATGGAGACAGTCAGTGTGTGCGTCAGTTCACTAATCCACTGCAGACACACACACACACACACACAGGGAGGCTAAATCCATACTTGCAAAGTCAAACATCATGAAAGTACTCGACTGCATTGATCGCCACAGCTGGCTGAGCAATTGATGAAACAAACACCCAACACTTACAAACAGAGGCTAATCCTCTACGTTCTCAAACGATCGACAAGGAGTCAATCGCGACGATGATAACGATTATGATGATGGCAGCAATGATGGAACATGATGTTGGGTGGTCATTTTACAAATTTTTAGACACACACACACACAAGAAGAAAAAAAAAAGAAAGATTAAGACTCACTATAAGAAAAATAATAAGTGGACTTCATTGTGTGTCATGCGGCAAATTAAGATTTAAAATATTAGCATGCAGCGAGTGTGGCAGGAGCAGATTGTGGAGGAGTGATAGAAAAATTCCTCACAAGCCAATCATCAATCCGCTAAAACAGGTGTAAAACTGGGAAATCTAATTAAGATTCTTATCTTATTGTTCTGGTTATTAAGTGTTATTGATATGGATTCTGGTGATGTTCTTGGTACCAGTTAATTAGCATCACCTAGTTAAGTGGATCCAGCTTCACATTAAAAAAAAAAGAAAAGAAATTGCAATCATCAGCAGCCCTCTTCATCCTGATCCTGAGGATCGCTTCATTTTGTTGCAAGAGATGCTTTTTGTGTCAAGTGTTATTCTTTCTCTGTTCTGTCATTGATATTATCCTCCAGCATTTCTTTCTGTCAGATAAAGCAACAGGACAAAAACTGATGTCCCATTATTATAAGTGAAAATTCCTCTATTATTCTTTCACTCTTTTCTTTAAAGTGTAAACTTGGTTATGAATAGAAAAGAACATTTATATTCATCTGGCGTCTCTCTATGATAAAAAAAACAAACAAACTTTTGTTTGGTGATAAAAGATATAAGTGATGAATAAATACAGATTAAGTGTAACTTTTCAACATGAATAAAAATGCCGCTACACACCATATATCACCTCAAACTTTGCCTCCAGATGTAAAGTAAACACACAAAACAAACATGTATCTTTATATATAAATTATTGTCCATGTGGTGCTAAAAAATTAGATCATATCAGAAGATAGAGGGCAAGACGGAGACTTGATAAAGAAAATAAAATTGAAAAGGAGCAACGGAGGGAGATAAGACTTTATGGACTAAATTATGTTGTCAGGGGATCAGACGCACACACACACACACACACACACACACACACACACACACACACACACACACACACACACACACACACACACACACACACACACACACAAATTCACAGCACAGAATGTGACCTTCAAGGGCAACTCAATCAAAGTTGCTCGCCAAAAGCTATCACTCTGTAGCGATACAGAAACATACACACACTTCATGACAAAACACACATGTTAAACAACGTACACACACACTCATACTGGATGTATATTTTCCTGGTGGAGGATAAATAAGAAGTGTATCTGTTTTAATGAAGGGATAAGAACCAGTATATAAAAGACAAGAACTTATTGAGACATTTTGAATCTGAACACTTCAGACAAAACATGTACAGGTAGTCCTCAAGATACAAATATCCGATTTACGAACATTTAAAGATGCGTGTGTTAAAACAACATGCTTAAATTCTCACTTGAAACATTTTCAAATAAGGATTTTACAATAGATGTAGAACAAAAAAAATGTGTGAAGAGTGTGATTAAACTTTTTAAGGCAGTTTTAAAAAAAAAAATCATATCAGTTTATGGCTTGTTTTTGTTTTTAAGTGTTTAAAGAATCGTATAGAAGTCAGTAAACTATCAAATTGTAGAAAAATAAGTTCCATTCATTTAAAACAACAAATTGTATTAAATTTTGGTCGAAAGCTAACATTTTGGATCTGAGTATTTAGTGCGGAAAACCAAAGTGAGGGAATCATGCATTGTTCATGCATAGAAAGTAAGCATTAAAAATGTAGAAAAAAGTATTACTGAAAACGTCCATCATCAAATCCTAAACCTCCCCACATCCAATTCCCCTTCCCCAACACACGCTAGTTTATAAGAGCTGTTTGGCCGTAGCAGCTCTGAGTCAGTCAGCGAATTACACTCAGCTGGCAACACACCCACAAGCTAGCTGAGTAACACCTTGTGTGTGTGTGTGTGTGTGTGTGTGTGTGTGTGTGTGTGTGTGTCACACGGTGACCCTAATAAGTGTTTGACCTCTAAAAAGTTACGTAAACCGACTCCCACTCAACACAAAACACAAACAATGATGTGATTCAAACATACACACAATTATCAAGGTGGAGACGAGCTGTGTGTGTGTGTGTGTGTGTGTGTGTGTGTGTGTGTGTGTGTGTGTGTGTGTGTGTGTGTGTGTGTGTGTGTGTGTGTGTGTGTGTGTGTGTGTGTGTGTGTGTGTGTGTGTGTGTGTGTGTGCTCTAGAATGGTGAGACGAGTGGGGATGATGATGGCAGTCAGTCGGACACACATTTCCGTCAAGACGAAACAATCCTTCACATTTCTGCTCCACTAAGAAGTTCAGTGATCTGTCTGATCTGATCTGGTTTTGTTAAAAAAAAATAGCAAATAAATGCAGGGAAACATATAAGAATAGACGTATCTTGAAGTATCGTGAGTTGTAATATATTAATTTATCCCAGAAAAGACAGCCTTTAGGAAACAGAAGTATCTTTGACCAGTTTGAGATGATGGTAACCTTTTTATTGCAGCGTTAGACAAGATAGTGACCAATTATATGGAAATGAAGCATGAATTTTGACAAGTGCAGTAATTACAGCTTTTATGGCTCTTTTCAAAATGCTTTAATATGTTTAAGTGCATTAAAAGTGAATAGAAAATTAAAATGAGTGATTTGTGAGAAAGCGTGGGTTTTTTTTTGGGTTGTTTTTCACTGAGTTATCTATTTGCCAATCAAGCAAAAAGTACCATAGTTAAGCCAAAATTAATCCAAGTATTAAATTTTTTCTTCAATTTGAAAAGCAATGAGCCATGATCCAGATTCATCACTTACTCTCTGTGTCCCACTGTCACTGCGGTGACCTTTGACCCCTCTGTGGGGGAGAGTGAAGGATTGCACTCTCTGAATGACCGGAGCATCACTTCAAAAATGACTTGACCTTCTTAGTAACATGTGATCTATGATGTCAGGTGGGTTCACTCTCTGTCAGGGACGGGGGCACTGAGAGTTCTCTGGGTGACGGCCGCTCTGGCCTTCACACCAAACATTATACTCATCTATTTGGGCTCTGGTCCGCAAAGACTCGCAGGCATGTGACACAGAGTCCGCTTTGAGCAAAATGATCCAACAAGCATATACGTATGTCTGCACACTGACAACACCAGCATGTTCATAATACGCAGTTATAGTGTTGTCATTTGTTATCAGTATGATTAAGTCTTTGATTAACAAATAAGAAGTGCAATAAAATGGAAAAACACCAGAAGAAAACGAAGAAGAAGCAGAGGCAGTGACAGATAATGAATGAAGTGAGGAAGAAGAAATAACAGGAGGAAATGAGGCAATGTGTGGAATGTGTATCACTTTTTTTTTTCCACAGTATTGTGGCATTAAAACAAATTGATATGGATGCTCATCCATAATTAGCATTTTTATTCAATAATTCCCATTTGTCTTATCAGTTTAATGCATTATGGAATCAACACATTGAATTAAACCTAGAGTCTAGAGGGCTTTAACACCTTACATCACACTTAAATTAAATTTTTTATACCTGTTTTAATATAAAACACACACAAAACATAGAAATAGAAATGGGATTTTCACAAACAGCATCCAAACCGGAACTCCACCGCACCTCATGGTAATATTTATTACAAACAAATGCATTAAACATCCAATTATCATAATCGTAATAATCAGGGTAACACTTATAAACCATGCACACGCTGTGATCAAACTACCGCCTTAACCAGAAACCTCCTGGGAAATTTGCGGTATGTAAAGTGCCGAGAACCACGCCTCGTGCTTTGGTGTGTTCTAATTAAAGTTTAGCCAACCTCTGCATGCGGCATCTTAAGCTTTCATACTCCGGTGACCCTGATGACATCCACACAGCGGGGGCCCTCAGAGCAGCGCTTTCTGAGACAAATGTGTGAACAATTTTTTTTTTCCCGTCTTCCGTTAATTGAAGTGAAAAAATGTCACCATAATCAGAGAAATAAAGAAAAATACATTCATCTCTGTCCACCTTTCCATCTTCACCTTTCTCCACACTCTCTAGACTACGCCTGGCCTCTCCCCAACGCCCTGTGTCCAATCTGGATCTATCTGGACGTCCTGTTCTCCACGGCCTCCATCATGCACTTATGCGCCATCTCCCTGGACCGATACGTCGCCATCCGTAACCCCATAGAGCACAGCCGCTTCAACTCCAGAACCAAAGCTATGATGAAGATCGCCGCCGTCTGGACCATATCTATAGGTCAGAATCACATCAATTGAACTTTCATTCAACGGCGCTCCACAAAAATAAAGTGCATGGTGTTCTGGGTAATTCAGTGAAATTAAACAACTATTAATTTTCTCAATATTGCTTCATTTTAAATGATCACGCGCTCAGAAACACCAGAATAAAAAAGTATTTTTATTTGAATGCGTTCTTTCAAATGGTCACATGTGTCTGTTTTTCATTTGCTCCTATTATTAATGAACGACCGGTTAATTACGCCACAGATAGCTGAGTGCCTTCAGAGCAAGTCCCGCTAATGCGGAGCTTTTTTCAGTTTTTCTTGGAGAACCTTTTTACCAGCTTCGCGTCACACTTGATGCTTCCGCTCATTAATGTGGAAAAGAAGTGCTGCTAAATATTTTAGTCAAGCTCTCGTGGCGTCCTCTGAGGATTATTCGGAGCGATCGGGACATCGATTTGGAGGGACACATGGCTTATTTTGAATCTTAACTGTACTTCAGTCAGACGTGTTTATTACTGCAGCAGAAGATTGAGCTTGACATCCAGGCCTCAGTAGATGATTGTGGAGACTGAGGCTATACAGCAGTCTTAATGTGCAATGACAATCCCTCATTTATTCAGACACGGAAGGTAGAAAAGTATGATGCTCACTGAAAATACTGTAAAATGTTCTGGCGTTGCTTTGCAGCTTTTCAGCTTTTATGATTCCTTTTTTTAATTTCCTGTCAATATTTTACCCAAAATGTATTTATCAGCCGTATCGGTGCTTTCAGTTGCATCACATGATCTTCATCAGCTGATGAGAGCAAAAGTTTCCTTTCCTTTCATATCTCCCCTTATTAGAGCAATCTTTTCATCTATAAGATAGCCTGGGGTAATCATTTGTGCACTTGTGTGTGTGTGTGTGTGTGTGTGTGTGTGTGTGTGTGTGTGTGTGTGTGTGTGTGTGTGTGTGTGTGTGAGGATGAGTCCTGCCTCCGCCTGAGGAAAGTGTTGAGGGATCAGATGACTTTTAAAACTTTCTTTTCCACCCTCCGTCTGTCTGACCTCCGGCTTCGGTTGATGTGACTCCATGTTCTTTGAAACCCAGGAGGGAGTTAACATATAAATACACACACACACACACACACATACACACACACACACAAAGCACTTTGTTGTGTTATCTTAGTCATACATTAGTACATCGGGGTCAGATGTAGATGTAAACCAATATGTAAATACTCTTTCAAAATAAAAGCACAGCGTATAGTCGGGGTATCAATTTAATTCAATATGAAATTGAATCAGGTAAAATGACCTAAAATAATATATACAGGTAATTATCACAGTTTGTGCAGGGATGTTAACAGTAGAAGGTCACAAGTGAACATGGAGGTAATTAGGAGGTTTATTCCCCTCCAAATATTAAGTTGTTGTTGTTTTAAATGACCTGGAGACATGAAATGTAGCTTTACATTCTTGTTCTGTTCTCATTCACTGTCAGTGGATTTTTGCATCATAAGGAAAAGCAGCTTTCTTGTTGGCATTTCCTTGACCCCTCATGAGGCTCTGCAACAGAACATTTCACGATGATTGAGGTCTGTGAGGGCTCACAATGATCAGGGCTAAAGACAAGATAACCCTTTATTAATCCCAGAGTCGAGATGTTTGCTGATCGCTGAGGAGTCACAATAAAAAACCTCTGACAGAAAAGGACTTTTAAAACACCCTGAAGAGATTTTCTGCCAATTTTGATGGTTATCATCCCTTTTTCTCACTAATTTTCCTTTCTTGATAAATCTGAGACCGGAGTTGTGAATATATAACAAGTGAACAATTTACCAAAGACCAAACCTCAGTGGAGTCAGTGCTGGAAATAATCTAAACTTTTATACAGTGAATTAATGATAATCTTCACCTAATCACCAAATGGTTTTCAGGGGATAAAATCAATGAAGTGGATCACTGTTTTCTTTTTAGATTCACCTGGCTGATCAAAAGTAGAAAAACAGCAGATGGATTCTGTGTCGTGCATTTTAAAACTCATCATCGCGCCCCGGCAGACGTCTTCATTAGCTGGAATCAGTCAGCAAACCCTTTTTTAAAACCATCCTCAGGGCTGGGGTATGAAATTTGAAAGGACAAATTATTCTCCCTTTTCAGGATAAAAACTTTGAATCGCTCTCGATGAATTCAGCAAACAAAGCTGATTGGCTGCTGCAATGTCTTGATCAACACCTTACGTTAGCTAATGGTCGCTAATGTTAGCAGACTTCTTTTTAAATTAACGCTTCTACTTCAGACGATATGATTGCAAGATATCACTTACATTATTTCATATTTTAATCTGAATATAAACTGGACTCACAATAAATTGTCCATCATGGTGAACAATCCTCCCCCTCTTCTGACCTCCCCCATGATCATTTCTGTACGGTCCCCAACCTTCATATTTTCCCTGCAGCTTAAATCAAACACACAAACCAATCTTGCCTCAAGATCATATTTATTCATTGACCGTGTATAGTAAGTACAGAGGAATGTAATGAATGTCCATGTCAGTGGAGAAGCAAATGTTCACAGGGACGTAACAACAAACATCTCGCTTTTGATTGAAGACAGTCTGTGGATTAGACCAAAAGACAGGAAGTCATTTGTCTGTGAAAGATAAAGAAATCACACAAAAAAGTGCTGGGAGATCAAGTTGATTGACGGATCCAGGCAGGAGGAAGCGGTTTTTACATCCCCTACGTCTCCCTGCTCTGTCCTTCAACGCCGACTCCGTTTCAAATCCTCCGCGTTCCCATCTGCATTTCCTCGGCCCCTCGGACGGATCATGCACCATTCTATTCTGCTGTGATTGAGTTCCTAGAGGGCTTACAGTGATCAATGTCGATGGATTATCCACAAAACATCTGACAGTAGATCCTATCAGACATTCTCTCTGGTTTGACATTCCTTCTGGAATTGTAAGTGTGGAATGACAGTTTGCATAATAGAACGCACACTGTCTTTTAACAGCTACATTACGAGTGTTGGGGTCCAAAGACGTTTCTTCAAAGCTTACAGTTGCGTTCACTGCCATCTGCTCTTTTGGCTCTCATGACAAACTTTTTCAGAGCACATTTTCCCTTGATTGTTTTGTAGATCGCCCCCTGGTGGCCCTATAATGATCAGGTTTATGGTTTCTGAGTGTGGATTTAGACTGGACGAGTAGCTCCGGCTTCTGAAAATGACTGTTAGCACCTGAGGGACTGAAATCTGCACAGTGTGAAGTATGACCAGTCTGTTACTGCCAAAACACAGATCATGAACTGGGAGGACACTCAAGAGATTGCAACCTTTACCATTAATCCACTCTTGCATGATAAACAAACTCAACATGCATTAAAAGGAAACGTACAGACGATGATGTCATCTCTTCGTTTTCTCTCTCAGACCAAGCCAGGCAGTCCAGATGTCCATTTTTCCAACAACATTTTCCAACTGTTCTAAGGTGTAATAAGATATATTATATATCAAGTGCCTCTCAGTGCTTTTGTCCAGATCCATTCTAAAATCGATTGGTTTATTCCTTTGGCACATGCCCGGAAATTCTGTCCAAATTCACAGCAAGTGCAAAATATCCGTCACATACAGGTTGAACAGATTATGACTCGACCCAGACCAACTGAATTGTCGACAATTAATGCAAACAAATTCGTCTTTCGGGCCACTGTGTTTTGCAGTTCAGAGCTACAATCACATTAAAGGAGCTGCCTCGTCTCTTTCTTATGACCTGGTCGCCAGCAGCGCAAGAGAAAATGCTTTCCATTGGATTTAAATGAACCCTGCCAACCCCAAGTGTTGATAGGACACAGTTCAGTGAAGACAAAAATGTCCCAAGTTGTCTGTGAAACACCGATCCAGGGTCAGTGAAAAGCCCTTTGAAATCAGAGGCAGCACATTAGTCAGCTTTATCATCATGGGTCAGGAAATCAGCTCAGCCTCAAAGACTCGCTCTCACCTCAAGTCTTCTCTTGGTTAATGTCCCCTAACAGCAACAGAACAGCTACACGGCTCTAATGGCAGCTACACGGCTTTCATTCACGACGTGTTCCGTCTGACTATTTTCTCTAATCACAGTAAAAAGATTGGGTCTCTGCAGGACCACAATGAAGCCTTTTAATGTTTAAAAAAAACACCAAATGTGTCTTTTTTCATTTGGTTGTGAGACATTTGCCATCCAGAATAGGACACCTGAATCACCCTGCGTGTTCTGTTTAAAATAAACCACTTGAAGTTTAGGAAAAGTGTTGATCTCTAATTCCGTCCTACTTTATGCTTTTTTTTCCCCTCATATTTTTTTGATTTTATCCAAATAAAAGTGACAGGACAGATGTAGGAACCTTTCCCATGACTGACATGTCCCTCTGTAGATACGTCCCAATTATGCTACGTATTCCTAAGACACAAAAATGATGCATTACTAATATAATGAGGTTTTTTGGAATGCTTAGAAGAAAAAAAAACACTAGAAAACATTTCCTCTGTGTCCATACAGGCATTTCGATGCCCATCCCGGTGATCGGCCTCCACAACGAAGACAAGGTGTTCGTCAACGGCAGCTGTGTCCTCAACGAGGAACGCTTCATGCTGATTGGCTCATTCGTGGCCTTTTTCATCCCATTGGTCATCATGGTAGTGACGTACTGCCTCACCATACAGGTAGTCAGAATACTGTGCTCCTTTTAAAAATGAGTCATGTCACAGTTTTACTTTTGTTTCTTGATGCATTTACACCCCCATCTCCTCCCCCAGGTACTCCAGAGGCAGGCCACTGTCTTCCTGTATGAGGCAAAGACTTCCTCCCAGCAGCCTTTGCACACACCAGCAATGACAAATACATTACAACCTCCATCCACCACCTTTCACATTCCTCAGATCAACACACTTGCCCCTTCAGAGTCACAAGGTAAAAACCATTTTACCTTCTTTGCTTGAAACAAGAAAAAGGAATTACCCATACAAATATTAAAAATGTTGATTTATTCAAAGACATCATCTGTTTACATTTTTGAAGTCAGAATTTCTTCTTTTAATATTTATTTAACGCTAACCCCATCCTGGACACTTAAATCCATTTACAAGCCTCAAATCCCCGACAGACAGGCAGACGGTAATCTTCCAAACTTGAACAAACAACTCATGGAGTGCAGCAGAAACAGCAGGGAGCTGCACGGATCACCGGGTTTAACCAACCTTTCAATGGAGACTGAGTGGAAGACCTTAAGTATTGAGAAGAACAAGGGTAGCTGAGGAGGTGATTGTACCGGGCAGAAGGAGGCAGGATCGGGCTGAAGAATGACCAGTGAGCCGAGCAAACATGGAAAAACAAAGGAAAACATGAGGCGAATCAGATAATCCCTGTCAGAAGACATTTCACCTCAGTCAGAGACTGCCTCTAGTTTTTATCAAGAAGGTGGAGGATTTGAAGTACTTAGAGTCAACAGTCCAGAGCAATGGGGAGTGTGGAAAAGAGGTGAAGAAGCGTGTCCAGGCAGGATTTGAACGGGTGGAGGAAAGTGTCAGGTGTGATGTGTGATAGAAGAGTTTCAGCTAAAATGAAAGGAAAGGTGTACAAAACTGTGGTGAGACCAGCGATGTTGTTTGGTCAAGAGACAGTGTCACTGAGGAAAAGACAGGATTCAGAGCTAGAGGTAGCAGAGATGAAGATGCTGAGGTTCTCTCTGGGAGTGACCAGGAAGGATAGGATCAGGAGTGAGTACATCAGAGGGACAGCACATGTTAGAGGTTTTGGAGATAAAGTCAGAGAGGCCAGACTGAGATGGTTTGGACATGTCCAGAGGAGAGATAGTGAACATATTGGTAGAAGGATGTTGAGTTTTGAACTGCCAGGCAGGAGGCCTAGAGGAAGACCAAAGAGGAGGTTTATGGATGTAGTGAAAGAGGACATGAAGGTAGTTGGTGTGAGAGAAGAGGATGAAGAAGACAGGGTTAGATGGAGGACACTGATTGGCTGTGGTGACCCCCGAAGGGGAAAGCCAAAAGGAGAAGAAGAAGACTGGCAAAAGTAAAATACCAAGAGGTCAGGAAATAGTTTAGGTTGTTGGATTGGTCAACTACAGAAGTCTCTTGAAGGGCAAAGTATGGAGTCAGTTTGGACTTGCACTTAGTAAGTTGTGTGGAACTACCTGAAAGCATGTCCTCATGACTGAAGTCAAATAGTCTCAGTCTGAAAGTGAGAGTGTTTGACTAAGATGGGTGAAAAAGAACCAAGAGGGAGGAAGACCAATCAGAAGATCTCTCAGTGATCAGGCTAAAGCTGTGGATTAGGCAAGGAAACAAGATCAGGGTACATATCAGCTGATTCACCTCCAACAATGATTCCATCGCCTTTGCTTGTCCAAAGTAATTGTCCTGACTCTCTTCGTTCATTTCTACCTCATTCCCTGGTACTGCAAACTGTGTAAATCATTAATATCACATTCTCCTCACATTTGTTTTTTTTTTTTAACTCCCGCAGAGTTAAAGCCTCCTCAGAGCAGACGAAACACCTTGAGCTATCTGAAGGAGCCCTCCTTGCTGCTCAGCGCCTCCACGGCAGACAGCCTGAGCATCATTCCCAGCTCCGAAGTGGCATCTCAGCTCAGTTCGCCAGCCGCGGGGCCGTCGCGGAGCGATGCCGCCGGTTGCCACGGGCGACGGGGGATGATGCAGGCCATAAAGAATGAGAAGAGGGCCTCCAAGGTGAGACTTAAGACTGGAGCTGAGTGCTTGTCAGGTGATTTAAGGTGTGCTTGTTTCAAGGCTCACAGACCTGTAATTTAACAGCTGGGAGACCAACACATAAACGCACTCAGAGGTGAGGATGTGTATTGAACCTCATTACCTAAATGTATCAAATTATCCAAAGCTGGCACTGAGTGTGCCTCAAATTGGTAAGTTTCTTTATACAGTGTTTTACACGATTCATTCTGAGTGTATTTTATTCTCCTGAGTGATTTGCAAAGAAGAGTAACTGAAACAGAAATTTTCCCCTAGTTTAAGGTCTGGCCTTGGCACGATATAAAACTCATCACTGGTGGGTGATAACAGGTCTGTGTGGTTCACATTTTTTGACGTTCATTACAAAAAATATCATGTGACACAAACACTCACTTTTTAAACTTTACAGAAACTGCTGTAGAAAGGATTCCTCTCATGTGACTTTCTATCATAAATCCTGATCTGTTTAGATCCAGATTGAATTGAGATTTTTGACAGAATCTACAATTCAAAGTATTTCTTTGGTGTTTTTCTTGGGTCGAAAAACGTAAAAATCTCATGTTTGTGAACATGGAGTATGCTATGGGATGTACCATCATCTGGAAACAGCTCCGTCTGTTGGCAGCAGATCAGAGATCATTTACAGGTGGTGCCGTTTGAAGCTACAGATGTTTTTCGCTCAGACACCGAATCAGTTTCAATCGGAATCAACTGTCAGATCAAACGCTCACCTCTCCCTGGAAGTGAGCGTTGGAAGATAAAACATACATCTGACAGTAAAGGGCGGCCCTAAATGTCTTTACATGAAAGCACTTGACAAAACAAATGTCAGTTTAAATTTCTAAATAAATGAATGTAACTAAACCCTCATATATAATGAATCTACATTCGTTGCTTTTGCTTGATCTAAGACCTGTGATATCAAATTGAAATTTGAAGCGATAATTGAATTCAGAAAAGGGTCATTGCTTATCACGGAAGACGATACGTGATAGTCTGTCAGACAGTTTGAAGTACTTAGGCTCCTCTGGGAGATTGCAATCGAAGGGCATCTGATTTGAGTCAGAGATAAATCCCCCCCCAAATGGAGTCAAGCTACAGTGGTGGTGGTGGCTGATGACACGGCTGAGAAAGAATCTCTTCTGGTTGCAGATCCAAAAATTTACTCTTTTCCAAGTGTTTCATGCTTAAAAACCAAACAAGCACTTCTTACACAATTATACTTACAGTGTCTTTACAAAGTTTGTTGTTGTTGGGTTTTTTTAGGTAATTTAGTAAAATTAGAAAATATATCAAAACAGGCGTTATTTTGCAGTTTTAGGGGAAAAATTCCTGGACCCCCCCCCATCCATTCGTATCGGTATCGGTCATGAACCCACACTCCAACTTGTAGAATTTTTCTCATATAAAAACACAAAAAAAGTCTTTTTATCTCATGAAATTCTACAGTTTAATATCTCTATCAGTGGGTTTTCACATCTTGTGGATAAAATAACAACAACCTGTATTTTAAGGTCAGAGAGCTCCTGTTGGAATGAGGTAGAACATATTTTTCATGATTCCAAGTCATCCTTAACACGGAAAAAAAACATCGCCTGGAGACTGACGGATGACTCTGACTGGTGTTTTAAAAACCCAACCTGGACCTTTGCGTGTATCATCTACTGTGAAATCAGGATATCTTTTAATAGACGATCTTGACAGAACTGCCTGGAGTTCTGTGACGAAACGGAACTGGAACACCTCAGAAAGCTCCTGTGGACGATTGTGTAGGAAGTTTAATCTGTCTGCACAGGATGTTCATCCTGGCACCACAGTGTGTTGTTTTTTTTTTTTAGTCGGTCCTGACATGACTTTTAGTATTCAGGCAGCTCAAAATCCAAAACCGAACATCCTGTTTCTACCTGATGCTGCAGAGTCCTTCTGCCTCCCAGACGTGCCGTCGTCACACAAGACCCTAAACGTCAGCAGAACATCATCTCCTCCAGCAATGAAAGCTCAGCAGAGTATGTGCTTCTGAAGATGGTCCTGCCAAAGTGGTGCACTGCTTACACCCCACCCCCACCCCCATCATTGAGCGTATCCTCACCTCCTCCATCACCATCTGGTCCGCTGCTGCGAGTGCCATGGAAAACAGCAGATTGTAGAATATTATCAGCTATTCCGATGAAGTTGATTGGCTGCAACCTGCTGTCAAATTCCAGCACTGATTCCAAGAGAATGGGTGTTTTTTGGGGGTTTTTTTTTGCTCCATAGGTTCTATTTACGCATGAATAAGTGTTGTCTGTAATAATTTGCTCTGCCTCGTCTCCCAAAACATATGGTTCTATCATGTTTTACAAATTTAGACACCGCAACAAAATAGATTTTGGGCCGTCTTAAATAAAATTAAATGGAATCTCTGAAGACTCTGTGCTGTAGCAGTGGAGGGATCTGAAGTCTATATTTGTACATTTTGGTAAAAACACATTTACTGCATTGATAATTTTTGCACCACAAGTTTTGATCCGGTTGCCTAAAGCTTGAAAAATATGTCTGGCTGTTTGCATCTTAGATGCTGCTCTTAAAGGTGCACAAGTTCTTCCTCACATTTTCACAATTTGTCACTTTATACATCCTTGATTCCTTTTTAAATCTCATTCTTTTCCGTCCAGAAGATGTCCTTTACTTTTAAAGCTATCGTTCTCCGCGTAAAGAATCCTCCTCTGCAGTTTTACTCCTCTTGATTTTTTTTTTCCTTTCTTATTCCCAATGTTTATTCTGGTTTCTGCCTCTCTGATTTGTTCTCTTTCCTCCTCAGTTTTTTTTTCTCCTCTCACCTCTATTTACTTGGGTTCTCCTCTCATTCCATCTGCAGGTCCTAGGTATTGTCTTCTTCCTCTTCCTAATTATGTGGTGTCCCTTCTTTATCACCAATGTCACCTTCGTCCTGTGCCGGGGCTCCTGCAACGAGTCGCTTCTCAACGACCTCCTCAACGTCTTCGTCTGGGTGGGCTACATCTCCTCCGGGGTCAACCCTCTGGTCTACACCCTCTTCAACAAGACCTACAGGAGAGCGTTCTCTAGCTACATCAGGTGCCAGTACAATATGGGGGCCAACGCAGCTGGACAGAGTTGCAAAACCCTCTTGGTCCCCCCACCATGCCCGTCGCACGTCGTTACCCCTCTTCTGATGGGAGGTCACGGGAAAGCAGGCATGGACCGTAACAGTAACTGTCGCAACGGCGGTAGGGAGGACAACGGGAGGCTGTCGGTGGATCCCGAAGACATGACGGACGACGAGACCCAGATCGGAATAGTATCGCAGAGCCTCACCGAGTGCCACAACATCGGCATGCTTTCGGAAACAGAGCCGGAAACAGAGTTGGAGCAGGAGCTGTCCTTCATCAGCTACAGCAGCCCCAACTCCAGAGAACACACGAGCAGTGTGTGACTGTGTGTGTGTGTGTGTTTCACTGTCTTCGCTATATAACCTGCAGACACTTGGCAGAGCAATGCTTCAACAAAGCGGAGGTCTGGAGCCTGCAGCGATTTTTATTGGCTCTAAAAGTGGCGAATGGACCGGTTTCCGGTTGAGGAGCTACATCCCCACATCAAAGTGCACTAGTTAGATCAATGTGTTAGAGAAATCAGATGAAAACAACGTCTCAACTGCGGGATGAAAATGTATGATTTTTTCCACCGTAGTTTGTTTTCTATGTGGCGCCACTGTTGGTTTTCATACCATAAATAGAGAATAAAAGCTTTCGCTGCTGGTGAACTTCGTGACTGAGGTACCAGCCGAGATCCTGACGGGGACGAGAAGGACACGATGAGAGTCAATGAGGAACTTATTCTCGTTTTTAGCCTGGTTTGCATCCAAAGAGTCCCGCTGATGCAGAATACAGAGTCCAGCGCCGACTGCTGAGGTCAACCAGGTGAAAAATGTGACTTCAAGCCTTCACACGGAGTCAAAATACAGTCTGGGTCATGTGGATCCTCTCCACACCTGGCAAAAAAAACCGAACCAAATCTATTTTTGTGCCGCTCAAGCTTGACAACAGTCATAAAGTATATCTGAATGAACCTTTCCAGCATGTATAATCAAACTATTCAGCCAACAGAAATTGGATTTTTTTCACGGAAGGAAAAAACTTTTCTCAAGGCTGCAGTCAGAAGTTTGTCGGAGAGGAACAACATGGAGGAATGTACGCCCGACCACATGGTCTCCGGTGGATTCACAGTGCCATCTAGAGGTCAGGCGGTGCAGGGAAGCTGCTCCCCCTCCGATTGATGGAACAAAGAGGGATAAGAGAGCTAAAAACAACGTTACAGGCCTTGGTCCATCGCAGCCATCTGGCTCTTGCTCCCAAATGACCAATGCGATCACTTTTGGGGAAATAAAAAAAATAAATCCCAGCTTCTTTTCATCGATATCAATAATAGAACAGAAATGGTGCACAACGGTTCCTCAGATGTCTTTCTTAAAATAAAATAGGAGCAGAGTATATCAATTTATCAGCTTTCATCATTTATCATTATCCCCGAATCCGACCCATAAAAACACTATGAAAAATTAATTTGGTAGGATCTCCCTCGACTGTAATCAACTCTTGCTCAAAGTATAGCTTTAATTCTGCAAAAATATAATTTGATTTATGACATTAATTTCTCACTGACCCCCCCCCCCCTCATATCCTACTATAAACAAATTTCAGTCATGACTAAGAAAAAGAATCTAATAGAGGATTTCAGGTTTCAGTCACAGATTGCACATGTGTCAGTTCCATATCTCTCTCAATAGCTCATCAACACCCACAAAAAATCTACCGATTGATATTTCATCCCACACCTCCATCCTGCAGCAGCAGCCTGTTTAATATACATATCATGTTATCGGACGATAAATTAGAATAGTCACATCGCTTGGCTGTTTTAAAATTCTAAGCGTCGTCTCTTTAAGGGCATGTTCACCGAATGAGAAGTTCTCCATTATCTCAATCATTTAAAGAAATGAGATTCAAGGTTGGTTGTTAGAGGTTAGGATTTTTTTGTTATTCCCACTGCAAAAATCCTTCAGTTGCAGGACTTCACAGACCAAAATCTGCTGAAGTTGTCAAGGGAAAGTCAACACAGGAATACTCGAGGCTAACTGCATATGGTTTTGGCTTCAGGTTCCATCAGGGCCACAGATGTGATGAGTAGAATCTGATTCTGGACTCTAAGGTGGAGCGTTACATGTCTATCCACCTGGTGATCACACCTTTTAAAATAAATCAATCTTGAACTCTTGGCTGCTTTACAATCTGTTCGGCTCGAGTCGCCACAACCCCCAGAGTGCGACTTAAATTCCAAATACCTTAAGACTTCATCCATCTCATAAATAAGACAGAAAGTCGATGCACCAAGAGAGATACCCTTGACTATCCAGACAGGTCATCAACCGTCAAAGCTATTTGCTGTTGATTTTTTTTTTTTTCAATCCCTCCGCACACATTTTATCGACATCTGACAGAAGGAGTAACTCCTCCGCGCTGTGCGTCTCCATCAGCTGAAGTATCTGCTGATGGAGACGTTATGTGGTCTTTAAAAGGCGTCAGGTCAAACTGGACTCCAACCTTGGAAGATTTTTGGGGTTCAATAGATCATAAAGGAACTAAAAGTAATGGTTTATCACTCCATCGATTATGCAAATGAGGTTTATTTTTATGGCGATGGAAGGATCTCCAGAATTCCAAACAGACAGAACTCAGATGATGTCAGAGTGATGTTATTGGTGTAATCTCAGTTTAATTTTCTTAAAAGCTTAAAGTTTCCGATGTGAAAGATGAGGGAATGTGGGAGCCAAAAAAGAAAAGCTAATGAAATGTGCTCTTGAGGTGCATTATGGGCCTTCTAGTGCTGACCCATTCTAAGGAGCAGATGTTGGATGATAAGCGTCAGTGTGGTTTTAACCTATCTTTAATTTGTCTTAAATTCAATGGAGGAGCAACGCTGATCTACAGGAGGGTTAACATTATTTCACCAAAGAAGTCACTTTCATCAATTATAAATACTTCATTTTGGTAATAATCCCATCAGCCACAGAAGAAATATGAAACATTTGAATGTAAAACCGTTTTTAACAATGATCCACCAAAGTCAAAGAGCAAAGGTCAAAGCCTGCAGTGGACCAATCAAATCCAGAGCATAGGGTCTGCAGCCTCCTCTGCATATAATTAGAATGAAACATCAAAACTGGGAGTCCCTTCATTCTAATTCTATGCACCTCTGTGTAATTTACCTATTTATATGCTACAGACTTACATAGTGGTCACTGAAGCCACTTTTGCCTCCTCAAAAGGGGGGGGGGTTCTACATGAGCTAACGTTCGCCGGGCCAGAGCAACGAGGTTCGGCCTACGAATATCGTGCATGTTTGAAGTGACGTTCAAAAGGTCCTCTCTGCCTCAATCAGTGGGGGGGGGTTTGTTCTCTCTTTAAGTCTCACAAGAGCAAAGAACAATCTTACAAAACGCACATTTCAAACGGCTTCCGATTCTTGTAGGCATGTCATCTTTAATACCCAAATAAATAAGAGAATAAAAGAGAAAAGAAGAGACAAGAGAGGACTCTCTGAACCGAACGTTTGATCCATCCAGGTGTGGGGCAGGCAAACAGCGACAGCCAGGCCATCCAACTCAATATGTCGCAATGTAATAAGTATATGTTTCCTGTGTACCTGTACGTGTGCCAGGCCTGGCTCAAATTGCTATCTGAGATTGATGCTGTAAACTTTTCTGTTTTTTTTTTTGTTTTTTTAATCGATTGTGTCTGGCACAGCCGATCGAATCGGGTTTTGGCCCTGCGGGTGCCAATCCTGTCCAGCTTGCAGTCCAGATTAACAAAAAGCAATCGCTCGGAGACAGAATGTGGAAGGTTTTCAACTGATAATTCGATCCAGGCCTGGTGTGTGTAGAAATAGTCTGAGGCGTTCATTGACAGATTTTCATTTTAATACAATTTGCGAGGCACAGTTGGGGGGTTTTTTTCACCTTCAGGACTGATTTTTCTGACATCAGGCAGTTATTCTTTGCAGAAGTAATATATTGAAAAGTATGAAGTATAATTTAAAGGATAATATAACTTTACTTTTTATTTTAATGTCAAATTGAATTACCCCTAAGAATAATGGAATAGAATGTCAACCATATAAAATACCCATATTCTAGGTTAGATGATTCAACTGTCATGTCGTCATGTTAGTCTAACTTAGCATAAACACTGAAAACAATGGGAACAGCTAGCATGACTCCATTCATTGTGATGTCCTGTGGTAATGTTCCCTGTCTATGCTAAGCTAAATTAATTTATGTTCACCTGCACAGATTTATTATCAGCTGTCAAACACTCACATCTAAAGCCGTGAAGCATAAGACCCAAAATTCTGAATTATTCCTCTCAACAATTTAACCCTTCTGTGAGGAAGTGAGACTGAAATTAAAAATAGTGATCAATGCAAATGCTTCCAACAACAAAAAAAGAAAAAGAAGAAAAAAAAGGGAAACTTCTTCAAATGGATTACATGAAAAAGAAACCCGTCTCTGAGCCCTGCGTTAATCTCATGGATCTTCATCTCATCTACCATCTACAAACGCATCGTTCTGTCAATGAACGTCTCTCAGAGCTGCAGATTGCTCAAGAGTCTGACAAACAAAACTTCTCCGACGCGCCTCACCACCCCCCCCCCCCCCTGAATCTCCGCTGACTGTTGCACCCCAGATGATGCTCATCTGCACCAATGCAAACCAGTCGCCCAGTTTGTCTCACTCTTGTCTGATCAAGCACTCCTGAGTTAGCTATCTTTTTATGTGTTGAACCTCTGTTATGCAGTGGCTGTTTTTTTTTTTTAATACCATTTTGATTGTAAATTTTTGTCTACAATACATCTTCTTATGTTTATACGACAATTACCATCATCCACACAATGTATATTTTATTTTATTTCTGTGTGAAGCTGCTATTTATTTATTAAAATATTAAACATGTGGACTTGAGTTGTCTTTTTTTTTGTATAGAAAACATGTTTTCACACCTTGCTGAACATCACAACAGCAGCAGGACTCCTGATAGGAATTAATGAAGTGCTTAGCATTGCTGTGATGAATAACTCCACAGCTTGCTAATTTGCTAAATTTGATAATAACAGTATATCTCTGTGCTCTGTGCTTTGCTTACCCAGACAGCTCTACCATTATATTCTTTTCTTTTCGGTGAGAGCTTTTATTCAGCTTTACAATGTCATCAAAAGAGTTGAATTTGGAGCTAATTAAACCCTTTGCTTTAGCTGTGTTTCAGTGTAATGCTCTACCCATTGAGACATGCAGGAAACACTACTGTAATGAGCATTATAAGCAGAGTGAGGGCTTCTTTTGTACCTCTGCTAAACAGGTAATGTAGTTTTTTGCTTGAAAGGTTACCGTACACCAAAAGTTCCAAATTAATTTTAGGTTGTCCTGTGATTTTCAAATTTACATTGCACAAAAGTCTGAAAAAGTCATAATGATTTTGTATTTTGAATGCACAGTAGTGCTCATTAGAGACCTGTTCAAGGCTGAAGATGTCAAATAAAAATACACCAAAATGCCTTTTAAGGTGAATCTCTTTCAAAATTGAAAAAGCCAACATTATGTTTCATATTACACTTGCATGTCTATTATTATGTATTATGTAGTAAAAAATAATTCAATAACAAGCCACGGATCTGTAACTGTCACAACATACTGTAGTACCTTCGTGTTATGCAGCGCGGCCTTACACTGCTCATCCAGCAGGTGGCGTGGTCACATTCAGCCTCATACTTTCCAGTTAAGTATTTCTGGCATGAAACAGAAAGCAGTAGTTTCGTGCTGTATTTTGCATTTACATGAGTTTCTGCAAAGAAAAAAAAATCAAATGTCCCGTGAAATGTCTGCCACTATGGACTACATAGAAGCTGCAAAACATATGTCTACCTAAATCTATATACTGTATCTACATATATATTCTTGGGGTCTCAAATAGGTGGTTGAAGCACGTATTTGCCTATCGAATCAGCACCACGGACAGCGAACTGATCCTTACGAGGAGAAACCTGTTCCAAAGACAAAGCCGCAGCGCCTCCTAGTGGCGAAATGGCGAAATGACACTTGAGGAAGGGGCGGGGATGTATGTGGCTGGGAAACGGTCAAAGTCAGTGTTACTCTATTTAGATACAAGCCTGTTTGTGATTCTACCTGGAATCTGTTTATCTGGAATAATATAAACAGTGTCTGAATGCAATCTTGTGTCGCCTTCATTTAATTTCTTGAATCAACACCCTTCTCGTTACGTCTTGACATTTCCGTGCGGTGTTTACAGGTCTGCTTCTCCGGCCCAGTGTGTTCACGCTTCTCTGTGGAGTGGGCGGTGTTCTCGGCTGTTGTCGTGAACAGTCGTCACACTTCGGGTACGCAT
This sequence comes from Antennarius striatus, assembly GCF_040054535.1. Lineage (NCBI taxonomy): Eukaryota > Metazoa > Chordata > Actinopteri > Lophiiformes > Antennariidae > Antennarius > Antennarius striatus. Next base: position 3,213,104 of record NC_090798.1, on the reverse strand, counting down.
GCGCTCTTTGGACGATTTGCTGCATCCCCGGTTCGTTTTTTGTGCTGCGTCAAGTTCGTATGATTTACCGCTCCTGAAACCGGAAGTAAACACAAAATAAATTCCCTTTATAATGATCGCTGGCTTATTTTGCAAACGGCAAAAATCTTTATTGTAATTTGTATTTTGATTTAAAAGTAGAACCAGAAGGGGAGGAAATAACGTAGAATTTAAGTTAAAACAGTTTCAAAACGAGCTGCGCTGTGAAACCTTTGTAAAAATACGTAAAAGACTATCAAACCATTTTTTTAGCTGTCAAACTGACGACTTTATTTATTTAGAACCAATATCAAAAATGGATATTAAAATATAGTTGTAACCGTGTAGTTGACATACCAAATGCAAATATAAGAATTATTAAAACGTTGAAAACGTTCTTGAAATTCAAAAGTTTTCTCAATGAGAGGAACATTTGGAAATGCAAATACTTTCAGCAAAATGTTTCAACCTTCATAGATTCAAAAAAAAATTTTTTTTTTAAATATTGATTTTGGTTTAAAACAAATCAACACCAGAAAATATTACAAAAGCCAGTTTATAAAACGGCAAAAAACAAAACAAAAAACCCCCCACATTTTTATTCGAACTCGTTCTCCCATGTTAATAAACGTCACATTTGGACCTTTATTTTGAAATACACCGGAAGCGTGGTATTTACAGTAACTTGACGTTTATCGAGTCGACAGACGCTGCCTTGGAAACGACATAAATCCAGTCCACGCAGCTGGCTTGCAAACAGGGACCCATATTTCCTCACTTCAAAGGCTTCTCTCCTCCTCCTCTTCCTCCTCCTTCTCCTCCTCCTCTTCCTCCTCCACCACTCTCCATCCAACCGACCATCCATCCATCCATCCATCCATCCATCCATCGAGCGGCGAACATGGACGACCTGGAATGAGATGCTAAGCGGAGGAGCGCCGAGGAGAGCCATTTAAATAAGAGACGAGGGGAGCGAAGGCGGCCAGGTAAGCCTGCTTCTAAATCGGCTTTGAACGTGTCAGCGTCAGTGTGCACACATGTCCCCTGATGGGGGGGTGGGGGGGGGTGCGTTTGTTATTGTGAATGCATCACAAAACCACAATACACCCGCACATATGCGGACGGGAGCGCACCGACTTTGCATGCTTATGAATCGCAGCCCGTTCATTTGGACGGGATCGTGTTGATGGAGTCCCCCACCCCCACTCCCACCCCCACCCCCAGCTGGTCAGGTGTGTCCTCTCCATCCTGCCCGCCGCAAAATGTCACCAGCTGGTCGAATGTGTCACAGGATTTGTCACATTCGACGAGAAAGAAAGAGATGGGGTTCATTATTATTATTATATATTATATATTATTATTATTATTATTTTTATTATTATATCGGAGGCGTGCCGGGGATTAGTCTGTGTCAGGGCCAATATAAACGATAAAATAGCGTGTTATTCACACATAATTCAGTTTAAATCACTTGATGAATACAGTTTATCACAGATCCAGGTTGGAAATCGTCGCATCGATCAGAATCTGTTAATATTTATAAGACATTGTGACAAGGAAGCACTTGTAGCTGATCCAAGTGATAGATCTTGAATTTAAAAAAAAAAATCATTTTTAGTATTTTTTTTTAATTTTTTTTATTTCATCTGGTTGTGCTGTCTTTGGTCATAGCACACACTCCACACTGTGCAGGCCTCTCTGTTGCTGATGGTTCTCTCCCATTGGCTGTTCTCTCAAGAGGTGATGACTCTCCGGTTCTCTCTCCCTCCTGTAGGGATGGCTGAGTGGTTCAGTTTGTCTTCGCTACCGTTTTTGGATCTCTTCTAAGGCCAATCTGTTCTCCTCTGACTCTATAGCGCTGCCTTGAGTGGGTAGCATGGCAGATGGGAGCTGTCCATCCTAATTACAGTACATCTCCAACCGGCTCCACAATCATGGCCTCAAAGCTTATATTCTCAGTCCGACTTCAGTGTTTTCTCACTTCACCCTGTCATCTGATTTTCGCATGCACATCAGGTCCCACTGGCGTTTTATTATAAGGGAAGGTAACATCATAGTCTATTATAACAAGAACCAATGTAATCAGTGACTGCAACATTGGTTCTGAATTCAAAATTTTACCCTGACCTACTTGCATAGGTCAAACATCAAAGCTAGTGCTCTGACTTCTTCCATAGATCAACGCAGTATCTTTGATCTGAGGTCTTTCTATGTTATCTGGTTCCTGAGTGTACACAAGTTAAAATTTGCCCTTGACCTAATTTTCTCAAGGTCAAGGTCATCATCTCATTTTTATCCCCTTTGCCGGAGTAATGTGTTTTTTGTTTCATTTTTCTATCCGCAATGGTTGTGAAGATATTTGGTGGACTAACGGACAGACGGACGGGCAGACGAACAGACAAACACACAAATAAACGCTGACTATTACAACACGTCACCTCTTTGAAGCGGGATGTAAAAAAATATCCTGAGTCACAGTCAGTGAACAGCAGATCTTCTTTTGAGTCTAGACTCCAGCCGGGGTGAGCAGTGATTAGATAATTGTTGTACTGTGTGTGTGTGTGTGTGTGTGTGTGTGTGTGTGTGTGTGTGTGTGTGTGTGTGTGTGTGTGAGAAGCTTCTGGACCATATTCATAAGAGACGCTGCTCAGACAAGCTTGTGTCGACTCCTTACATAAGAAAAGAAAAAGAAGGCCGAGCACCAAATAAGCATAACAACCAGGAGACGACACAAAACTCGACTTAACTGCTGTTCAGCATAGGGATATTTTCTGCAAACACACACAGTGGTGATTTCAATGTTTCTCAATGGTTTGCTGTTTTTTTGCATATTTGCTATTGTCATCGAAGGATTCTAGATTGCTTGTGTTTTCTTTTGCGCTTCTTCTCCTGACAAGAGAAACAACATCACAGGTTAGCACAGCCAGTACAACTTCTTAAAGCTGCTAAAAATCTAAAGTTTTTCATTTATAGGGATGTTCAATGCAGTTTGGTCGGTACTTTTTCCTCAACAGCTGGTTTGAGCGAGTTTTTTTGTGGTTCCTCATTACGACTTTGTGCTCATCAGTCCGAAGGTTAACTTTTTAAACTTGTGCATCAAGTGGAGGCTTTTCTACTTACAGCACAGGAAGTATAAATGAAATGAAAGAAAATCAGTCAACTTGGAAACATTATTAATGACATTAATCTGTATTCCAGCGTGCATCTCTGTCCCCAGGCACAAAATACCTTTTCCAGATACGTGGATGCTCGTTCTTCTTCCTCCCAGAGGAGCTAGCTCCCTCCTCCTCATACTCCTGGAACCACATTTGATCGATTTTTAAACATTTCCAGGTGAAAGGAAGTGGGGATTTGACCATATTATTAAAACACATCTTCCCTGGATCCTCCCTCGAACACATGTTCAGGGCATCTCAGTGTAGCTAATGGTTTGAATGAATTCCAGAGATACAAAGCAGCCTCTTCAGGGTGCACTCAGACTGAGTGATGTGGCCACTTAGAGAGCTTCTCTGGGTCTATTCATAGGTTGAATGACTATCTGACACATTCAATAGGAGATGACAGCCATTAGTTTTCCTGGTAGTTTATTTCCTTACACTGAAAGATCATATTTGTGGGGGGGAAAAAATTATTTTAGTTTCAATGCATGGATCGAAAGCAACATTTAGCGACACTGAAAGGTGTCATCGGCAAAGATGTTAAACATGAAATATGTTTAAATGAAATGTTAAATGTACTGGGGTACTGATGATGTGTTTTCTGAAAAAAGTCGTGCACGTGGAAGTCGTTTCTCACGTCGCGTTTGAGTAGAGGAAACCAGGCTGGAGTTTATTGTTGAGTCTGTTAAAAAAGGGAAACTTGCGAAGAACATATTAGAATAATCAATAAACTCGTGAGACACCCCAGGGCAAGACAAATAAACACACCCACAGCACTTACAAATACCCGCACCCTCACCCCACCCCCACCATCACCACCTCCCTTTGTGAGACTGCTGGCATGGCTCCACCTGCAGCTCTGCATACAGCAGGAAACGTTTCTTTTCATCATCATCATCATCATCATCGGTTGAATGAAAAAAAGAAAAAATATTGAATAGCTTGTTTTGTGTGTGTAATGTGGATTTTTCATCACTGGAAGGAATTAATAATGGTAATATTCTCAAGTACCACTGGGTTACATTAATAAGCTGTAAATTAAACCAGTTTAGCAGTTTAGACCACCTTTTATTAATTCAGATAAGGGGGGGGACTGTTTTCCACACCATGAAAATGTAATTATCCCAGAAATACCCTGAAGTATAATAACAATAAGCCGATCAACAAGTCTTTATTCCAATTAATGTCACTTTTTTTCAGGTTCCCAGTTCAAACTGGGAACAGGAAAACTGGGACACGTCTCATCCCAGCTATGATGTGACCCGTCTCTGTCTTCATTCCAGCTCCATTGGACCTGGAATGTCGTATACTGTATATTACATGCAGTGTGTGTGTGTGTGTGTGTGTGTGTGTGCGTGCGTGTGTGCGTGTGTGCACAGGTCACATGATTTTGCCGGATGACTTGTTACAATCGTGCTGATGCCGACACATTTAATTGTGAGAGAAGGGGTCAAATAGGGGCGCGTGTGCACACACACACACACACACACACACACACACACACACATACACACACACACACACACACACAGCATGCGAAAACACTGCATCCATTCTGAGTGACCTGTTTACGAACCACATTAGCAGGGGCCTGTGGAGTCACTATTTTGCCAGACATTCATTCTGTTCATTAACAATAGAACTATACTAACTAATAGTAAACTATAATAATAATAATAATAATAGTAATAACAATAATGATACTCATAATAAATGCTAAGGTGTTTTTTTTATGTTTCATCCTTTCAGATAAAAGCAGGTGTTTAAGGGTGTAATAGTGAGGATGCAGCATTTTCACTAACTATTATACCTTTATTACATGTATTAGACTTATTCACCTTCAGGTAGAACAATCTGTACATTCCCTGAGTGTACCCGCTTGACTTTATCCAAAAAAATTCAGAAATCAAAAGAAGTGATGGTCTGCAAGTTCAATACAATTGTGACTTTTAACCTTTGACCTCAAAAATGGTCAACAAGTCTTGGGACAGAATGTCCATCTGAACCACCCTCACTGTGAAGAACCAGTTTAACATGGGCTGATTGGTCCAGACTAATGGTAGAAGAATGTGTTATTTTGCAGGAAACTGTAGTCTTGCTTTATATTAAGAATTTAAATGTCGAATAATTACGTATAAAAGAAGTGATTTAGAATGGACCACAGATTCAGCTAACAGTTAGCCACAAGAAAACATTCATTCATAGATCACTTCCTATTTCTAACAAAGTAAAGTGTGTCGTTAATAAACTGAAACAAGTTAAAAATAAAAAGTCACACAAAAGATTTAATCCCTCTTGTTGGTTCGCTTATATTCTATTCAGTGTCATAACCCTGAATAATATATGAGCTGAATAACTGAATAACTTTTATTATCATTTAATTCATTTATTCAATTATTTATATTTATTGATGCTCTGATGCTCAGATGAGAACAAATACCTCTTATGAATTTCAAACACCATTTGACTCAGAGGAAGGTGAGTTTGGTGTGTGTTCACTCCGCAGGCGCTTTAGTCTCACATGTTTTATTCGCTGTTCATTAAAGTGGTTGTTTCGTAACAGTTCATCTGCATTCACTGTAAGCTGACACACACACACACACACACACACATACGTACACACACAGAGCAGACAATGAAGTGACTGAGAGGTTTTGCAAAACCTCATTTACCCCCATCTAACCTCTGTGCTCCAGTCACGTTATTATCCAGTCAAAAATGAAAATGCTCCCAAGGAAACCATGACAACGGCTCCACAGAGCCCCAAAACAAAAGATGGAGAGAGAGGAAGGAAGAGACAAGTACAAAATCTCTCATCTTCTCCTCTCCTCTCATCTCACTTAGTTTTGCATAATTTGTTTTCAAGGAGGATTAGCGTAAGAGAGGCTGGGAGGCGCCATTGTAATTATCATCGTTTTGTACGATGACTTTTTAACCCCGATGCCAAAATCAAAGAGGGAAACTTCAGCGGGGTGAGGCCAGAGGGAGATGGAAGGTAAATGTTGGACCAAATGCTTTCAGTCTGGTTTGAGTTACACGAATCAAAATGGACTTTTTTTTACTTACAGACTTACTTACAACCCGTCCTAGTTTTTATGATGCTTTTACGACTGCTTCAATCTGTTTCTCATTCGCCGGCGCTCCTGTAGTCTGAGATCTGTTGCTTCCTTGTTCTGTAAAGTGAAACCAGGATCATCCAGAATGACTTCATTCTCCATGTCTGTAAAAAAAAAAAATATTCCAGTTTGGTCAAATTTCCCATCAAAAGTCTAAAATGATGAACAAGATATGTTTTGCATGATTACTGATATCAATAGACTAATAGAAGGAGTTGGCTTATTTGTGTTGTGTTGGGGTTAAAACACTGACTTTTATTTTGACAAGTCACTTTCGCTTCCTGCCTTCTCTCTACTCTCAATCAAAGCCAAAAATACATGTTGAAAAAGAGTAAAAAAGTAATCAAATGACAATCAAACTTGAATCAAAACTCATTTTTTAACTTAAGTTATAGGTTAAAAAAAATATTTCTGTCTTGGATATTTTGACATATAGCTAGATTAAAATGTAAACCGTGCAGGCTTTATCACATGATCCATTTTTATTTGTTTTTTTTAATCTTTTTAAACGGAATGCCACTTCTTCTGTGGTTTATTAAATAGTGTAAATGATCTTGAGAGTCATGAATTACTCTTTGAAGATGACATGAAGTTTTGTCCTTTTTTGACATCGTCCTCTTTTTTTCACAAAATATTAGATTTCATTCAGGCGATCTTCACGTTTACCTTCCTCACCGCATCATGAGCTGATTCTGTGTTGGTGCTGACATAGACGAGCAGACGGCGCAGTAATAGCATTAGTCAGCTCTTGCCTGCCTGCAGGAATAACAACTTTGGTTCAAGGTAATATCTTTTAATATTCCACCCTTACCTGTCCGGCTCTCATGTGACTTTAATTCTGACTATAAACAACATTCAGTGTCAGAAATGATTAACAATATGCCTCGACCACTTTAAAAGGAAAATAAAATGAATAGATGCATTTCTGCATCGACTTTAAGACCAGATCACCTCCTGGGGACATGTTTGGGTGTAAATCCTAATCTGAGAGGAGGGGGGGGGTTTGGCACAGCATTAAATCCGGACAAACAGGCCACGATCTGTTCGGGATCAGGAGGATAAAGTCTCATCTGATCAGCTGTTATCGTACAGGAACTGATCGAAACATAAAGATGACCGTCAGAGAGAGGAAGTTACATGTAGATTCAGAGGAACTTAAATACTAGAGCCTCTAGTTCCTGACAAGAAGATTGACCCAGTCTCATACCTTTGTTAGAAATTAAGCTAAAGAAACAAGGAGCAACAGATAATCAAAGGTATTCATAAAGTATTCAGTATATCGATCCACATTGATCATCTAACATTTTGTAACAACTGAAATAAGACAAACAAAACCAGCAACTGACATTCAGAAGAAACCTAAAATAACTTTCTAAAACTGACCAACCATAGCCAAAGCACTGATCTTTTTTCATCACAAGACTAGCAGATACATGAGAGCCGAGGTTTCTTAAAGTTCTAGCAGCTCTGCTTCCTCGTCTCCAAGGATTTATTGTAAAGATCGATGGTTACTTTCTCTGCCGTGTGTTTAAACAAATTTTTCTCGTCTTTAATCTTCAGTGTCAGGTGGGTCTTAGGTGTTTCTCTCTTCCCACTGCTTTGTTCCAAACACTCCAGAGATGTTTAAGCCCAGGTGTCAGACGCCAGTAAATCCTCCGGGGCCCTTCTTAGAATTTAAAATGTCCATCCTTTCCTCTCCCCTTTTTCTCCATCTTCTAGGAAGTTCCACTGCTATGCAGCAGTGCGGATTCCTCGGTGCGTTGGCATGGCAACATTCCCACAGCTCCACGTCACACTTTTTGACTTTTTTAGTCTTGACTCTGCTTCTTCTGGCATAAAAATGTCTTGATTTGACTACAATATAAGGCTACGAACGGACTTAAACACTCTGAAACACATCATCCTAAGACCTTCTGTGACTTCTACATCACACGGTTTAAATATTTTGAGCACAAATGTGCCCTAAACACTCTGGAGTCCTGCCAGGATCACTTCCTGGCTTGAAATGTTGGCAGGACTGCAGCAAACCTAAAGCCAACCCTGTAAACACCACGTCCGTCCCCGACTAGGACATAGCATTAGTTGTAGTGTTGGAGTTCCACCATCGACTGTTATTCCTAATATGATACGGCTTAGACATAGCAGCATAAATGAATATGAAATTAATCAAAAATAAATATCCTAAAGTACTCAATTCACTAGGCCTAATGTTGTTCTATGTCCCTGAGCGGATTTTTAACTTTTTTTTGTAATTAAACATCTTGTTTTCTCTCAGTTCTGGTTTTTCCAACTTTGTGCGTGTTATGGAATTAATAAAGATTAAAAATGATGTGACTTAACCCGTTTCTTCTTGAAAAATGTGAAATTCTCAAGGAAAGCCTGTGTGTTTAATATTTTAAGTTTGCGCTTAAAATATTTTTACAGCAGGAGAAATAAGACCAAAATTTATTTGAATGGTTTTGATGTCAGTCGTTTCTCTTCACTTTTTTTTTTTTTTTCTGTCAGGGTTTAGCACGCCAGGCCGATGACAGTTTGCCCCGTGGCTGACCTGAAAAGGCTCGAGCGAAGCGCTTTCGGCGCCTCTGGGTGAAAGTGAACTGTGTGTTGGGTGGTTTCTGTGTGTGTCAGAGAGGAATCCACATCATTTCATGCATGTAAACCGGCATCACAGGCCGGGACCGAGACGCCTGCATCGCTCACACACAATCCCTCTGAACACCGAACGGCACTCATGGGAAAATACCCTCTCCCTGGGAAGATACTCACCACTCCTGATTTATTAATGAAACCAGGCAGAGATGGAGAGGAAGGGAAGGGAGGGGCGGTTAGAAAATAGTTGGGAGGGGTCGGACAGATGAGACAAATAGGAAAAGCAGCTATAAAGGCTATGAGGAGGAATGTTGATGTATTATTAAACAGCTATGGTGTTCGATTATTTACAACATCTGCAAAAAGGGATGGATACCGGCTCACACACACACACACACACACACACACACACACACACACACACACACACACACACACACACACACACACACTCACCAACGTTGTTAACACAAGTCAAAAGCAATTTGAGGTGGTGTAATTGAATGTCCGACCCTATTAGGAGGGAGAGGAAGAGGAAGAGACAGACGTGAAGATAACACACGAATCACTTATATTAAAGTTGACGTGTGCGCTTCAGTCTGTCTCCAACACGGACATGCGTGACAAAAAAAAAAAAAGGTGTGTCTTTTGGGATTTCATTGGTAAAGATTGTTCGGCATTTTGCGTCCTTCAAAATGTCTTCATTAACTTCCCGAAAACGGGCGCTCGATTGTTTGTAAGATGCTGATCGCTGCTGACTAATGTTATCAACCGAAGCGACACATTCAAGCAAAGTAGTATTTAGTAGTAGTAGTATTTATGTGCATAAAATTGAAGCATTTAAGTAAGAACTATGTGTTTTTGCATTGTATTTTCCCATTTGGTGCTTTTCCTTGAGTCAGGACCCGCTCAAGAGTTCTCCCTGTTAACAGGCAGGTTATTTTTGTAGTGTTTCTTTGCCATATCTTACCTCTGAGTCTATTCGACATGGACCATGGGGGTTGTACTTACATCCCGGCAACAAAAACACACATTTATGCACAACTCTGTTGTCTCGGTTCGTCGTTCTCATCATGAAAACATTCATTGTGTTGTTGATTACATGGGAATTGTGGGAGAGAACTCGAGAATGGCAAATTTCCAACTTGCTGACCTCAGAACTGAACACACACACACACACACTTACACACGCAAACTGTTTCACGTGATAACATGGTGAGATGGCACACACACACACACACACACACATCCATTCTGAGACACACATGCACACACACACACAAACTCAAAAAATCCCAAAATAACAACCGTGTCCCACATTCAGTAGAGAGTTCATCCAAAATGAGAGCTGAGTTTGGTCTCACGTGTGTCTGAACTTCCAATCCTTTACTTTCTCTCTTTGTGTGTCAGGATGGTTTCTTTTTTTTACGGTTATGATAGATCAGACTTTTTCTTTTCCATCCCAACTCAATGACAACTTGCTCACAATATTTTCCACGTGGAATCTAATCGTAACACCACCTCTCTGTTACCTCTCGTCCACGATTTCTTCCCCTCGTCTTCTTTGCCTTTAATTTTTCTCTCCGTCCCTCTTGGCTTGTCTTTCTACAGCTAAATCTTATTAGCACTATTTATAAAATGCTTTACAGCTCAGTTCTTTGCAGCCACTTCTAACATTAAGTGGTGTGATTAGTGGTTGCGCCCCCGCGGCGGATATGACACCTCTTTACAGATGATCACTTTACTTACACTAAGCAGGTTTGTACAGGTTTGGGGATGTCCTAGGAAGATACACATGGGATGTCCTGTCTTAAAATGAGACACCTAACAGCGACGGATGACTCTCAACAATCTCCTCTCTCTTCCCTCAGGAGTGAACCAGGATGCCGTTGGTGAAGAGGAACATTGAGCCCAGGCACTTGTGCCGTGGGGCGCTGCCAGACGGGGTGACCAGTGAGCTGGAGTGTGTTACCAACAGCACCCTGGCAGCCATCATCAAACAGCTGGGTGGTCTGAGTGAGTATCCATCGAGGCAGTGTGTTTAACACACACACACACACACGACTTTAGTTTCATTAAAGCGACTCAGAATTTTGTCGTTGTCGATGTTCAGACTAGTGAAGATTAGATTTGAGTGAAGATCGAATGGAATCACAGCAAAAACAAAGACAACACTGGTGAGCTGAGACCTTTTCGTTCGCATTTCATACATTATTATACTTTAAATTTAGGGGAGATCAGCGCGTAAACACAGCAAGATATTGTAGTTTATTTATTAGCACTGTACAAATAAATATTGCACAACAAAATCAGAAGTAAGTTGCTTCCCAGCCCTGTGATTATAATGATTTTGGCGAGCCTCTTGAACCGCTACATCATTATAATACAAATGCTATATTACACAAATACATGCAGATTAATTCATCGTCCACTTGTTGCAACCATGGTTGCATGGTTGTCAAGCGCAGTGAAGCTCTGTTCTAAAATGCTAACAATGATGATGTAAGATTAGCATAATCCTCAGGTGATCTCTACAGGGGGGGGTCACCGTCTCATTTTAACGCGTTAGTATGCGAACGATACTGTTTTCGGTGCATGACTTGAATTAGAAGGAAGCAGGTTGTTAGATTGGTTTTCTGCTGCCTCAGAATAAAAAAAAATTGGAACAATACCCAGTACCTACATCCAGATGTGTCATCCTTAACTGTTAAAACAACTGTCGACTTCAGCATTATGTTCCCGAAAACAAATCAATCACGGCGAAGCCTTTAATCTTTAAGTGTGAACCCGGCCGGGTGCATCCTCCCTGGATGATCTGTGTTCAGGAAGAGGAGTCAGCATGGAGGGCAGGACAGATGATTCTGTGCAAGAAAATGTGAAGGGGAAACAGATATTTAAATTGGTTAAGAGTTAGGGACTAAATTAAATTCAGCGACAGCTCACCGCTATGAGCAAGTGCTCCGCCTCTGCTCCATCTGTCATGTCGTGGACTGAGATATGGGACGGATACAGAGATGGGAGAGAGGGATGGAGAGAGAGGGTGCGAAGCAGATGTGGATTTTATTCGGTAAGGAGTGAGTGGGTTATTGAGCAACGCTCCACGCCTACATCTGTGTAAATACATTGAAATTCCTGCAGCTGCTTACCACAGACACTCGCAGACAGGTGGGTCTTTAAGTATTATTATTATTATCACTTCTTAAATCTGGGATGTGTTGCGCTTAGAATTGTTGACTGCTTGCATCGCACACATTGGTACGGTCATCGTTGGAATTTCATTATAAAAATGTCACAGCGATGAAAGGAAGAAACATTTTAAATTTATTAAAACAATTACCCGACTAGCTGAAGATTAGCGGGCAACAATATTTATTTGAATGGTGGTTGGGTTTTTTTATTTTAAATGTGAGGATTTCCTGCTTTTTTCTGCACGGCATCTATTTAAAGGGATTAGTTTGTGGGGGGGGGGGTTTGAGCTTTTTGGATTATTAAAGTGTATGCCACAGCCTTCTGTGGTTTTGCAGCATGGACCATTTCGATTCGCATTTGGATTCCCAGAATCAAACAAAAGAGAATAAAAATGTGTGGAATGCGCACTGGAATATAAGGCGCATCTGATTATAAGGCGCACCTTCAATGAATGGCCTAATTTAAAACTTTGTCGTATATAAGGCGCACTGTCAGTTTTTGAGAAAATTAAAGGCTTAAATACCGTATTAAATACTGTATACATGCCAAATCCAACCATGTGACGTCTCTCTTTCTTTCTCTGCGCGTCCAGGTCGCCATGCAGAGGACATTTTCGGCGAGTTGTTCAACGAAGCCAACAGCTTCTACCTGAGGATGAGCAGCCTGCAGGAGAGGGTGGACCAGCTGGCCGTGAAAGTCACCCAGCTGGACTCCACCGTGGAGGAGGGTAAGGGACGGATTGCCGATTTTGGTTTTCGAATTACCAACCAGCCTCCCTAGAAAGGTCCTGATTGGTTGAAGTTGATGCCCCATGTGACAGCGATGTGTCACTTACAAGCCTTATGCTGCGCTCCGTCGTCTCCGCGTCTGTTTGTCGTCGTGTTCCAGCATAAACACACTCACAGAAACGCTGCTGATGTCACAATCATCGCTTCCATCGTGAAACTTTAAGGTCATGCAGTAACCGATGGTGAAACACAGTTTTACTGCGGCTGCTAAGTTTTATAGACGCATCTAAATCTGATGAGAAGGTGACAGCTGAATGCTGTAATTCAGTGTCTAGAAGCTGATTTAAATGTCAGAATCAGTAGATCATCAGACTGTGATGTCTATTTCTTTCTTTTCCAATCATCTTGCCTGATGGGGTTTCTTTTATTTCTCCCTTCTTTTCCACTGATTTTCTCATCTCACACCTCCCTTCCTGTTTCTTTTTGTGCCTCTTCCTCCCCTCTTCTTTTCTGTCCCATGTTACATGTCTCTTTATGTTCTCATAATTCTATTTTGTCTCCTCTCGTCTCTCTCTTCATTCTATTTACAGTACATACAGTGTTTCTTATCCACATTCATTCTTCTTCCTTTTTTTCCCCTCATTCCTGTCTTTTTTATTTCTTTTTCAGATCTTATCGTTTCACTTCCTGTAACAATCTTTTCTTTTGCATTTCCGTGTGTTTATTTCTTTTCTTCTTCTTTTTTCTTATTTCTTCTCTGGCCTGTTTTCAATCTCACTTTCTTTTTCCACCTGTTCCTCTTTCTTCTCCAGTTTTCCCAAATTTCCTCTTTTAGCCAAGTTTGTATTTTGTCTTTCTTGATCTTCCTGTCTTTTTCTCCACACCCCCCCCACTCCTTTTGTCTTATACTGCAGCGTCATTCTGCAGCACAGCGGCCTCAGACTGTGTCAGATAAAGCAGACAGTGATGAAAAGGAAAAACTCAGCAGTACTCTATCATTCCTACCCTCTCCTCCTCCTCCGCCTCCCCCGCTCACACTCTCATCTCCTCATTCCCTCCCCCCGCCTCCTCCTCTTCCTCCTCCTACACACAAACAAATTTGTCTGTCTTTCATTTCCCACCACACATTCACTCATCCGTCACTCTTGTCTTCCGTGACATTTCACATCGTCTCACTTTTCTGTCCTCCTCCCTCTTCCGTCCTTCACTCCTGTCTTCTGTTTCTTTCCTTTTTTTTCTGCTTTTACAATCTCTGTACCAGCAGGCAAGTGATACTATGAATATTTCATAGCAGAAAGAATAGAAGGAGTGAACAGATGAGGAATGGAGAAAGAAAACAAGATATGCTGGAAGGACAGGAAGGAATAGTCAAGAATAGAGAATGGAAGGAAGGAAGGAGGGAAGGAAGGAAGGAAGGAGGGAGGGAAGGAGGGAGGGAGGGAGGGAGGGAGGGAGGGAGGGAGGGAAGGAAGGAAGGAAGGAAGGAAGGAGTGGAGGAAGAAAGGAAGGGAGGGAGGGATGGAGGGGGTGAAAGGAAGGAAGGAAGAAAGCAAATGAGGGAGGAAGGAGGAAAGGAAAAGAGGAAGGAAGGAAGGAAGGAAGGAAGCGGGGAAGGAAGGAAGGAAGCAGTGGAGGAAGAAAGGAAGGGAGGGAGGGATGGAGGGGGTGAGAAGAAGGAAGGAAGAAAGCAAATGGGGGAGGAAGGAGGAAAGGAAAAGAGGAAGGAAGGAAGGAAGGAAGGAAGGAAGGAAGGAAGTGGGGAAGGAAGGAAGGAAGCAGTGGAGGAAGAAAGGAAGGGAGGGAGGGATGGAGGGGGTGAGAGGGAGGAAGGAGGAAAGGAAAAGAGGAAGGAAGGGAGGGAGGGAGGGAGGGAGGAAGGGAGGAAGGAAGGGGGAAGGAAGGAAGGAAGGAAGGAAAGAAGGAAGGAATGGAGTGAGGGAGGGAGGGAGGGAGGGAGGGAGGGAGGAAGGAAGGGGGAAGGAAGGAAGGAAGGGAGGAAGGAAGGAAGGAAAGAAAGAAAGAAGGAAGGAATGGAGGGAGGGAGGGAGGGAGGAATGTAAACTGAAGACGTACATGATAATTATTAAGCCTTTAATCAATTTGCCAGTTTATAGTCAGGAGTTCTGTAAACTCCTTCTGCCTCTTTGTGGGGCCGCCCCAGCAGACCATCCATCTCCATCTCACCCCCACACACACACACACATCTTCCCCCGTTACACCAACCACCTGCATGTTCTCCCTCAACACATCCATTAACTTTCATTTTTCACCTTCTTCATCTCCTTTTTTTCCTGTCAGCTCCATCCTCATCATCTTCCCTCATCCTTCCCTGGTTTGGACTAATTATTATGATTTGACCGTGGGGGGGAGGGGGGGGGCTCAACAATTCAGACTCCACCAGATCCATTAAAGCTTCATCTTAAATCATAAATTAATATAATCCTCAGAGATTGTATTAGTTATGTAATAACTAATAAAAACATTTCCCTTCCTCTCCTTGAGCCTCCCCTGGAAATGTTTGGAGGCCCCCCCCAGCCCCCTGGGGAGGCCGTCCTCCTGCTGCACCTCGTCTCCACGCAGTAACATGATTAATAAACATAAGTGCGTGTTCAGGGTCGCGTTAATGTGGAAGTCAGACCGCTGTGAACCAAGAAAGCCTTTAATTAGACACATTTATGCAATAATTAGCAGTGAGAATTAAGATATTTGTGTAAGAGTGCAGAGAGGATGACAGATTAGTGTGTGTGCTTTGGGGGGGGGTGGGGGGTGTTAGAAAAGAGTGTGAGAGCTTGAGGTTTCTTTGAAGACGTCTCTGAATGAGAGTTGCATTAGCTGCTGGGGTTTTTTTTTGTGGATTATTCGTTTGGCCGCAGGGACAGAAGCTCAGGAAGGAATGATCAAACGACGAGCAGATGAGAGGGAACCAACACACACACACACACACACACACACACACACACACACACACACACACACACACACACACTCAACCAATATTTATGTTTAGCGCTTAAACATTAGGTGCTGTTGACCACTTACACTCATATATACAATACAGACGGTGGAGTAAATCAGCACAAACATATGTCACGCTGACACAGATGAACCCTTTAGATGCTCGGCGGATATACGCTGCAGCTGTGTGTGGGTGTGGGTGTGTGTGTGTGTGTGTGTGTGTGTGTGTGTGTGTGTGTGTGTGTGTTTAGCCATCTGCTACATCCTGGACAGCGATGCAGGAGTGTGGCGTTAAATCTCCTCTGGGTTTGAGGGATTGACACACATACGCTCAGGCTTTCACTCTCCCTTTCTCTCTCTCTCTATCTCTCTCACACACACACACACACACACACACACACACATACATACACACACGCAAAAAAAAAAACTACACAGACTTTTCTTGTATGCAGACGCATCATATTATAATAATCTTATATACTGCAAAACATGCATTTGAATATTGCAGAAAACCTATCATCTATTTTACTCTTGTGCACACACACACACACACACACACCTATATTGCGGGCTGCTGCAAAGAATGTGTGTGTGTGTGTGTGTGTGTCGCATACAAATGCATGAAGTCTGTAAGCTCTCTGTACCGCGTGTGTCCATCGGTATGCATGTAAAGTCTGTGCTATTGTGAGACCGACAAACGGTTTCTGGAGCCGAAACCGTTTTAAATATAATTTTAATTATTTCCAGATTGCAAATAATTCCGTCAAAAATAAACTATCTACTTAACTGCTCAAATCTAATTTATTATATTTTATTATTAAAATAAATGACAAATGACTACTTTCTCACAGAGGACATTCCTGCACGTCCAGGATTAAGCAGATAATCCGACATATGAACTGTTAAAACAGCTGTTTTGAGGGATTATGGTGTGTGTGTGTGTGTTGTTGTTTTTTTTGGGGGGGGTTTTGGCCTAATTGTTTCAATGTTTACTGTTATTCCTCTACTCACAGTTTCCCTGCAGGATATTAACATGAGGAAGGCATTTAAGAGCAGCACCATCCAGGACCAGCAGGTGGTATCCAGGACCTCCGTCCCCAACCCTGTGGTGGAGATGTACCACCGCTGCGACAAACCGCCGCCACTCAACATTCTCAGCCCCTACAGGTCAGGAATTTACATTAAATATATCAGATTTGTAGTTTCAGGTCTTCCTAATCTTTCTTTGTGACCTCTCCGTTCCTCCATTCCGTGCAGGGATGACAAGAAGGACGCGCTGAAGTTCTACACCGACCCCTCCTACTTCTTCAACCTGTGGAAGGAGAAGATGCTGCAGGCCACCGAGGACAAGCGCAAGGAGAAGAGGCGACAGAAGGTACAGCTCTGTGTGTGTGTTTTTGCGTGTCGGTGTGTGTGTGTGTGTGTGTGTGTGTGTGTGTGCGCGCGTGCGGTGTCTAGTCTCTATGACAACGGTTTACTTGTGAGTGTAAATTGATGGACGTCGGTGTATTTACGAGTGTGACAGAAGAGTTCAAATCAAATTCATCTTCTGCCTTCATTTGCTTTTTTATTTTAAGGCTTTTATTTTACACATTCTGGTCATACTCTGCTCACCATTAGCTTTGCTTTGTTGCTCTGATTGATTACCGATACAGCAGCGGCCGATCAAGCCAATGATGCCAAGTCCTGGATGTTATTTTGTTTAAAAAACCCTCCAGTTTGAGTTTGCTTAATCCTGTTCCTGTGATTTCTAAAGAAGGTTTTCTTTCATTCAGGTTTTAAAGTAGGTTTTTCTTTAATTTGGGTTTAAGCACTGTTGATATATGGATGGCAAACACCGTCCTGATTGGACACTTTAAGGATTAGGATAATGGTGGATGGCGCTGATCTCCAGGAGCATCAGGAGGATCGACTTATCAGCGGGGACTCGTGACTAATCCAGTCATGGTTATTCATCCAATCCAAGGAGGGGAAAAAACAGCGGATATGATCATTTTCGATGGCTCTGTCTTTTCCAGTTAATCCCGTGTAAAAACTCCTTTTGTAGCAAACATAATATCTCCTTTAAAGTCAGTTTAAAATTAAACATTTCTCTCCGTCGGATCTGTCAAACGGCTGATCTGCTGCTGCTGTGTTGTTGGGTTTTTTTTTGCTGTGCTTCGTCGGTGTTTTTGTTCAATTTATTGCTGTTTCACGTTATTTTTGTTCCTTCCTTTAAACCTGGAATCAAATGAAATCACTTTTTTTTTTTTTTCGCTCTTGGGGAAAAAAAAAAGAAAAAATCAGATTTTGTAAAAGCATAGGAGGCTCATCTGCAGGCGGTTTTGACGCTTGCCCCCCCCCCCTTTTCTTACTTCTTCTTCTCCTCTTGCCTCCAAAAACACGACTCCACCCTTCATCCTCTTCCTCCTCCTCCTCCTCCTCCACTCATTCTAACGCGCCAGCTTGATTTTTCTCCCATGTTTCCATAGGGCTGTCCTGCCCACCCTGACAGGCCTCACTCCAGACAAGCCCCACCCAGGAGCCCCCTGTCCATCTCTGTAAGATGACCCCTGACCCCCTAACCTCCTCTCTGTTGAACCCCACTTTACCTTGATACACCCCACTAACACACGACACACACACATACACACACACACACAAATGTTATAGAGGACGCATGAATGAACTCAGGTAAGAAAGAGATGCACACGTAAAGTAGCACGAGGAAGAATTTGTCTTCCGGTGACACACAGAGTAGCCTCAGACGTCCTGTTATGTTTCTGTCACGTCGGATTAGCTTCTCACCTCACCCTCTATCCAACCTTCTGTGTTTGGTTTGGTTCACGTCTCGTGTTCCCAGACATTTTCTGGCTCCGTTGTCCATCGTCTGCTAGTGTGTGTTATTGTGACAAGTAGTGACTCGATTGTGTGTACGTGTGTGCATGTGTGCGTGTGTGTGTGTGTGTGTGATTTCACCCCATGGTGAAGGAGCTGGTGATGGGGTTCTGTTCTCTTCCTCTGCCCCAGAGAAATCAGGACCAAATTATTAAGTTTCTTCTTTGCTTCTTTACCCCCCCCACCCCACCCCCACCCCCCATCTATGATCCAGGAACAGCAGAAGCAGGTCGAGGACCCGGGAAGAGAGGTGAAGAAGGTCAGTGTGGAATTACTGACTTTTAAAAATCAGATGCAGAGTGTAACCTTTTGAAAAAGCCACCCAACCTAATCTAAAATCAAGATACAACACCCCCTCTGAGAATGATGGCATCAGCGCGGCGTGACTATTATGGTTCCAGCTTTACTTTTGCACACAGACAGCAACAAAAAAATACTATATTTTGGATTTTGAGAGGTCACAGCATCAACAGCTGCCCTGGTTTTCAAACTACAGCATTTTGAATCATTGTCCCATGAATCCCTGCTCAGGGATCATTTGGAAAAGGATTCCACATAAAGGCAGAACATTTTCAGAACCCAAATGAAAAGCGTCACTTTAATTCGAGTTCTGATTGAAGTCAATATCGGTGAAATCTGACACAATAAATTGAATTCAGCCAGTTAGGGGAAGCTATCGTATTAACATCATCCCTCCTAATTCTATTTCTCTATCCCTTCACTCCCAAAGAGAAGGAATAGAGAAATGAGACATAATCAATTATGAGACAACAGCCAAATACTAATAATAAAATATACAAAATACATGAATTAATTAAAAACAATAAGCATTTTAAAGATTAAACTGAACAAGCTGTGTCTGTTTGAGGAAGCATTGCTTCTGGGAAGGATGATGCTTGAACATAAGGTTTCTCAACTTTTTTCATTTATTTATTTATGAAATTATATGCCAATAAAAAAAAAGAACAAATGTTTTTTTCCCAATTATTTGTGTTAATTTATTGTAGAGCCAATTGGCTAAATTGAAAGCAAGCTATTTTCTAGCAAGGACAAGCTCTACAGTTTGTAAAGAGACTCAACTGTGAATTTTTAGGAATAGAATTGAAGATCGGAGACCAGGACCGGCATGGAAGTTGTTCAATATCTCCACCCCATCCTTTATTTAAAAGCATTAAAGAGATTTAATTTGTAAAGATATTGAAACTCTCTCCAGTGCATATTAACAGCCCTGATGGTATGTTGGATCTTTGAAGGTTCGGAAGGCCCGTAACCGGCGCCAGGAGTGGAACGTCCTGGCCTATGACAAGGAGTTCAGACCAGATGCCAGACTTACCCCCTCCCCTTACCACGGCATGTCCTCAGAAGGTTCCCTGTCCCCTGATAGCAGGTAAACACACACAAGCTGGGCTCGTATGGGTTTTCTCTAAGGTCCTGTTACCTCAGCATAATATAGTAGAGCAACATGTAAACATCAGCGGTTTTATGTCGACTTGTCTCCCGGGGACAGACAAGGGGCTTAACCGGATTGGCTGTTGGGGAATACGCTGTACATACATGCAAACTAATCGGCCTATTTTTCATTTTCCTCTGCCTTACAAAGATATAAATAGGGATAGAAATAAATAATAGAAATAAATAGTGTTGGTATACTAGAATTACTCAATGCACAGGTTCTGATACACAAAAACCAGAATATACATTGAGATTAAAAAACTGAGACAGATTTCATCAGACCTACTGTATGTGCTGCTTTTTTAAAGTTCTATGCTGCCCTCTTGTGGTCATGGTAATTCAAAACATGCATTTTATAATTCATGCAGACTTTACAGTCTGAAAAATCATATGATGAATGGAAAGGATGGGTGACATTTAAAATATTAACACAATTACGGCTTTCTGTTTATACATTTTTATTTATTTATGGCTGCTGCTGTTAATTATAATTTGTGTATCTTTATTTATGCATTTTTAACATTATACCCCAAAATAATAAAACATTTCTGTTAACTTCAGAATGTTACCAATTTATTTCATTCATCTTTAAAAATCTGTAGATTTAAATTACAAAATTAATAATAATAATTATATGAATTTATGTTGAAAACTAATAATCCACAATGAACATAAAAAGACTGAAACTCTAGTAATGAAACTATATTCTGTACCGTGTTGAGAACATTTTTATTTTCAAATTATTTTGCTGATCATCTGTTCACTTTCACTCCAACAGGTCAATGGCTTCTGATTCCTACCCAGCCAGCCCCAACCACCCCTCCACCCAGACTCCCATCGACCACCACACCAGGGACCACCTCAGCGCCACAGCACAGACTCAGTCACTCGATCGTGGCCTGAGGCCAGCCAATCAGCCTTCAGGAGGGACTGCGGCACCAGGGCGGCATGTGGCCTCCCTGGGCAGGACCCCATCGGGACACGGGGCCCAGGGTGCTGGAGATGCAACAGTTAACGGGCCAAGGCAGCAGTCCGTTAAGGAGTATCGAGCAGGTCACGGGTGGGTTACCTCACTCCGATTACCTAAGCTTTAAGTGCAGTATTTTCCGCACTATAAGGCGCACCTAAAAGATTTTAATTTTCTCATAAACTGACAGTGCGCCTTATAATCCAGTGCGCTTTATACATGGAAGATGGTTTAGTATAGGCCATTCATTGAAGGTATACCTTATAATCCAGTGTGCCTTATAGTGTGGAAAATACTGTATTTTTTTCTATCATTTATATAAATTTTTGCAATCATACACAAACAGTTAGCTTAGCTTAGCCTAAAGACTGGAAACAGCTACTATCAGCTACCAATGTTTGCCTGTTGTTGACCTTTAAGTTAATATATTTGTTAAATTCAATATGAATTCTTGAAGAATTCTTATTGATGCCTCCTCCTCAGCTACTAATTTCCCTTCGGGATTATTAAAGTATATAAAATTAAAATGAATAAATAAAAATAATATCTTCCTCATCTTCCTCCTCCTGCAGCCAGCCCTCCACCATCCCAGAGTACTATATCCCACCAGCCCCTCCTCCTCCTCCCCCAGCCATCCCTTCCGCTCAGACCGCCTTCGACTCTGCCGCGGCCCCGCCCTCTGCTTCCGCTGTCCCCCCCACCTCCTCCGCCCTCTCCCGTCCTTACTCCCCTTCCCCTCCTCCCCCACCAGCCAACTACGTGCCCTCCCCTGCCCACCCCCCATCGGGTGCGCCCCCTGCAGCTCCGCCACCTCCTCCGCCTGGAGCCCCTTCAGGCCTGCAGGCTCACCCGTCACCGCCGCCACACGCCGGCGTCGGCCAATCAGTGGATGCGGCACCCGCGACGAGGAAGTCGACCATGCTGGGGATGATCCCAATGAGCGACGCCCGCTCCGACTTACTGGCTGCCATACGTAGAGGTAACTTTGGGTTACTACAATTACTAGTAGCAGTGTTAGTATTATTATTATTAAATAGCACTAGAAAACTCATGAAATTGTTACTTGCAACAGTTACTGAATTACATTTTAGAAAAATTTGATTTAAGCAATTGGCGATTAAAAGTTTTCAAACTGAGCTAT
Organism: Antennarius striatus; assembly: GCF_040054535.1. NCBI lineage: Eukaryota > Metazoa > Chordata > Actinopteri > Lophiiformes > Antennariidae > Antennarius > Antennarius striatus. The sequence goes on along the minus strand of NC_090798.1, from coordinate 3,190,911 downwards.
TGCACAAGAAATTTTACAAGTTCATTCATTTTCCTTAACTATACATATATTTTATAAAACTTTGGGTTTAATTTGTATTTCCTTTCAAGGTAAATTATTGGATTAATTAAGTAAAGATTTTATAAAATAGAATAATTAACTTACTGTACTATTCTCAAAAGGCTTAACATCACATGTATCAAACTCAAGGTCCGGGGGCCAAATGCTGCCCTCCATATCATTTTATGTGGACCGCAAGTGTCTAAAAATAAATAGCTCAAAAGTGTGCTTTGAACAAAAAACTACATTTCCCACAATGCAAAAATTAAGCCTATTTTAACAAAAATGTTTTTTGAGTAAAGTTAATGTTCTAACTTGTGTTTGATGTTATTTTTCTTTATCCACTTGGATAATTTGATCCTTGATTGTTGGAATTATGTGAGTGTCATAATCTGATAAATTAAAAGGATTTACATTATAACAAAGCAACAAGCAAACGTGTTTTTTTCTGTGTAACTGTAATGTTTGTAACTTGAATAAGTAATAAATTCAGAGTTATTTAACGTTGAGGAGTAGTTACATTTATTTTACATTACATTCAATTAAATTTGTTACATTTATAAGTTATATTTGGCCCCTTTGAGGACAGCCATTATGCTGATGTGGACCTCAGTGAAAAAGAGTTTGACACCCCTGCTTTACATGATCTCTATCTTAATTAGATATAAATTCCTGTATAAAAACGGAAACTCACTTCAACAGATTTTAAGACATTATATTTTCCCGTGTAACAGAATTTGTCATCGCGGTCATGTTCGCTCTCGTCTCCAGGTATCCAGCTGAGGAAGGTGCAGGAGCAGCGGGAGCAGGAGGCCAAGAGGGAGCCTGTCGGGAACGACGTGGCCACCATCCTGTCGCGCAGGATCGCAGTGGAGTACAGCGAATCCGACGACGATTCCGAACTCGACGAGAACGAGTGGTCCGACTAAAATGATCAGAAGGCCGAGAAGGAATCGGGAAGTTCGGTGGGTGGTGATTGTTGGTAATAGGAGGAAGCAGTTCAGTTTTAACATTATTAAAAAGGAAGGTCACACATATTCTAATCCCCAGCCTCAGAGCAACAGATTTGTTGTTTACTTGGTTGCCCCTGACGATGGCAATCCTTTAAATAAAACCCTTGAGGTTTGTGTGTTCGATCGCCTGAGGTGAATGACGCTATAAATACATACATTCCCTCCATTACAGCACCGGCCCACCCACCCCCGTCTGGGCATATTAAACCATTAGTGATGTGTGACAAACAAGCGCACCAACTTCTCACTCTCTATGTGACAGAGTGGTAATTATTAGCAATATTACACTCAAGCTGTATGTAGGTGGGCCCCCTCCCGGTGAGCACGGGGGTAATGTGTTTACAAAACACACAGTCTAGCACAAGAAAAAAAAAAAACTAATCATAGTGCAATCTTAACTTAGCTGCCAAATGTTGAGAGAGAATTTATAAAAACAAGTCAGGGAATAAATACTCTGGCTCCCTGGGATGTGCCTGTTAACAAAACAAGCGCACCCTCCTGAACCGGCTACACTTTCATTATGAGAGTTTGGATTATTTGTCACCTTAACCAATAGAATCAGAACCATGATGATCTCTGTGTAAAGGACTGATGGGAACATTAACAGGTAAATACACATTATTGCATGTTGGCTAACTGAATTGAAAACATTTATTTTTATTTTTTTTTTGTATTTATTTATAAAGGACAGCACACAATTGTAAATTTGTAAATTGCAAATGTAAAATTTTCCAATTGGAACACAATATAGCTTCAAACTAAAGAAAGAAGTTTTGAGTAGTGTTTACAAAGATAATCGCACACAAAAAAAAGTTCTTTATTTGAAATATTTTTACAATTCATTCATTTAAAATATTATTTCACCAGGAAATGAAATAATACTGTAATACTGTGATTCTGGTTCTGCTGTGATGCATTTGATTCAGACCGAACTCCCTTAAAGTCAGTGTAGTCCTTGGGCTCATACATTTATTATTTTAAAATAAAAGGTCAGACAGAGTAGTTAAGCTAAAACTGTGACGGATGAAGCCGCCCACCCAGTTTGACCCTGGTTTTGGGAGAACAAACGCCACCAGCTTTTGTTGGAAGTCTCGTGCAAAATCTCATCGTTCAGCTTCCATTTCACAGCATCGAACAAGAAAACAAGCGAGTGAGCTGACGCCTTTATTTGGTGTGTTTGTTTGTTTTTTAATTATTATTTATTCATGAATCGTGAGTTTTCAGACAGTGACTGTGTGCCGTGGTATTGATCTTAAATTAAACGCTTTCACACTTTGTAACACGCCAGACCTGAACTAAAGCTTGTCATCCTGGCATAGGGTCAAAGGTCACTCATCTACTTTCTCTCAGACAATCTAAACACTGCTGTCTGTGGAGGCAGACTATAAATGCATCAATGTAAGATACTCACAACAGTAAGATACAGTATATAATCTTCGGTATAGGTTTGGCTAATCCTCATATGAACTGATTGGATTGTAGTGTTTTATAACGTGCTTCTTCTTTCTTATAAAACTCGCCACAGTGAGGTGTTGACTTTGGTTTATTTCAAGATTTTCTAGTCAATGCCAGGATTGAGGTAACCGATAAAACAGTTTGTCAGAGAAGCCACTTATTGGATGATGATTTTTGGGGTTGTTGGGGTTTTTTTTGGCTTTTATATGCAGTCTTAGTCTAACCTCGAGCTTCAGCACCACCAACATATCACTCAATAATACTTAAAAAAAAAAAAATCCTGAGTGTATAATGCATCTGTGGAAGTCTTTTTGAAATTTATTTAGCATTTTGGAGAGTCTTACAAATCAGTTTGGGAGAATCAGTCGAATGGTACAGCAACTGTTTCCTTTTTTTCATTTTTTCAATTTTGATCTTTATTGATCATATATTTTTGCTCGCAAAAAAGTAATCACCTCGTGCAAAACATGCACCTGGAAGAATTTCTGATATCGGTTGGAATCCGGTCGGCACAAAACTTTTAAGTTGCAACATTTAATATTCTGTTACCTGCAATTCATTTAGAAAGTGATTTAGCACTTTACAACAAACAGGCGACACATTTGAAATCCGCTTCACATCGTGCATCTGTGGCTACCGGCTCGTAAGATTACTTCAGTGTGTTTTTGAAACTGTGAGAAATAATCCATGTTGTAAAGACTTTTTTTCTTTTTTGGTAAGGCGGCGTGTAAAGTAAAAATGCATTTGGGGTAATATAACAATTTAACTAACTGAAACTGTGTATTGCACAATAAATAAAACAAACTGTAAACAAGTATGCATGTAATTATAGACAATAAATGGTGAACAAAGTTGTTCTCCTGTGCTTTTCTTCCTTCTTCCTTTGAACTGCTGTATTTATTACTACAGTATTATAATTATTTGCTCCGCTCCCATTTTCTTGGTGTTATATTTATTTGTTTATTACTGCAGCCCACTGGGATTATTTGCAGCTTTATTTTTCGATGTGGTCTTGGTTTAAAAGCTGCTTAATTTATGACACCGATGTGTCATTTTCTAACAGAATGCGATCATTTTCATGCTGATCCAGTTCTCCTCTTCAATACCATAGCTCAATATTCAATAGATTATGTTTCTATGGAGATTTTCTTACCTATCATCCCTTCTAATGTCAAGACTCAAAATAGTATCATTTGTTCATTAGCAACAGGCATCATATAATGATGACGCAAATCCAGCAGTCATCATTTTTTCCCAGCCTTATGTCACACCCACTGGTGTCAACATGGTTGGTTTCCAGTGCCGTGCTGTTCTGGGTCTTGGCAGGTTGGAGGTGGAACCAGTGGGGGCTGTTTGAGACAGCAGGGAGACATTTTGGGGCACAGATGGTGACACAGCAGAGAGACAAGTCAGTGAGAAATGCAAAAAAATTGTGACAACTAACCAAAACTGTATGAACAAATAATGAAATCCAGCGTTAAGAACTGCAGAACTGCATTGTGAGGGAGTCCAGAAAAATTCTCACACCCTTCTTTCTTGCTGGTGGACAATTTTAATTCAAAACTAACTTTGAAATCAAAGGATTTAGATTTAACTCAAATATACAGATGTTTCATGCCTTCTTCTATGTAGAGATAAATTAAATTTCTCCCATTCTTTTATTTCTTTTGATGAGATCAAACAGTAGCAGGCAACCTTTTAAAACTGGAGAATTAGATCAACATTTTTTAATTGGTTGAATTGCTATTCTTTCTTTTTACAATCTTTTTAATAAAAGAGATAAAGTGATTTTGAACTCTTCAACAATATGTTAGATAATACTATGGAAGTGTTTTCAAACTCCTTCCATATTAAAATTTAAAGATAAAATCTGCCAACAAGACTCTAACAATGTTTGAAATATCATCTGCTATTATAGTTAAAATTATGTTTTAAAAACTGATGATAGTGAACGTTTAACAGTAAAATTAGTTTAGCAATGATGTTTAAACATGTGAAGAATGTGGTATATTTAATTCCATCTCCATCTTTTATCACAGTGACTAATACTAGTAATAAACTTCACCACAGAGCACATATTATACGAGAGGCGTAGCTCAAAGTGTTTTTAAAACAGTAAACCATGAAATTAGACGATAAAAATACGGAAAGCGGGAGATTATGTAAAAATGAAATTACGTAAATGTTTGAATTTAAAGTATTTGAAGTAGGCTTTCAGAGCATTCACTATTACAATAAAATTCTAGTGAGCCTTAAGACGTGTAGAGCTGCCAAGGACCTCTCTCACGGAAAAAGTAGGTTGAGTGTGACATGAGAATTAAAGACGAGATTGTAGAGGACGTGGCTGTTAAAGCACGAACCCAAGAGACACAAAGAGGTAAGTCACTAAGGTCAGCTCAATTTAGATATGAGGCCTCCATTGCGTTACGTGTTTCGCATTGACTTCCCAGATGACAACTGGGCTCGTCTTGCAAAGTGTCCTATGTGTACTCATGCATGTAAAGTTCGTTCTTTATTCTGTAGAGTTTTACTCAAGCAAAGCACACGGAGACAAACCAAACTAACACTGAGCCCTGGGGAACTCCATATGTCCTCTTTATAATTCTGCTTGTGGAGTTCATTATTTTACATAGTTTATAGCTCAAGGGAAGCAGAGAAAGACAAAGTATAAGTGGACCAAACTCTGAGCTCTGGATAACCTTCAGGGATCCTGTACGAACGCTAGATTTCATGTAAAAGAAAAAAAAAAACCTTGCTGGTAGGACATCAAGTCAGTAGTTGAATTACTTCAAATATTCCTCAGACTCAAGGAAAGTTGTGTAAAATTAAAAGTAGAAGTATTTTTATATCATTAAGGACAAGGTATGATTTTCTTTATTTTCCTTTTTCACATTTTCTATTGGATGAAACCGCTTGAAGTCAAAGTTGGCAACCTGAGAAATGTAAGCACCACGAAACTGATGTGAAACTTGTGAATATTCCAGATCAGTTCTGGTAAATGTATCATTGATCATGTGATTGGTCATGAGCATCGATCACATCTTAGATCAAGGCGTAGAGGCGTATCTGTTAACGTCAGACGCACCAGATGTGTAAATATCACCATCTTCTCCTTGTTGCTCACTAACATCTGCACATGCTCTGAGGTGATCTGCAGCATCCTGCGGTGGGTGAAGACGGTCGTCTGACTCAGAGCATTGGGGGAGGGAGGGAGAGCAAAGAGGGACGGTAAGGGGGTAGTGTGAGCAGAAAAAAAGGTATAGAATGGAGTTTGAAATGGGGGGAGCGGGGTGGTGTCGGAGAGCTGCTGCGTTGACGTAAAAGACATGAGCTGCGTGGGTGGATGATGTCTTTTATCCTTCTCTGATCTTTGCAGTACCTAACTGTGGCCACATGGTGGCGCACCCCACTCTAAGTTAGAGACCGTATAGAGGTGAGTCAAGCAGGTGATCTCATTCATTCTCACTGCATGCCTACTCATGGGGACGTGGATCTTTATACAGCACACATTCCCTCTTCTTGCTTTTGTATTTGAATAGAGGCATTTTGTGTGTGTGTGTTTGTGTGTGTGTGTGTGTGTGTGTGTGTGTGTGTGTGTGTGTGTGTGTGTGTGTGTGTGTGTGTGTGTGCGTGTGTTTAGATTCTCCCTTCAGCTCCTCTTTGTGTTATTCTGTGTTCTGTCGTTTGAGCATTGAGCAGTTCAATAATTCAGCAGCATCTTTTTTCATGCCCAGGCTTTCCTTCACACTACAGTGACCTGCGATTGACTCACACACACTCACACGTACTCCTAACAACACCCACACACACACTCATAATGTCACGCCAACACCCCTTGTGTACATCAGTACATCACCAGATAGACTCCAACAAAAACACGACGGTTACAACTTTCTCTTCTTCTTTTTTTTTCTTGCTCTGGTTTTTTATTTGGCAAATTATTTGTTCTCCACTTTTTTTTTTTTTTTTTTTTTGCGGTTCTTTTTTTTTTTGTTTGTTTGTGTGTTTGTTCTCTTGTCATTTATTTACAAGAGTAAAAATAAATCTGTTCAAGGTTTTACATTCGACATTTACAAGTGCAATGTGTAACATGTCCATCTTATAAAGTGCATTTGTACTTTTTAAATCGAAGTTTCACAACACCAACTCAAGAGGAAAAAAACAGAAAAAACAAAAAGGAAAATACATTTTAAAAAAATGATAAAAGAACAACATGATTCAAGGACGCCGCTTCAAGTCTGACATCACATGGTCGTTACCCAATAACACCCTGACATTGAGTATTGAAACCTGTGATGCTCATGCGCATGTGCTGCTTCCTCATCCAGACCAGCAATGCGTAAATCAATGTTCTTCTATGAAGGCCATACTTGGTCCAATAGATAATTAGCTCTGTAATGGTTTTCTGATTGACAGTCACTGCTTGCCTGAAGTGTTGCCAGGTTATAGGTTACAGAGGGGGGGGGGGAAAAGTTATCCGAACCGACTGAACCGATGGTCACCTCGATCCCTGCTTTAAAAAGCCTCGTGTTGATGCTTGTGCTCAGGAGAGACAAAAATACAGAGCGTGGATTAAAAATAGATAGAGATGAAAGCTTGAGATGGGCAGAGATAAAAGAAACTTAGAAGACGCAGATTGAATGTTCACCTCTGCAATCGTGGAAGGAGGAACGATTTTCTTCTCCTTTACTACCTCCCTCCCCTCCTCTTTTTTTTTTTTTTTTTGCCTTTTTCTCTTTTTATCTGCTTTCAGGATACCTATTTTTAGATGGCGCCTGAGCAACTAGCTTCTCATAGGCCGCAGATAGCAAGTGTACAAGTAAAGAGATGATGTCGAGCGGGGAATAAAAGAGGTAAAAAAGACACGTGGGAGAGAGTAAGGTGAAAAGAGAGCGAAGGAGGTTAAAAAAAAAAATTGTGCCTGTGAAATAACGGAGAGGACAAGAGGGAAAGTGTGAAGGAATGAGGAGGCAGAAAAAGATGAGGAGGATGAGTGGGAGGATGAAGAGAAGGGGTTTGATTCTGAAAGGAGGAAGAGATGCCTTTGAAATGACCTGTTCCGTCAGACACGACTCAGACGAAGTGACGTCACTGGAAACCTGACGTCCAACCGACGCCATCTGTCTGCCTGTCTGTCTGTCTGTCTGTCTGTCTGCTATAGATTAGAATATAGTTTTGATTGGAGGATTTTCTGTTTTCTTTACCTCAATTAATCTGTTGAGGTAACATCTTTTGTACACATCCTCTTTCTTTCTTTTTCTTTCTTTCTTTCTTTGCTTCTTTCATTCTTTTTCTTTCTTATTTTCTTTCACTGTTTTTGTATACAGATTTACCGTCTCTGATAAACGTGTATATACACAAAGCAAAAAAAAAAAAAAAAAAAACTAAGACATTACAAAGTCAAAAAATATGGCACTTTTTCAGCATATCTGATGCACAACATTTTTACCTCCCCTAAAAAAAGGAACATTTGTTTATAGGAAGATCACAGAAGAAGAGGAAGAAACACACACTTGCGCACTCGCAACGTGGTCACAGCAGCAAACATGTCTGGTAACTCATGCCCTGATGAACATTACAAAAATATACATTTCTGTACAGCGTTTGCATAATAAAAACACACACACTCACTTGTACATTTTCTTTTCTTCTTTTTTTTTTCCCTCAATTGAAGTATAGTCCGGTATAACGGCACGTTGATGCCGTTCTGAGTGTGTTTACAGTGACAGTTGTTTGAGTTATGGTTGATTACAATTGGCTATGGGGGAGAACACACACACACACACACACACACACACACACACACACACATACACACACACACACAGTGAGTGGTCACTCCACTCCTGCCCCAGGAATGGTTGACTTTAGCAGTGGCATATTCACAGATGAGTGTTATTAACTGTCGAAACGATCACGAGATGGACACGCCAGATGGGACACTTAGAAACTCTGTGTAAAATAATCCAGGTTCAGCCAAAGGAGAACAGAAGCTGGTGTGAAACAAAGGAGATACAAATAATTCATTAACTATATTTAGAAATCTGAAACTGTGTTCACATTTTATGGCAATTTCTATGTTTGCAAAGCATGTGTATGGAGAAGCTAACTGAGCTAAATCAGCCAATATTGACGAAATGTTATCAATAAGTCTCTCATCCTATTGATTCAGTTTGCACATTATTTTTTAGTCAGATTTATAGCCAGTTTAAATACTGACAGTTAGGTAAGTATATAGCATTAATATTATTAAAGGGCCCATGCACATTATTTCTGAATTAATGTGATTATTATCACATTAATTCAGAAAAAACAGTGTGGTTTTTTTTATTGACATTATTTTTTGAAAAATTCAGACCAAATTGTTATTTTTTTTCATGAAAATCTTGAAGTTTATAAGTAAATTTCATGAATTTTGTTATGAGGTTGTGAATTTATATTAATTCAGGAAGAAATGGAATTTCAGAAAAAAAAATATCTCAATCATTCTAAATATCAGGGCACCCCCCCCCCCGCCAAGTGAAAAAAAAAGAAAAAGAAAAAGCAAATTGTGCAGCAGCTGTCATGAATCTCATCCAAAACCTGCTCAGTGTCCCATCGAGCATCTCCAAACACAGGTGACTCACACAGTATTGTGCATACGGCAGAACCAACAGGATTTGCATCAGTTTGTTGTGCGAAATAAATTTAATTGACTTGCAGGAGTCGATTGGCTTTGAGTCGCACCCCCCCTCCACCCCCCCAATGGTGCTTCATTCAAAAACAAGCCGAAAGTACCGAACTCTATCCAGCAGATTCGCAAAAAAAAAAGAGGAATGTCACTTCATAACTGATGCAAGTTTTTTTGTTTTTTAACCACCAGTCGCTCACAGCATCCACAAAGAAAAGTTAATTATAGGGAGAAACTGAATTGAAAAATATCTGCAAAACATCATTTATAAATGGAAATAGAGCATTCTCTGTGTATTTCGGTTCGTCCTGCTTTCCATTCACATCTGCTCAGACGTGACCTGGAATCCACATCCAATCAGGCCACACGTCTTTAAATAAAATGTGCTCTTTTTTTTTTTTACCTTCCGCATTGATTTTTCTCTGACCAACCACCTCTACCTTTCTCTACTCCTTCTCCGTTGTGGCTTTTTTGTAAAACAACAAAAATACAGTTGGATGTTATTGCGAAGGAGTTTTTGTTCCAAAAAAAAAAAAACTAAAACTAATAAAAGGACAGCGGAGATTGTCCCACTTCAAACACAATCATTGACAGAGTTCTGTTTATCCCAAAAACTGATTGTTTTGCTGCTGTCAAGAGAGACAGAAAACACATCTTCTAACAAAAAAACAAAAAAAAAAGATAATAAATATTTGCGTCTCCTGAACTCCATCGTCAAACTTCCTGTGAGCATTTTGTGTTCTTTGCAGTGTTTTTATTTGTTAGAAAGCGTTTCAGTTTGGAAGTAACTTCAACCTTTATTTCTGTTTAGCTTGAATTTTAATTTTTGGTTTTTTTTACAGCCCGTATAGTTTTCAGTGAATTTTCCCAAAGCCAGCACACCTCCCACACAAGTGTATTAGCAGCAGCTTAGTCATGATACCTCTCAGTGAGATTGTGTAGAAGAACACAAGTGAAAACTATCTCTGTAGATCATTAAAATGCAGACGGCCTGCAGCAATAAATCCCCTCTCAGCACCTTCACTATATCCTCTGCACATTAGACCTATTCCCAGCTTCATTATTGCAGAGATGTTATTAACATTAGCAGGATTTATACCACATGATGCCCTTTCAGTGGAGGGGGGGGGGGAAACAAAAAAAACTTCCTCCTGATTGCATACGTGGTGGACAAGACCTGAGGTTACGTTAAAGCGTGTCTCGCCTGGAGTTTCTATTTCACGCCGCGTCACCTCGCCTCTCTCGCTTCTCATTAACCCGTTGAGCTTTAAGGAGGGCATTGAGGCAGTGCGTGTGTGTGTGTATGTATGTGTGTGTGTGTGTGTGTGTGTGTGCCAGTAGAGAAGTAAAAAATGGAAAGCAAGAGAGAACAAGGCAGAGAAAATTAGATAATTATACATTTTTATGTGCATCTTTTTTCACATGAACTTTCCCTGTCACGTATGAGGATGTCGAGCATTTTTTTTTTTTTTTTTTTTAATGCCAAAGCGATCGCTTGAAAACCAGCTGCGCTCTGTCGCCGGTCGAATAATGAAAAATGACCTAATCAATATGGATTGTGTGCAGCTCCAGCTAATGGATAATCAATTGGACAATGGAGTTAGAATGCTCAGCCCCAACGGTTTAATGCAGATAAACATCAGGTGTCTAAACGGCAAGCTCTAAACTGAAGGCTCGGCCTGCTGGGGTTCCAGGGGTCATGGGGCTCCAAGGGGGTCCTGGGGCCCTCGGGGGTCATTGAGATACAAGAAAGGTGAAGAATGACGTGGATACAAATAACCCCAAAACTGATGTTTAAGGACAATTTTTCTGGTTGGATGTTTGACTTTTGGATTCAGATTCACTGATCTGAGATCAATTCTCATCTAAGTATTAATATAAGAGCCATGAAAGCATCTTTTTGTTGTTGCAGATGAAGTTTCAAATGCACGTACAAAATCCAGGCGAAACAAACTCTGACAGAACTGGAACGGCCTTTAAACGCCTGCTTCATGACACCCCACACCCCCCAACAAGATGATGTTGAGAACAGCAAGCCTACTTTAAGCCCCCACCACCCCATCCTTGGAGCAGCGAGCATTCCCAGGGTGGCCGCTGCCCTTGGTGCTGAATTCAGCTTTCTGCCCCCCCCCCACCCCCACCCCCATGGCGGCGCAGCGACTGGCTGAGAAACCCGTTTTTGTTTTTTTGTTGCTGTTTTTTTTCCTTCGACGGGGGAGCAGATTTGATTTCATCACAGCAAGGACAACACAGGCTGGCCTAAATATGGAAATCTCCTCTGTGGGGTTTTGAAGACTGCTATGTTGGGGGGTGGGGGGTGGGGTATCATTACATGGGGATCAGGTTCTGCTTTTTAAATCGACACCAACTACAACCCCTGAAAAAGTGTTTTGATGGTGCTCTCGGCGTTGGGAAAAGTCACCACCGGGCTCCTTCAGCATCACAAGCAATTTCAAATCTCAGCACATAATAGTTAATTATTGTTGCACTCTCTGCCCACAAACTCATTAATGAACTAATCTGCATCAGATCAAGGGAACCACATCGCTGAAACGTGTTTCAAGGGACAAAATATTCCTGTTATAAAACTGCAAATACAACCCATTGAAAGATACTCAAGGTCATTCATGGCGTAATATTTAGCTCGTTGTATTTTTTGATTCGCGCACCACGTGTTTTCAAACACATACAGTAGTTTAAGTTTCACTCCTGATTGCAAAAAAAAAAAAAAAAAAATCATTATCGATCTTGTCTCCTATTTACGAGATTTAGGACGTTTCTCATATTTATGCTACGCTCAACAAAGCAGGACTCACTTCCTGCGCTCGAAAGGAGGTCAAGTTGGAAAAAGTCACCTGATAACGCTCCTCAAGTCAGTCACCCTCGACGACCATCAGCGAGGAATGCCGTCGTTGGGGTCACTCCGATAAGGACGGCGGACCTTGATTAGCTTCTATCTTGTTTCTGGCCCCCTCGTCGTCTCCTTTGTGCAAGTGGCGGGTTTTTTTTTTGTTACTGCGATCAAGCAGTCACCACCACCACCTTCATCCTTCCTCCTCTTCATCTCTCCTTACAAACCCCTGATTCCACATTTGAAGCATCACGCCGGAACAGAAAACCGAACCCTTTCCCCCCCCCCATTGCTTAAACATCACTGGAGGTCCTCGGTCTGAGGGAGAGGTTGGACGGGACGCACCCGCAGCAGGCCAGCCACAGCGACTTCTGGATATCCGGGTTTCGGAACGCGTAGATGATGGGGTTGATCACGGAGCAGCAGGTGGCCGGGAGGACGGTGGCGTAGGTGTATATGATGGGGTAGCTGGAGTCAGCGACGATGGAGTACATGGCGAACGGCAGCCAGCACGCCCCGAAGGCACACAGGATGGCCGACAGCGTGGAGACGCCTTTGGTGGTGGAGATGGCCACGAATTGGTGCTGCACGGCGATCTGCTGCGCGTGGCGAAAGGCGATCTTGCAGATCTGCAGGTAGAGCTGCATCATCATGGCGAAGACGAGCAGGAAGGTGACGGCGAGCGCCACGGCGTTGTTTTTGGTGACGGGCCAGCAGATGCTGCACAGCGATTCATCCTTCAGACAGTTCCAACCCAACGCCGGCAGCACGCCGAGCGTCAGGCACGACACCCAGATGAAGATCACCATCACGTAGGTGAAGGTGACTGTCCGTTCGGTGTGGTAGGTCAAAGCGTTGTACAGCGACAGGTAGCGGTCCACCGTGATGGCGAGGATGTTGAGGACGGACGCCGAGAAGGCGGAGATGAGGAGAGCGACCGACAGCAGCGTCACAAACTCCACCGAGCTGTCGATCAAATAGGTGAAGACAAAGTTCAAGATGAGGCCCAGTCCGGCCAGAAGGTCGGCCACCGCCAGCGATCCGATCAAAATGAACATGGGAGCGCGGAGCGTCGGCGTGTAGAACAACACGGCGATCACCAGGGCGTTCTCGCAGGAAATGAGGGTCCCGGTGACGCAGAGAGCGATGTCCCAGGGGCTGACTTCCTGGAGGGATACGGCGGTGGTGGCCGGCTGGAGGTCAGGGGTCAGAGTTCTCACAACAGGCTCCGAGGAGGAGTTGGAGGGGTCCTCCACCAAGCTCCAGGAGGTGGAGGAGTCGAAGGGGTCGAGGGGGGAGGAGGAGTTTATGTTGCCTCCGTTGCCGCTAGTCATAGCTGCCGCTGCAGCCAGGGAGAGAATCATAGCTGGGGAAACAAAAGAGGAAGAGAGAGGAAAAAAGATGGTGGGCAGGAAGAGAGAAGTTAGAAAGAGAAGAAAGAAATGAGGAAAGAATGTATGGATGAAAAGTTTGAATGGAGGGAGGAAAGAAATGAGGAAAGGATCACGAATGAAGAGAAGAAATAAAGGACAGTTACAGTCGGTGATGTGAAAGAGAGCAGGGAATAATAAAAGATGCATAACAGAAATGCGGAGGGAGTTTAGAAAGAGGGATGAGGAGAGGCAAAAAGAGAGGAGAAATATCCGTTTGTAAGAGTTGGAGTTAAAAGTGAGGAGAGTAAAAGTTGAGAAAAGCACATCGAAAATAATAGAAGGAAGGAGGGAGGTGTCAAGTTTTAAGAAATGAGAGGGAAAAAAGGCAAGAGAAGGAAGAAAAAATGCAGAAATATGAAGAGAGGAGAAGAAGTTTGAAGATGAGAGAATGGGAAGAGCAGATTGTGAAAATAAAGGATGAAAGAGAAGAAGAGGAGATGGTGAGTATGGAGGAAGAGGGAGTCAGGATGGGAGACAAGAGTCAAGGGCAAAACAGGAGGAGGAATGCAGGAAAGTAGATGACAAGGAAAGAAATGATGTTAATAATTATCAGCTTTCTTTAAGGGTTAGAAAGACAATTTTTCATCCATCCATCCATTCATTCATTCATGAAAAACAACCATGCTTTTGACACACACACACACACACACACACACACCCAGCAAGCAAGCACGTCACCGTCACGTCCCACGCACGGTGCTGACAGGTTATTAGCAGCAACACAAAAGCAGGTGTGATTACGCACAGAAATAAGTAGAATTAATCAATACATGAGAAGTAATCTCACTATTGGCTTCAGAATAACACAACCCAGTGAAAAAAAAAAAAGAAAAAAAAGTGGAATAAAGCTGAAATGTGGTGTATTCCTACCTAACGGAGGCTGCACACAGAGGATGTTCAATTTTCTCACCATCATCAACCAATTCTATTTTTAGCGCGTCTCTAAAAATGGTGCATGACGTCCTGGGGCACGGCGCGGCGGTGGCTGCTGTCCTGTTCACCGGTGGCGTGCGTGTGCGCGTGTCCCCACGTGCGTGCGTGCGTGCGCGCGTTCACGTGAAATACCACCCCCCCACCGCCACCCCCCCAGTTAATTCGGATCCACATATGTTGTTGCTGCTGCTGCCGCAAAGGAGACGGAAAAAATCCGGCAAAATGCTAAGTTTAGCTGCCAGGATGTGTGCGCGCCAAGAAGGATGTGGAGCTCCATTCACAAAAAAAAAAAACGCTCAGCATCCACACACACACACACACACACACACACACACACACACACTTGCTTCTTCGCCAACCTCCCCGCCCCCTCACCTTTAATCTCTCCCCTCCTCTCCCGCTCTCACGCTCCCCGTGCAGTGAAAAACGCACGCCAAGCGCACGCACACACACACACACGCACACACACACACACACCGCCAATGACTGAAAACGGCCGGCGAAGGTCAGAAACCGGCGCGCCTCCTCCGAGAGCCCTGCGGCTGAGGAGATGGGGGGTTGGGGGGGGGGGGGGCGCTCACATGCCAGCGGTATACCGGGAGCTGGTGCGCAACGGAGCGGCCAGCTTGACCGTCCCGGAACGCACCTGCGCGCCTTGTCACCACATTTTAGACTCAGCCCTGAGTGTGTGTGTGTGTGTGTGTGTGTGTGTGTGTGTGTGTGTGTGTGTGTGTGTGTGTGTGTGTGTGTGTGTGTGTTTTAGTAATGGAGAGAGCAATAATAAATAGCGGGATCACTTTCATTCAGCTGCAGCAGTGCAGTCCCTGAGCCAGCGCAAGAGAGGGAGGAGGGAATGAGGGAGGGAGGGAGGCAAAGAGGGATAGATGGAAGAGGAGACCACACCACAGAGGCAGAAAAGAGGGAAAATTACCAGCTTGTCTTCTTCTTCTTCTCCCCCCTGCAGGAAAACAGGATGTCTGTCTTGTCCTTGCTCCTCCACTGTGTACCGGTATTTATTTATTTTTATCTTTTAGGGTTCCCCTTCTCTTTCTCCCCTTTTCTCCCCAGTCAGAGGTGCGCGCTATATTCCTCGGTTGGCATGGTTATTAGCCTTCTGTCGAACGCTCCGTCCTCGCGCTGCACATCCTCGGCCCCTCATTGGACGCGCTTGTCATTCTCCTCGTCTGACGTCAGAATTCTCCTCTCCTCCAGTCACCGTCATCATGGTCTGAGAGTGAATCACGGAGAAAAAGAGGAATCGTGCACGTTTGTTGTTATTGTTATTACTATTAGCGTTCATACACACAAGGTTGTGCGTGTAGGCGCAACAAACGGGCTTAAAAGTCATAACCCACTCACGAACAGAGTGACTTTTTCTCCGCTTTAAATTCATTAAAGGTAAAATTCCTCTATTCTTCCCCAAAATATTGAGTCACAAGGCGAAAATTTAAAAAAAAAAAAAAAAAAATTCAAATGCGGTGAATGCTACCCACAATTTATATTCTATTTACTCACTTCCAATGTGCGCGCCACAGCGTGCGTGTGCGTTCTTGCCTGTGGTCCGCATCACGCAGCCAGTCACCAGCTATACGGTTATGCAATCTCGGAGCGCTGCAGGGTATCTCACTGCATTAGATACACACCCGGTCGCAAGCGCGCGCGCACACACACACACACACACACACACACACACACGCACACGCACATGCACGGGCAAAGCCCACATGTGTCGTCATGTATGACCACGCAGCCCAACCCAGCCCCGGTCACACATCTGTGACCCAACTCCACCTGGTTTTGTATTTAGGTCACAAGTAAAGTTACAGTAATTGAAATGTTTGAGTGGCTCATTGGAGTCAAAAGAATATGTTTTACTTATTTATATTTAATGTTACTCAACGTAAAAATGATTATCACAATAAGGCAATAGGGGAAGGACATTTTGATTTCACCTGAATTCATATACCTGATTCAATAATAATATTTAAATAATAAAACATTAATGTGTATAAAGACACAAATTAAATAAATGTGAACTCAGAAACAGCAGTAATTATGAGAAAGTCTTTTGATATCAATATATCTTAAATTGTGATGTTAAAGATGATGATTTGTGAAGCCAGGATCCCTCAGGAAGATGGTTCAGTCACAGAGCGCTAACAGAGTCCTGCCTGA
This sequence comes from Antennarius striatus, assembly GCF_040054535.1. Taxonomy (NCBI): domain Eukaryota; kingdom Metazoa; phylum Chordata; class Actinopteri; order Lophiiformes; family Antennariidae; genus Antennarius; species Antennarius striatus. The sequence goes on along the minus strand of NC_090798.1, from coordinate 3,174,342 downwards.
GGATGTTCTTCTGAGCACAGGCCATGAAGGGCTTTAAAAGTAATTACATTTTGAATCCGCCCTGAACCAAATAATTTTTATGTCAGGACATTGAAATTGGAGTAATTTGTTCACTATTCTTTGTTTTGGTCATTGATTGATCTCAAATTGATCTCAGATTTCTGGCCAAATGTTGAGGGAATAAAAACAATTACAGTTTCACTATCATTAAAAGTGATTATTAAGTCATTATTTTAACTGTATATCTAAAATGCTAAAGGTTGGTTCTTCTTCTTCTGCAAAAACTGTAGAACTTCGATTTACCCTCTAAATCAAAGTTATATCATTCTTTGCATTTTCTCTTCTATGCTATATTACCAATCTCAATCCATCATAAAATTAAGCTTTGAAACACAGAACTAAGGGGTTTTCTTGCCAAATGTAAAAGTTGAAAGTACAAGCACTCCTCAAGATAGAAGTATCAACTTAGGAACATTGAACTTGAAATTTCATCTTAAGAATTAACTCTCAGAATCAACTGTTTTCATAGGTTGAAGAAATCCTGTATTGTAAAATGGAAATACTTATGTCAACATTATGATACTTAAAAAGAAACTGATGCTATGAAACCTCTAAATATGTTGGTGTTCATTTTAAACAGGAGTAGCGGCATGTCACCGGGTAGATTTTAGAATGAAAACCTACCTTTTACACCATTTATGTTCATTTCACGCATGTTATGTAGATCTATTGCACCTGCATTTCCATCATGATAGAGTCACCGGATGAGCAAGGTCACGTCGTACTATAGAGGGTTTGTCGTTCTCACTGAAAGTGTACATTCAATTATAAAACTGTTGAAAGAGACTGCTTGATTATATCAAAATAAATCACAAAAAATATTCTTATTTGTATTTAAAAAAGAAAATGTATTAATTTGCAAGTGGGGCACTAATTATTACTTGCAGATGGTCATGTGCCCCTTTGAGATTATTCTAGTTTTCAGCTCAGTGGATGCACGACACATTAGGAGGCTGATGTGATAAAAATGTGGAAAAAATACACAAATGCGTATTTCTCTCCTCTCGGTCTCATACTCAATTACATCATCACACCTTTAGTGAAGGGAACTCCCGGACAGACCCACATGCTCTGCACTCTGCCAGCTTTTTCTTTCCCTTTCCTTATTTCAGCTCCAGCCATCCGCTTCCTTATCGTTAAATGATAAATAAAATAGGAAAGACGCTGCTTTGTTCTTCTGAACACACACATTACTACAGCCACTCCCATCAGCTAAAGCATCTTCCTTCTTCTTTTTTTTTTTTTTTTTGGGTGTGTATGAATCACCCTACACGATGAGAATACAGATGAAACGCATGGGTGTCTTCATTGACTCCCTCTCCATGTCTCACTTCATTCATCTTTCCAGCAAAGCACCATGGGTAATGGAAAGCTGTTACATCATCTTGCTGTTTTGGTATGCACTGTAGCAGAGAGCTGTGCCCATCAGTGTCTTCAACTCAGACCGTTTCTGCGACATACATTCTTTGCTCTCTTCTGTGCAGTGGTGACAAAGTCAAACTGTATTACATCATCGATGTATTTCCAACACCAGGCTGTTCTCCTCCTGCACCAACCCACATCTCCTCAAGGGTGAACGTGGCTGGAGGACAGATGTTGCGCAGTTGCATAACTCCTTCACATATACGTATATTTAAATAAGACACTGGTGTATTGTAACACTTGTAGAGTAATCGGGGAAAAAAATGTGACAGAAAAACTCATGGAAATTTTAAAATATGTGAAGCATTTTTACAGTATGGTTAAAAATAGAATAAACAGACCTGTGCGAGGTTAAATCGACTGAAAGATCTCAGAAGTCAAAGTGGATGACTAACACTACCTCCGCCTCTTCACTCCGCCTCCCTTCACACACACACACATACACACACACACACACACACACACACACACACACACACACACACACACACACACACACACACACACACACACACACACACACACACACACACACACACAAACACACCTACACACTCCTGCAACAAATAACCACTAGGGTTCCCTTGTGTATAATGCTTGAAGACAAACCTCATCATTAAGGCAGATACAATATTGACCAGTGTATCAGTTTGAGATGTAAGAAGCAGCTGAGCTCTCCCTGCCATTGGTTACTGAGTGAGTGATGAAAAATAAAGTGATGCACAGTTTTTTTACTACATCTGACAGTGCAGCAGTGCTTCTTTTGTTATGACACATGAAAAAAGGTATTAAGAATATAGTCAAAAAAATCTTATATAATATGAATTGGTAGTAAATGTTCCTGAAAAATATTGAAAGAAGGCAGTGTAAATGTATCTTAAATCATCAAGATGCTTTTTGAATTCATTGAATACAACAATTTTTTTTAAAAAAGGAGGAGGACAACTATTGCATATTTTATGGGCATGTGTGATAGAAATTCACCCTCCATACCAGTAGGTGGCAGTAAACTGAAACCAGAACACCTGTGACTATACATAAACAGCTATGATAAAGGCAACATCTGCTATCATCGCCCCACACTCGCTCAATTCTTACACCATTTCAGTTAGTTCATTTTTTAAAAAAATAGTTTTTAAAGAATTAATATAATTTAGATTTGGCTAACTTGAGTTTTGTCTCGCTGATATCCATCTACCGAAGTGCTTCACAAACTGATTTGAAGAGAGCAACTGTGATTCGTAGCATAACACAATGTGAGCAGCACTGAAAAGTAGTGAAAGGGGGAAAAAAGTCACAATGTCATTATTTACACCACATGTGTCAAACTCAAGGCCCGGGGGCCATGTTTAGCCCACACCAACACTGTGTTGACATCTAGCTTTCTGTCTGATAAAAGCCCAGTCATCAGATTTGTTTGCTGCTATCATCGAGATGCCGATGGGAGTCGTGAAAGTCACCAGTAGCTTTCTCTCTCTCACATGACATATACAGGTATGTGACTTCATTGTTGCTCAATGATGACTCCCATCACAAAATCTTACAGCTCCACAAATCCCATCTTTAATATCTATACCCGTGCGTCACTGAACAGCAGCAGTGATGCACGCTGATGCTGATGCTGATGCTGATGCTGATCGTGTCGCACTGCTGGCCTTCAGCATCTTTATGGGGCGTGACGTGTGTTTCCTGTAGTTTCACCATTACTGAGGTATTAAGGAGCTCTGTTAAAGATTGAATCACTCACTGAATCACCAGTTGTGCCATATTCTCTTTCCCATGTGGAGAAAACCATGCATTATTCATCTGGCTGCTGAGGGATTAAGAGGAGGACACAGACTTTTCAGACTAGCCAAATCCCTGCAGTGCTGTCAGGATGTGTGATTTGGTGGTTAGTGATGGCTCTGGGGAGCCATAACTCCACTTTAATTAAAGGTTGCTGTAAAAGGTCAACAGGGAGAAGGAGTCAGGCAAGGAGCAAGAGAGCAAACTGATGGACTACAGAGAGCCTTTGGTTGATGGAAATGTCAAATCTGAAAGGGAAACATGAAACGAGTGTATCGGCTGTGATAATGATGATTTGGACTCGCTGGGCTTTCAAAATATGACATAAAGTTTTCACTTCTACGTTGAAGGGGACTCTTCTCCACGCCTGTTTGTTTACCCTGAGCGAAAAAAGGGATGAAAGTTATTTCTCCAATTTGGTTTGTTTTCAGACGTAAAACCATTGTTCCAAAAGCTCATAGCACAACATGTCACATAGAAGCAATAGAGTCTTGTGTAATGTTTTAGCCGTTATTATGGGGAGGCTGGAGCTCATTCCAGCTGAATTTGAAAGGGAGGCAAAGTATGATGTCAATTTCACAGTGTAGCTTTGGTAAAGCTGTAATACATAGATGATAATGTTAAAGAATATGTTAAAGAACTGATGTGATCCCCTCAAATCTGATTCTAAATTTTTCCAAACTGGATAATTAAGATAATGATCCAGGAGACACCGACTCAGAATTTAAAAGGAAAGTTCAGTAGTGCCTTGACATACCCATTTAAAATAACTAAAAGAATATTAATCCATTACAGCTTTGTGAAAAAGCCATAAATCCCTTAAATTAAGAAAAAAAACATAATTTTTTATCAACCAATGCTCTTCCTGTGAAAATATAATTATATAATTTACATGAACAATGATATAAGAAAAGAAGTGCAAAAGTCCTGAGCGCACGCGAGTTATGTCTTTCGGATTTTCACACGTATGTTGAACAAAAATATGAACCGAGCAATGACTCATTTCTCAAAAAAAAAAGTATGTCAAGATGCTCGTATGTCAAGGTACCTCTGTATTTACTTCATGCCCCCAGTCCTGGATTATCCTCTACTGATTTCCACCAACTATATAGTTCCATCCATTCTCCCAGCTGACTGTCCCTTTGCCTGAAGAGCTGGACTCAGATGGTTTTACTGATTGCCCTCCAGCCTCTGGCAGAGGTCCTCTAGATGGATCCCAGAGGCTACTTTAACCAGCAGTAGTGGCTCTTGACTGGGCTTCTCCGTCACCAGCTGGTCTCTCACCTCTGGACCCGTCTGAACCGGCCTCATCGCTCCCTCTGCCTGCCTGGGAAACTGAGTCCATCAGTTCAGGACCTCTCTGTTCACAATCAAATAACAGAACATCATCTTTACATTGGATAGACCATTAAAGAAGACAAAACGTCCTTTTTATACAGTGAAATTAAAAAAAAGTGGTCGTTTTTGTGGTGCCACCATCAGTTCAAAGAAAGTGTAGATTCTTATGACAGGAAAGAATCCAAGTAATCAGTCGTCAGGTCTTTTTCATCATGGATATCAGATGTCAACCAATCCATCAATCGACTTTCTGCCAATCTCCTTTACAACAGAGGACCAGTCAGCACGCTTGGGCTACAACCGGTAATGGGTACAAATACAACACGGCCTTGAGTCTGTGTGAATGAATGTAAAGTCAGAAGGAGATCAAATATGGAATAAAAGGAGAAGAAGACTGTCACGCAAAGCCGAGTTCACACTAAACGCACACACTCATGTCTTCCTGCCTGGAGGTACGACTATTCCAGACAAGTCCTGTTGAGACAAGTAGCAAGTGTGTGTGTGTGTGTGTGTGTGTGTGTGTGTGTGTGTGTGTGTGTGTGTGTGTGTGTGTGTGTGTGTGTGTGTGTGTGTGTGTGTGTGTGTGTGTGTGTGTGTGTGTCTGAAGGAGCTTCCTGCAGAGAGCTGCAGTGGTGTTTTGTCACCAGAGGAGACACAGTACAGGAACTGATGGTGTGTGTGTGTGTGTGTGTGTGTGTGTGTGTGTGTGTGTGTGTGTGTGTGTGTGTGTGTGTGTGTGTGTGTGTGTGTGTGTGTGTGTGTGTGTGTGTGTGTGTGTGTGTGTGTGTGTGTGTGTGTGTGCGTGTGCGTGCAGGCATTTGTGGGACTGTGCTGGCAGAGGGTGGAAAAAAGAGATGGAGATATGAGAGTTATTGAGAGTAATATTGCTCTCAGGACAGAGAGCAGAAAAAAGACAGCTGGAACGAAATGCGACAGAGAAAGACATAAAGAGAGACAAATAAAGAATCAGCAACACATCATCCAATAAAACCTCTCTGAAAATACAATAAAGACAATATAACACCCATAAATAAAAGGGGCCACCACTCACTCACCACTTACACGCTGCAGTTAGGGTGTTGCTATAGCATCCTAGACAATAAAATAATGTCAAAAAGTTATCCTTAACATAAAATAACCTTTTTCTCTGCATCTAACGCAGTTCTTGACATGATTTGGACTTAATAAATCTGCAGAATGTGCTTATTTCTAATTATAATTATATTATTTTTTTGTGTGTATGCGTATGTGTGTGTGTGTGTAGTTTGTAGGTGAGTGAAAGAAGCAGAGATGCAGTCGGACAGGCCGTTGTCACTGTGAGCAGCTGTGGGTTACGACCCCATTGCGGCTCACCGCTGCCGTCTGACACACACATGCAATACATGCACACACACTTGTCAGTCCACATAACTGTTAACATAGCCGACTTGAGAACCACACTGAGATGTCAGATAAAAATAGCTTACTCCTCGTATTCAGGTATTCTTGAGCCATGATTGAAGTTAATTTTTTTTTTAAAGTGTGTGTTTGGTATGTATTTACTTGGAAATAAATTAAGGTCTTTGAAATAATGTTTGGACACAAAATTACCCCTAGGAAAGAGAAAGTTAGACTGAAATCAGAGACAAATCTTCCCCATGAAGTTTATTTGGTGTCGCATATCTCTTTTCTACACAGATCTGTAACGGAGCTCACTCCCACCCAGCGCCCCCTGCTGGTGTAGAACTACTTTATTTTCCTTCGTCCACAGTGATCCAGATTGCCAATACTGCTAAAATCTATTTGAGGTGATAGAATTGATAAACAAGATAATGTAGTATTATAAGAAACATTTAGAAGTGTGTCATCGCTACTTTAAAAAAAGTCATTCCTATTATTTCATTTTTTAAACCTTATTAATTGTGTAATTATTAAAGACGTCTGATTATATTGATTACGCAGTCAAATAACTGGACGTTGCAGCAACAGTAACATCACCTAAGTTGTCTACAAATAGCCTCCTTGCTGGAAGGAATCAATTCTTTTCCAGATCATTAGCCATGTTACCGATCAGGCTGCTGAGCCCCTGCCTGTGTCCTGTATCGACCCGATCAATTTCTTTTCAATCAACTGATCCTTCTAACTCCCTTTTATCAATTTGCCTGACATGTTAACACACTACAGCTACTCTTTATAATTCATCAAGAGGAACCCATCCATCCATCCATCCATGAAGAAGCTCTGAAAATTATTTTATTGACTTTTAATTTTATTGATTGACATTGAAAATACCTTCCATATGAGATTAGACATCAATACAGTGAGCGGCTGAGATGTCATGTTGTCGACCTTTGCCATGTTTTTTCTTCTGTTACACACCACCTCGTCATCCCTATACATTTCTTTGTTCGCTAGTGCGTTACTGTGTGGGAGAAAGTGTGATCTCCTGTAGTCACACATGCCTTTGTGCATCAACACATGCAAACATATTCAACATAATAGAGTCGCAACTTGCATAAAGAACCAAGCTGTTATAATTATCAGCTTTGTGAGTTTGCTAATTGGTGTGTAACATATGTTCTCTCCATAGGTGCGTTACACAAATGCATTACCTAATGTTGTGATTTAAATTACTTTTACTCCAAGATAAACTCTTACATGCAACCGCGGAATCTGTGGCTCACTGTCATAATAATCATGACATAATAAGTCATGCTGCAAAACAAATCATAAATCTGATATTTGGTTTTATATTTTGAGATGATCCTCGAGATTTTTTTTTATTTGCAGTAATACGCGAACACACAAACGTGGCATTTTGAGTAAACGTTTTTTTTTTTTCCAGGACAGTTACAAAAGCTTCACCTCCACCCTGATATTAGAACCTTGTCAGAGATTTGCTTCCATTTGTATTCATGAGGTCCAACAGTCATCATTCCAGCTCATCTAAAAGGTGCTAGATGGGGTCGAGTTCAAGGCTCTGTTCAAGCCTGTTATGTTGGAACACCCCCTGTGCCACCCCATTAATCTGAAGCATTATTGGCTGTCTGCAAAGAGAGACTTTATTTTAAAGGAACTCTTTGAGTATTTTGCAATTAAAAAAAAGTCCTCCATATGGATTCAATTTGTTTTTTGTATCATATGGAAGATGTAGATTTTCTTTATATTTTTGGTTCACAAGTTCATCCTCCATCATTCCAGAAAATGAGTGAATGGATTGATTTTAGGTTTGTGACTGTAGAAACAGTTTCTAAATATCATTCTAATACACAGGGTGGACATAATTATTAACATTTTTGTTGTTTATGACACTTCAAGACCCTTTGCTGTCAACATGGTACGGTCCAGATGCTAACAGGCGCTAGTAGTGGTGATGGAATGTCATTCAAAAAAATAATGAAGTAAACAAAATAAATAAATAACATGTATCGATGAGTTTATTAATTAATTGTTTAGAATTAATGACATTGATAACAGTACATACAGAATTTTTAAGTTTGCTTTAGCATGTTGGCATATGGTGCAGAAGCATTTTAAGACTACAGAGTACAAATAAGGTCAACTGGTCTGAAACTATTGGAGTCAAGATTTAGGTTGTGTCCAAAAATAATCTTCACCAGAGGATGGAAGAGTTTGTTTCGACGTTGAATGTGTTCGGCTGTGAAACAAGCTGCTTTTCAAAGCTGTTTAGTGTGTTTCTCATGCAAACGACACGGCTGTTCCTTTACGTTAGAATAATGTATATAAGTTATCTTTACTTTCTTCAACTTCATTGATTTTGTTTGGTGAAACCGAGAGGTCATTCGGAGATTCGCAGAGATAAATCCCCTGGAGGAGCACTTAAGTGTCCCCAGTAATTGATGAGGTTTCAATACACACATCCTAAAAGATTCACTCAAGTGTCCTTGTACACGACACGCGAATCCCACCGGCTTCTGGAACACTTCAAGGTTTCATGAGCCGGTCGTGTTTCCTGGAGCAAAGACAGAGAGGGAAGAATGTTAGATTATTAGTAACTTGACAATATTCACTGAATTTAAATCAAATATTATTAGTTTCATGTCTAGACGTCTAGTGAATCTATGTGTAGCATCACTTGGAGTATTATTATCTTAATATATATATATTTTTCTCACTGGATGGTTGTGATGAATTTAATTCTGTGTTTGCCTCACAATGACCTGGCGAGACAATTGTCTCGTCTAAAAGAAAATGAATGGATGGATCTTGTAGTTTCTGTGTTTCATGCCAAAAGGGGGGATTTTGAGTTATTCCCTGACAACAAATCCCATCCTGATTTGAGTTCTTTTATTAGTTATTAAAATTTACAAAATATCCATTCCATGTTTCAATACTCTTATAAACTTTATGTAGCTTTACTTAACTTTGTGTAACTTGTAACTCACGCTTAATGCGTTCCAGACCACCTGTGAAATACAAAATTCTTCGATATAGTGACAAAATATTTATTTGATTATTTTCGGTAATTTAAACATTTATGAACCCTTTTCTCACACTATTATAGACTGTTTCACGGAAGTGCGCTGCGCTCCTTGAGTCTCAGAACGCAGAGCGTACGCGGATGCTCTTAGCCAATAGCACTCACGTACGGTATCACGTGACTACCCACTAAAAATCCGCTATGTAGCGAAGCCAGGCATCTTGAAGCGCGAACAAGCGTGTGATTACAAATGATTTTGCCGTATTTTTTTTTATTTTACTCTTTGTCTCTGTTACAGAGCATTAACTTCTTAGTGTATCCAAAGAAAAACAAGGCAGTCAGAGACTGGAGCATGTTGCTTTTTGTTTTATGATTACCGTATTGGCCCGAATATAAGACGGTGTTTTTTTACATTGAAATAAGACTAAAAAAAAGTGAGGGGGCGTTTTACATTCGGGGTCTAGACGTTATTCCCATTTACAACGCTAGATGGCGCCGGATATTTTTAAAGCGAAAACTGAACTTAATTCCCCAGGCAAAAGGAACCCCTGTAGCGAAGAAGAAATATAAAACTAGCGGTAGCACGAAGAAGAAAACTAAAACTAGCGGTAGCACGAAGACGAAAAATAAAAATGGCAGTAAGAAAGAAAAGAGAAGAAAATAAGAGAAGAGATAACAGAAAATGGAGAAACGTAGCGACAATGTGGAGAAAAGTGGGTCGGTTCTCTGACGGTAACAAGGTTGGTGCCACTCACCGTTCATTTACACACGTGATTCCACTTCAGTTCACATATTTACATGTTCAGATATTAAGATGTGAGAGACAGTGTTTGCATGATTTGAATGAGGCGAAATAACATGCGTTTTCTCCCGAATATATTGTTCCAATCATTTGTTTCATATGTACTGTAATTATGTTCTGTATAAAAATTAAATTTGGTGTTCAAAAAGTCTTTTTTTCAAACTTGAGTCTTGAAAAAGAGGGGGTCGACTTATAATCAGGGTCGTCTTATATTGGGGGCAATACGGTGTATCTCATCAGGTTTACACAGACGTGTACCTAAAATGTGAAAATTTGACCTTGTTCTAGTTTTTCAAGGTCAAGGTTATGATGTAATTTTTGTCCCCTTGCCTCCCTGGATATAACGCGTTATGTTTTCTCTTTCTATCTTATTTGGTTCCTGAGATATGTGGGGGGGGAAAAAAGTAAATAAGTTGAAATTTGAACTAGTTTTCTCATTTTTATCCCTTTTGCTGCCCGAGTAATCTGCTTTTTGTTTCATCTTACTATCTGCTTTTTGTTTCATCTTCTTATCTGCAACGGTTGTGAAGATATTTGATGGATGGACGAGGAGAGGGACAGAGGGGGGGGGGGTCCTGATCCACAACAGCGACTTGGACCCAATTTATTCTTTTGCATCCTGTGTCCTGATGAAGCAGCAGAAATTACAGCCTCTTCAAGTGAAGTAACTTGTGATCAAAAGCAGCGGTACTCCTGCTACTATCACACACTACTATCCAACCCAAGTGACAGCAATGACTGACACACACACACACTTGTGCGTGATGCTGGGTGTATTTTTGTAGATGCACGTCACAGCATGTTCCTTCATTAGCAGCGCTGTGTGAATGCATCCTGCTTGTTAAGACTAACAGGAAGTGTTGGTGTCATCTTTGAGGTTTCCACCTGTTTGCTCCCTCAGTCTTCTGTTCTCATGGAAACCAATACGGCGAGGAGCCGCACCAATCAAACGCACAATGGCCTCTTTGTCTTTCCACTTGTTTGTGAGTGTACAACGTCATTCCTGCTCGCATGCATTCGCCACTCCTGGCAATGTTGACCTCTGAATTGCGCCGGCTGCTTCACGCAGAGCTGAGTCTGATTATATTTCATCTGGCTCCCCGGAGATATTAAATAAAAGCTATTAAATTTTGACGTCCAGCACTTGTGGCTTCAAAGCCAACCCCTCTGCGCTGGACTTCAAATGGAGATGACTCAAATGTTCTGATCCATCCGCTCTAGAGGGGTATTAATAGCTGCAGTCAACCGCAGAGGGGTCTCCCTCCATCCCGACCAACACACTCCATTTTATGATGCTTTTTCTTTTTGTCTTTTACTTTTCTTTTTTCTTTTCTTTCTCATCTCCACAGTTAGGAATTACGTTCTTTTTCCTCTCTCTCTCTCTCTCTCTCTCTCTCTCTCTCTCTCTCTCTCTCTCTCTCTCTCTCTCTCTCTCTCTCAGCATATCCATCATTTTATCCTAGATAATATTCAATTTAGAAGCAAAAAAAGATGCATACTCCAGCTTTAAGACTTTTAAAAATGAAAAACCAAACCTTTTTTCCAGGGCAAATATTGCCATGTAAATAGAATTCAACTGTTTCTCTGTCTCAAATCCTGTAAGATAAAGCTTCATTTTTAGTATTCAGTCAGGAATGGCAGTGGAACCTTCTCATCTCATCTCTTCTCATCTCATATGGGCAACGAAAAAATTTTGAATTAATATATTCATCAATGTGTTTCCATTTTCCCATAAAATATTTACTCCAATGATGAAAATACATCAGAAAACTCAGTTTTATTGCAAAAACATTTGATGTTGATTCAGTTTTTATTCATTTTACTCTGACGGCTAACACTCACCCTCCATTCTTATATTAAAGGGTTTGTATATTTGGAAGCAAACTAGGCAAATAGATGTTGACATGTTGTGGTGATAAAGCAATCATCATGATAATCACTCTAATACTCCTCACCGACAGACATCACAACACAATAATTAAAGAATATCCTCCCTCATGGCCTTTAATCTCCTCACCTCACAGCTTCCTCTCTTCCCTCTGACCTGTCTTACCTCTAATCAAAGTGCCTCTCCCACCCCCCTGCCTCCAGTCGTCTGCTGAACATTTCTCTTTCAAACCCTCCTCCCTCCCCATGCCTCATTAGCAGCTATTAGCCGGCTTCATTCATCAAAGGAGAAACTGCACACACATTTAATTATTGATGCTCTTTAAGAGCTGACTTCAAGCTGCTTTCTATGATTCCAGTACCTGTCCTTCCTGCTCATCGACTCAGCCTCAAGATCCTGCTGAAAGATAATATTTAATGGAGGAATAAATCACTAGGTGGCAGCATAGTAACACATGGTGCATACATTGACAAGTGCGGGAGGCTGGGCTTTGAATGGACTGGATCATATGGGATGCTGATGGTGCCGGATTGACTGTGACAAGCTAGTTCCTGGATTAGAGATGTGGAATAACAGCTTCAACATATATCTTTTTCAATTAGCTCTGCAATTTCCCTAATTAATGGTTCAATATGTGGATCAATTGGAATAATGTTGCCCTGATCCATTAATGACCTTTAAATGCATATCAGAGCTTTACAAAGTCGATCAACCTTCTGTGGCTCGTAGCAGGATGGATGTATGGATGGATGAATGGATGGATAAATAGAAAGATAGGTAGATAAATGTTGGTAGAGTTCATGATTCTAATGATGGTCTATTCAGAATGCAAATCAAATTTGCTTTTATAATCAGATCTTGAAGACAGACTTAAGTGACCAGATCTGTTTTGTGTGTCCACACATCACCACCCTATCTGGGTGGGTTGCTGTGGTAACGACGCATCATTAGATCGACAGCCGAGTGGCATGGATTCAGTATCTGTCCAACATCTTTCTGGATTATCCATCTATCCATACATCCACTTTCTTGAAGGCAAGACGACTGTATGTGGACGGCCCTATTGTGAACACAGTGACACCAGAAACACCAAAATATCAACTTTGTGAATAGAAAAGTAGAAAAAAAAAGATGAAAATAAATACAGTTCCATTCACAGAACTACTGAACATGTATTTTGTCTGCAAACTGCAGCAACAAGTGTGTTAAAAACCCAGCAGAATCAATGCACATTATTAAATAGATAACTATGGGGCTACATGGATAACTGCTTGTAAAAGATGAGTACAGGATGTGCGACAGCATGTTCGTATTTGCATGACGATAATGACAGCGCCGTGGTTTGCCCTCAGTTTGATAAGTGACACAGAGCCGTTAATTATATCTCCGTTATCTGTTTCTTTTATTGCCGAGCTCTGATTGCTGCTCTCGCCACGCTCTACTGGGATGGAGGAAATTTGACAACCTGTTACAGGAACGGTGTGTGTGTGTGTTTGTGTGAGAGAGAGAAACTTATTCCTTCTGTTTTGTTATTTTTCCTTGTAACCAGATTTGCAGAATAATGCGAAACAAATGAAAATGTCAAGAAGAAATGATGAAAATGCACGTGCTACATCTTGGGAATGGAGCAATTTAATTAAGATAAAATAAATAGCAGCAGTTTCTATTAGATGAGTGATTTTCATCACAGCAAACTGAATATATTTGAATTTTGGGATGTTGCTTGGACCGATTTAGAATTAAAAAACAAACACTGACAGTTTTCAAAGTTGATAACGAGAAAAGAAAAATGAAACTCTTACTTGCCTTTTGGACATTTTTTCTGCTCTGATGTATTTTGTGTCCTTGGTCCCCACTTCATCTTTTAACCCATCCTTCATTTCGTTGCTAAGAGCAACTGGAGCAAAGAGCTCAATACAGTAACAGTATCACCTGATCCGTCAGGGGATCCAGCAGGTGTGTGTGGGTTTGCACCTGTCACTATGCACGTGTCTGCTGTTTCCACGCCAATGACCAGTTACAACACAGAAAAGCAGGATCACACACACACACACACACACACTGTAAATTGAGAATTGGCAGGCTTACAGTTAATTCAGCGTGAATATTTAATCAACTGTAAACATATCACTCCAGCAGCGATCTGTGTGTGCATGTGTGTGTGTGTGTGTATTTCTGTGTTAGTGTTCACATATAGCTATCTCGCTCCTTTTCTGCCTAATTCATGTGGGTGTATCTCAAATGGAGCTCCACCTCTTTGTTCAGAATGGACTTTCCTTCATTCGACACCCATGAATGAGATCAGATTTGAGACCAAAAGGCGTAGAAGAAAAAAGTCTTTATTCTTCAACAAGAGAAAATGTGACTCAGCTGTCTGATCGGTGTGCAGGGCCGTTGGATTTCACTCTTTTCTGTTGGTTGGGGTGTCTGTCAGACGGATTATGCAACAAGATGTATTACCATGGAATTTGGTGGGAAAAGAAACAAATAGAAGTTAAAAAGCTAAAAGAATTCATTAAATTCAAAGGTGATCCACATAAAGGAGGGGATTCAAGAATTTTTTGTGTCATCAAGAGCTCGATTGATTCTACAAAACTTTGAAGAATCAATCAAGCTAAACAAAGTTTAGTCCCTTTATTATTTATGAGTTTTTCCTCACTTCTATAAGTATTTAAAAAAAGAAAAGAAGAACAAAACAGTTTCAGTCTCATCTATTTAATCATCATGTGTCCCCTGGTATCCCTGAACCATCCTGGATCAGATAAACACCAGTGATGTCAAAACCGTAAAGACATTTGAAAAGTGAAATATTTCATGTGAGCCAGTTTCCAGTTTTTAAAGTTTCCAAAATACAAATGTTTTTAAACGGCAGCTCAATTTCACCAAAAAAGAATTTATATTCATCCAAAAAAATAATTATTCAATTACTGCGAGTAAAATTTTAAAAAACAACAACATGTTAATCCAACTTTAAGTTGGGTTTAAATACTAAAGAGACGGTGTCTCTGTGAGATATTAAAAAGCATCATTGGGATTCACTTTTCCTAATCGCTTCTCAGGCTTTGCACTTCACAAACTCTCTCTTCCCCCTCAGGCAGAGCTTTCAAATCGGAAAATCTTGGTGATTCTTCAATGAATAAATACACCTTAATGTGATTTTAATGGATTCCATCTGTTGAAATCAATACGTGGCGCGCTAAAATTCCACACCCACCTACTGTTAAGTGCTTTAATGCTGTCAAGCGCTCAGAGGAGCACATTTAGTTTAAAACTCGACAGCAGTCACCTCCACCGAGACAGCGCAGCCTCCCCAGCAGTACCTGAAAGCACACCAAAGTAAAACATCCACTGACACTATTTTAATAATCCAGGTCATACTAGATTTTACTTTTAAGAAGTCATTTGAATAATGACGGAAAATATGAATAGATTATCAAATTAGTTGGTGATTAACTTTCTTGAACTGACTGCAGCAGCGCTCAGTGGACTGATAACGCGTTCATCCCAGGCCCCGTCTCCGTCTCGGTGCGCTCCTGCGTGCGTGTGCGCGTTATTGGCTCCTCCGTTTAACCTCTGAGCGGCGATTTCAGGAGATCCGACGCGACCGCTTCCAAAATCTCTCTTTCTCTCTCCTCTTCCTCCCTCCTCCTCCACCCCCTCCTCTTCCTACCTGATTCAGATCTGCTCCGACGCTATGCGTATGACCGTCTCTCTCTCCCTCTCTCTCCCTCTCTCTCTCTCTCTGCAAGACGAGCACCACCGGAGAGACCCGCGCGCTGCTGCCCGCCCGCGAGCACCCAACGCCGGCGTGACGAGCGACCCAGGCCGGGCAACAGGAGCGTCACAGCCCGCCGCTGATTGAATCCCCCACACTGCGGGAGGAAGAGGAAGACATTAAACCGGCGGAGGTAAATATTTATATGTAATCGACTCATGAGAGCACAGACGGCTTTATTTGTGCAGAGGAGGTGGAGGCGCGGTAACGGTGGCCGTCCAGGTCGTTTGATTTATTCGTTCGCGTTTATGACAGCTGATCCGACGGAGTCCGTTTGAGCGAAAATTCACGACTTAAACCGCACATTGATATTTATTTCACCGCCGAGAGCTCCTCCGGTGAAGAGGCGATATGGATGGAATGATTGATCAAGCTGGCTGAGGCGCACGACAGCCTGTTGTACATCCGCGTTTGTTTGTGATTCAGTTTCCAAAAAAAATAAAAATAAAATAAAAATAAAAATAAAAGAACGCTGAAAACCTGGATGTGCATCCAGTTTTTTGTTGTTGTTTTTTTTAGAACATGTGCTGTGTTTTAAACATTTTTGGTGGCAAACGCGAAGGGACAAGGTCTCTGTGTCCACATCGCAATCAAAAACACACACACACACACTCACACTCACACACACACACACACACACACACACACACACTTACGTGCACGCCACCTGCACGCACGCACGCACACACACACACACACAGATGGGGAATCACACTTAGCGGCTCTTCCACGTGCGTAAGCGCATGCGTTAATGAGATGAGAGCACACACACACACACACACCGGCCAACAGCTGATGTAATTGCAGGTGTATTATAATAAATGGTAATTCTCATATGACCATTACCATCGCCCTTCTACTGTATCATCACTCATCTTCATCATTACCACCACCATCATCATCCGCTCCACAGGGTGTAAACGGTTTTTTTTCTCACAGGAAGTGGTGAAGAGGAACTGAAAAAAGAGAAGTTGCTGTCATTCTCACTGAAATAGTGTGATGGAGGAAGCATTAATAAATGTAGAGGAAGGGGAGGATTTGTTTACATGTCCCTTAACTTGTAGCGAGAGAGTTGTCACCCTCCCCTCCCCATTTCTCTCCTGATCAATAAGTAATTCCTCCATCTTTTCCAGAGTTGGCATCCGATTGAGACGTCAGTAAAAGGACGAGCGGGGCATCCCAGAGTTCCATTCGTCATCCTCTCCTCCTCGCCCAAGTCTCTCCTCTTTTAATCAGAAGTTCTCTCCTGCGAGCGGCAGCAGCATCGGCTTCTGCATCCTCGTCATGGCTTCCAAACTCAGCCCCAACGTCCTGTACGTGGGGGAGCCCGGCGAGTCACTGGGGTCGCCGCAAGGGGATCCTGAAAGGACGCACATCGTAAGTGTGGTCAGTCTAAATGTGAAGGAAGTTCAATTGAGCTGCAGCAGGATGACATCTGATAAATAGCCCCACTGGTTTATTTACCATTCACGAGTAATGGGACTGGATTCACAGCTACTTTAAACTGCTGACTCTGTTGAGTCCGATTGAATTTACGCATCTGCTTATTTACTTGTTATAAAAATATCCAGAGTCTTTGTAAATTATTCATTTGCCTTTTTAACTTGAAATTGGCTTGCAGTATGAGAGGAGGAGTTGCAAACTGATTCAGAGATCCACACGATTACTGCAGTTTATTTCTAATTCATTATTGTTTTTAATGAGATTTGGCTGGATTGTAATCTCATGGATATAACTTGGATTTGGAAATGAAATCTGTATCTAAATACCTGCAAATTGGCTTTGTTTCACTCTGCTTTAACATTAGATATAACGGGACAATAGATATTAATGTTAGAATCTAATCACTTGGAGTGTATCAAAGCAGTCAAATCTCAGCAGATTGAATTAATCCATGTGTTTAGAGCCAGAAGGAACAATCTGGAAGACATCCACAGAGTAAGTGTGTGTTTGTTGATGGGTAAGTACAACCCCCAAACTTCTCCCACCAATAAGAGGTCACAAAATATACATTCCAACAATACAAAAATGCAGACATTGGCTGTGACTTGAAAATAAATTGCGCAAAATAAGAACACTAATTTCACCAAGAACATCTCGCTTCTGAGAGTGGAACTTTTTTTCACTAAAAGAATGAGCAGCAAACCACAGGTAGCCCAATCAGTCAGTGCCACTTCCACAACATATGAAACCATCTATAAACATGAAGTGAAGAGGAAGAAAGAAAGAAACAGTGTAAAGATGATGAAGTTACTGGACTAACAAACACCAAAACTGTAACAGATGTGACCAAAAACAAAAGAGAACAACAGAAACACAATCTAAAACGGTCAAACTGGCAGAAAGAACTTCCACTACCGCAAGACAAAATGTACACCGTGTGGATCACCCACCCAAAAAATAATCTAAACCATCCAGGAAAGCAGGAGCATAAGCCCAACCTACAATCTGGAGGGTGGGGGGGATACACACCCACTCACCCACCCAAAGCTCCAGTGATCTGTGGAGTGACTAAATGCCACCACAGTCAAGTTGGTGCAATTAAATTCTTAACAGAAACAACACACAACAAAAGTGGACTCCGACTTGATTAGTATAATCAAGAGTTTCTGATTATTCGGAAAATAGAATTAAGAAAATTTATGCTGAAGTGAATTGCAACCAAGTATTACAATATAACGAATAGATTCATTTTAATCACAAAGTAATCCTTCTTATCCTTTTTTCAGGCTGGGGAAACTGGAGAAGAGTCATCAGACAGCGACGGAGAGCAAGAAGAGACGTCGCACAAGCTGATCCGCAAAGTTTCGACCTCCGGACAGATCAGGACAAAGGTAGGAAAAAAAACAAACGGAAAAGGGAGCATAGGTGGGATTACATAATCTGCATCTTTTCCATCCTATAAACAAGGTTTCCCAAATCTCTACCAGTTCATTCTTTGACCATCTTTTAGACTCTGGTTTTCAGATGTTTTTTTTTTTAGATTTTTTAACTGAATAAACAGCAATAATTTATAAAGAAACATTAACAAAGGGGTTAAAATCATTAGTGGAAAACTTTCGGCTCAGGCCTGGCCCTCGTCTTCCTCACTGCATCATTTTTTCTCTTCTTGAGTTTAAAGCGCTGACAGCCGATCTGATGTAATCATAACCAACTTCTCAAAGCTGCCTTTTTGGCCTCTGGCCTGTGTTTTTACAGGAAGATATTGATGGTTTGACATTTACCTCTTACTGGCAAATACACTCACACACAAATCTGCCTCATTAATTATTGATGAGCTAATATGCACGATGGGAAACATTACTTACATTGATCGATGCATATGACAACTGTCTAAATGATCATCGTATAAACGTGTGCTTGCTGAAATCATCGTCCATCACCTGAGCTGAGTATCAACTGTAAATCATACGACAATCAATAGGAAGCACAGGACACCTAGCAACCCTGTCGTCATGGGGACAGCATCCCATAAGGCCGAGTTTGTTCCAAGAGCAGATGATGGTTTTTGAATATCAGGTCTGGTATTGATTGGGTATTCTCAAATGACTTCGCTGTAATGTGGTGTCAAGGTCAGTGCACATGCCCATATAAGGCATGATAACACAACAGAGGGTTGCCATGGTTTCAGGATTCTTATTCCTGAATTTTAAATAATTTAACACCAAATTCCTTGTGAAGGTTTTCCATCTCAGTGAGTTGTATTATGACTTATTTTTTTAACTCGCTCTTCATCCAAATAAGTTGTCATTTTGAAACAGTAAAGTCATATATAAAAAAAAAGAAATAGTAAAATTGTAATTTAAATATCCTCAAATTGGAAGAACATAAAGGGTTGAGGATAAAAACTAAAGAAAAGAAAAAAATGCAGTATCATTTAAATAAGGAGATAAGTAAATGTATTTTATGCATAATGAGAAGTTCTAAAATGAAAAGTTGAAAAAATATATTTTTCCATAATTATAAACGACATAATTTTTGTTACTGTAGTATGACATGAGTTGTAATTTCCTTTGTAAAAAATATTCCAGCATGAATGACATCATCATTAATCTCTCTTCCTATTGGCTGTAAGACACAGCTGCTGCTCAGGGTGAGCTGTCAATCAAATTTGACAAAGCCAGGATTAAAGTTGTATGTATTTTTTTCTTCTTCTTCTGTGTGTGTGTGTTGATAAACCATACATGACGTGGATTAAGCTAGTTATCGAGTCTAGGATTATACCTCGGTGACAATAGTCTAAGAAGATTATCTTGTTTGTTTGTGTACATGTGAATGTGTGTATGTTTTGGATATATGTTCTGTACTGCTTAACTTATATGCGTGATTTGTTTTTATTGACAGTCTGTTAATCTTGTTTCACTTAATTTTGTCCCTTGCCTCTTGCCATTCTTGTTAGTACAACAGGCTTTTGGCACATTTGTTTATTATTATGTGAGTTGTATCTTGACATCCTGGCACCATTAGATTAATTTAGTCCCTAAATAATTGTACAGATGCAGCTATGGCCCTGAGATGTGTTGGGTATTGGATGTAATTTAGTATATGTGGACATGAGAGATGAGCTTTTTAATAATCAGGAGTCAGATGAGCACATCTTTGCTTCTCTAGAAGCCGGAAGGACAAACTGAGGAGCAATGGGCATGGCTTCAAAAGAGTTTTAGAGTAGAAGGTGAACAAGAACTAGAATAAAGGAATAGAATAAGGAAACACTTCATCATCACAGCCCCGAAAAGGGAATGGTTTTGCATGCGGTGGTCGCACAGAGTTGCTCTCTCCCTATTCTTCCTAAGTGATTTTTCTCCAGTTCTAGTAGTTGGGTTCCTCTTGGTGTAGGACAATATCTCATGTCTACAGAGTGTGTGTGTCATGTCCCGGGGGATGAAGGCATCGACTGACCCTCACCTTCCGAGCACCTGTGGGTTATGTACAGTATCACCACCAACTACCGCCACAGACTGACCCGGAGCTCGTCCCCCGGGACTCCATCTGTTACCTCATGACAAACAACCCCAGACTTTGTTGTACTCACTGCTGATCATCATAATGATGACAGTCAAACGTTGGAACAGTATCTGATTTTAGCGTTTTACTTCACATCTAACAGATGCCATTGATGGCACACATTATGTTTGTTCATACGATGCTTCTAAGTCGATCCAGTTGATCACTCCAGCGATACACGCATTTGGATCTTGTGCTAAATCTGCTATTGGACCAACAGTCACTCTCCTTAAAAGCATTTTACATGCAGATTATTGGCATTTACAGGAGTGGATGTAAACATGAACTGGTTTAGAGATCTTTGACTTTTGCATGATTGCAGAGTTTCACAAGAAACACAAGCTGTTTCCACGGTGATTTCATTCCAAAAACTGATGATATCGATTCAGGCGTCAACCGCTTAAATGCTGATCTGACTTACATAGTTTGACGTCTGATTTTATAGTCGAGTTTTGGGTGATCGACAGCCAAACTGAGAGGTTTTAACTCGGTACACGAAGGCCTCCAGCTACTCACACAACCCTGACTCCTTTTCAATTATTTTTGGGTTTTAGTGCTGTGTGATCTATGACCTCCTAATTTTATTACTGTTCTTCATTCTTGTCTTTCATTTTATTAAGTCTCTTCCAGGCTGTTACATAATCCCTCACACCATTTCTTCTTCCTCTTTTTTTCCTATACTCTCCTCCTCCATCTCTTCCTCCTCCTCCTGTTTGCCTTGCTCTCATTTACTGTGCGGAAAATAAAGGAGACACGAGAAGAGAATGAGGCGGAAGGGCAAACAGCTCCCGTGGATTGTGTGTGATTTGTGTGTGTGCGTACGTGTGTGTGTGTGTGTGTGGAGCCACCTCTGAGTAGGCCGATAATGGACGTTCACATAAAATACATTACGCCTCTCTCCATGTGGGATACAGGACAGCTGCATGCCTTCATTCTACTTCTTTATCTCTGTCACTTCCGTCATGTTGGTTTTCTAACTTTTCTTTTTTTTTAAAAAAAAGTTCTCATTTCCAAGCTTTTCTTTCTCCCAAACCAAAGTTCAAAATAAAACTTCAAAAATTAATTTTCTTCTCCTACTCCAGGAGTTTGTCCAGCCCTTTAGTAATATAACAATTCTGAAGAATTTGCACTTAAGTGTTTTTGGTTTTTTTTAGATATGAGCAATCAATTAATTTTCACTGCTTCCTACACACAACATGTTTCCTCTTAAAATAGCAGCACCACTTCCATTATATAACCAGTCGTATCTCTGCCATTTTGAGCAGTGACCAACAGGTAACGCTGATTTTTTTTTCCCGTTCCTGTGGATTTCCTGCGTGGTCCGTTGGACTCAAACCCACACCACATTTGTTCTTTTTATCTGCATCTCACTCCCGCTACAGAAATCTGTGTGGGCGTTCACTGCAATAGAGTCGAGGACGAGTTATAGATGTGTGTCTCTGTGTGCGTGTGTGTGTGTGTGTGTGTGTGTTTGTGGGACGGCAACCAGAAATGGCTTGAGGAGAGTGCATGAGTGCGTGGGATGGCCAGTTATGTGTGATGGCCGCTTTGATTTATGCCCTTGGCCCAATGCGGTGCGGCTACAATAGTGTGGGGGTCAATATTGAAAGATGGAAACAGATGCAGATAGACAAAGAGAGAAAATTAGTAAGTGGAAGACGGATGGAGGGAGAGTGGAGAGCAGCAGATCTAGTTATATAAGAAATGTGCACGGCAAATAACAGTCTCTAATATCCATATTTACCCTCACAACAGGTTGGCAGGACTGTAGAGGGGGCGGCTGGGCTATTTAAGATGTGTTATTCTGGTGCAAAACAAGTTAAGGCTGAACAAACATGGCTTCCTTACTTTTAGTGGAATAAAACACCTGAGAGGACTTTTTATTCATATTTTCCATCACTTCATTTTTCCTCTTTTTCTGTGTGTTCTGCAAAATGTAAATCAGATCTCATGGAAATCAAAAGTTGGGTAATATTTTGGATAAAAACTAAACTCGTTGATTATTATCAATATTCCCGTTAGTCAAATGAAGATAACGTGACTATTTATAGCTTTTATTTAAAGCTTTTTACGTGTGTCCCCAGTGGAAACCCTTAAGAGTTGAGATGACTGCATGGAAAGAGTGGATGGAAATTTATACCGTTTTCCATTTACTTCTGATTTTACTCTCAAAATTAAATTCAAATTTGGATTCTGACTCTGATGCTCTCTAGAAAAGATTGTGTTTAGCATTAATGTAGATTCTAAGAATCTAAAAGCATTTCGTCGAATAATCATTTTGCAGAAAACATTAACATTTTCTTTCTGAAGAACCCGCTTTATTTGCAGTTTTTTATTGGAGCAAAGTAGAAAAGTTTTAACAGTTTTTACTTTATTTTAAATTTCATTTTCAATGTTGTAGAAGAAGCAATTTATTTTTTATATTTGCAGTGGATGTGCCTTGTCATGATCCAAAATATTCATGTATTATTAATTACTGCATAAAATTACCGTTGGTCATACACGTGTGTCTACCTGATGTAGATGCTGAGTCGGCTTGTTTGAATGAATCAGCGCTTGTTAGCTTGAGCCTGGAGTTTCGATTGATTTGACATCCTGGTTCTCTGAGTCATCAGATTATCCATTAAAGAGACTATTAACACCAACAAAATCAGGAAGTCTTAGTTTTATGGGATGGTATATATTGATCTTTTGTTTTTCTCATAATTTTTTTTTTACAATAGCAAAAAAATAAAGAATAAAATACAACTGTAGATAATAAGAAAGAAGTGACTGATAAAGATGATAGAAAAGTGTGCTCCACCTCCGTTTCACAGTTTATCTTTTGAGTCTTGTCTTATTTCAATCACTGTCCTTTATTGCTGCCACCTGGATGCGTTTTATTCCGCATGCCTTGATCTCTAAATGCCCGCCCCTGTCTCTCTTCTTTGACCTCTGTTTTTCATCATCCTATCTTCTGTTAACGCTGCTGAATACTTCTTGTATGTTCTCTTCATTTCAATTTGTGCCTTTTGTAACTTCCTGTAACTTATTGTAACTTGTAACTTAGCAAGTAAACCTCGGTGTATTGGCGATACATCCTTGTATTGATCCCACTGTCATTCCTGCTCCGTCTTCATCCTGACCCTCCCTTTCTTTTTCTTTTTTTTTTTACTCCCCATCTTGCCTCGTCATCCCTCCGCCTCCTTGCGGCTGCAAAGTCTGAACCTCCATTAGACACGAGTCTGGGTGATGCCATTTAGAAAAGTGTGTGTGCAAATGTGTGTCGTGAGGCAAAGTCAACAAGTTCTCTACAGCGACTGCGTCTGGCGTGGTGACACTCAACGTTGGAAATGCACTAATGATGAGGAGACGAGAATATTGCTAGTGAGTGTGTGTGTGTGTGTGTGTGTGTGTGTGTGTGTGTGCACGTGTGTTTTAGTCACTAATGAACTAATTTGCACCCTGGTTGCAGCTGTGTGTGTTTGTGTCACCACTAATGAGTGAACACATTTCAGTCTTGACAGGCGTGGATTTGTCTGTGTGTGTGTGTGTGTGTAGACACGCAGAACTGCTGATGTGCTATCATGTGTTATCAATCAGTAGTGTCTGGGTGTGTGTGTGTGTCCACAGGCTTGTACTATTTATCACATACTTGTCTCTCTGCTGTCGGATGCCTAATGGAGACTGACAACAGAAAGCACGAGTTTGTCTGAGCTGATATTTCCTGTGTCAGAGGGATGGTTTTCTCTCAGCTGGGAAAGTTAGCTCGAGCTAAGTGGTTTGACTTACCTATAATAAGCACTAAAGAGCAATTTAACATCAGGATCATGCTTGTATGTCCATTAGTGAGCAGACGTTTGGCTCAGAACTTCTACATATTGTCTGGATTTAATCCGTTGAACCAACATCACCTCTGGTTCTCATGGAGGCACTCAGAGGACTCGTTCATGAATGAAAGATGGGATTATCATTGTCGCTGACTTCTAGACAAATAAGCTGAAATTTTCAACAACTGTCAGACAAAAAAACAATCATATTTTCTGCAAATAGAGATTCAATATATCAATATATCAAAAGGGAATGTCATATCGCTGATCTTGCAAGAAACCTTCAGCTTAGCTCAGGTGTTTCCCTACGTTTCGTACCGATGTTCTTCACGCGTTACTTCACACACAAGTCTGTCAGCGATCTCGAAAGAGTCTCAATGTCTAAAGCAGTTGTTTATAACTGATGAAGCTTCTTGGATGAAATGCTAAAAAGAAAGTCCAGTCTCTTCAACGTTAACTTTAATGAACAAACTGGCTAACCAAAGTCAGACTTTGAGATCAGAATATCCTCATCTGCTTGTAACTAGTGGTCAAAACATTAAATAAGCAGTTTATGTTTGGTGTTATATAAAATTTGCCCGGTCCAATCTTCAAAAGGTATTTTGTTATAATGATTATATATTATATATATTATAATTATTGTAGTCTATAAGATGAATGCATAAAAGTCGTAACAGAACAAGAGCATCAGTTTCTAATTGCTGGAAATGGGAAGTTTTTCTTCCTATTTTTGTTGGCCTTCTCACTTTGTTTTAGTATGTTTTTAAATTTAAGGTGTCTAATAAGTGACTTCTGACTTATGTGCAGTATTTTGCAGACTGCTGTTGAGGTCGTCTTCTTTATTGAAAGAAAGGAAATAAATACACCGGCTGATTATGGAAGGAAGAATGAAGGACAAGCTAATAAAGTTGACTAAGAAGACAACTTTTCATCTGATATTCTGCTGCTGTCATTACATACAGTTTGCCCCGTCACACTCATACTTCTGTTCTGCTTTGTGTCATTCATAGTTTCCTCTTTTTAAATCTTCTTTTCTAGTTTTTTTTTTTTTTTTGCATTTTTGTACTTGTGTGAACCGTTTGTTTGCTTTTTTTTTTTAAACTCCTCTATTGCTTCGTCTGTCTTTTCTTTCTGTGACCAAAATTAGATTTCTTGAAACCTCTTCGACAGGAAGTGCGAGCGTCACCACACAGAAACACACACACACATACACAAACACACACACACACACACAGAGAAACACACAAACGCAGACGTTGCTTTTGCAATGCTGCTGCACTGACAAATCCAAAAAACAAAAAGTAATTCACTTAATTTTTTTAATACACTTGCAAAAGCTGTGTGTTTGGGCCTTGTGTGTGTGTGTGTGTGTGTGTGTGTGTGTGTGTGTGTGTGTGTGTGTGTGTGTGTGTGTGTGTGTGTGTGTGTCCATACCCCCTGATGTGAAGTACTGCATGAAGAGTAGCAGTATGAGTCAGCGGCTTAAAAAAAACAACACATTTGTTAATGACACTTGATGTAAAGCCTGCGGTCTGTGTCTGTGTGTGTGTGTGTGTGTGTGTGTGTGTGTGTGTGAGTGTGTGTGTCCGTCCTTGACAAAGGAAGAGGACTTTGTGTGTGTGTACAGTTTGGTTTTTTTCCACCAGCTTTATTTGCTATTCTTCCATGAGTACTTTTCCACCAGGTACCGTAATTACATTGATGATTATTGCCTCTTGCCTACCTGCTGATGTTTGTCCATCTGTTATTGCGGGGCAAACATGTTGCACCGGGGTAAATTCCTGTATGCAGCTGCAGAGATTATAGTCCCTCATTGAAGATCTGTGTCCTTGTGGAGGTTAGAATTCGAGGCGATTCCACCTTCATGGATCCGTAGGCTTCAAATGATTGGTCTGATTTTAGTTTCCTGAAACCAATGATTTTACATGGTTAAGCCTACATTTACATTTTGCAATTACATTAAAAATTACATTTTGAAAAGTTTGTACTTTAAAATAAAGTAAAGCCACAGCCAGTCGAGGGTGTCCTTACTTTTAGAGGCTTTCCATGCACATCCATCTGGGAGTAGACCCCAGAACTTGTGAGCGGGATTATATTTCCCATCAATCCAGAGAAGGCTTTAGGATCCCCTAGGATGGGGCTGTAAAGTCCTGCTGGGGAGGGAAACATCTGGAATACCTGGTTTAGTCCACTTCCACTGTGACACGACCCCAACTAAGCTGAAGAACACGACTGGATATGTCCAATTTTTTTTTTTTTTTTTTATCAAGTGGATGCACATTGCCTGGTGAGAAAAGAGAGAGTCCAGCCAATTTGTTAGAATTACCTTTAAGCAATATTCCTGACAAATCCTGCAGACTCTTTCCAGCATTCATCATCAGACCGGCAATTGCAAAGAATGAAAGAATTTAAATTCCAAATTGGAAACCGTAAGGCATGTTCACCTCAATAGCAGTGGCACAGAAAATTAAAAATTAACTTCCACAGAGGCAGAGAGAAAGAAACAAGTGTGGTGAAAGTGAAGAGCCACATACTTTTTTTTTTTTTAAATGAACTGTATTCTGCTTTTTCCTGTCGTCATATTCAGTAATTCAGCATTTCGTTAGCTGCTCGGGTCCAACGCGGCGGTTCTGTCACGTTGAAGCCAGACTGAACTATGGGGGAACGTTTTGATGTCTCCTCCTCAGTGAGAAGATTCCTTTTCCATGTCATGAACCTGCGTCGGCGTACATTTCATTTCCTGCTCAGTGAAGTGCAGGACTCCCCTGTGTGCTCCTTGTTCTTATTGCTTCACAACCACTACAGCTTATTGTAATTGTGCCTCTTCTAATCCGCGCCGTCACCCTTACGTATGTGTGTGTGTGTGTGTGTACTATATAAGCTGTGATTTGAAAGCGGATGCCAGATGGTGAATACGATGTGCTGCATCATGCAAATAGTAAATGATGGAAACCGAAACCATGACCATGCACTAAACAGGATCAGTTCCAAGGAATGGGGGCTTAACAATTGTGCGTTTTTCCTACTAGCCTCCTATATCATCATCCGTATCCATGCTTGAAAGCACTCGAGTAAACCCACATCTTCAACCTGGAAAGACTTCCAGTTAGAAAATATCAGTACAAAACAGATCGTCCATTAACCTCAACTTAATCAAACTGATGTTTCTGCTTTAACTTCAGCGCTTTTGCATTTTTTTGAGTCGATGTTGAGACAAGATGTTTTGCAGGAGATACAGAGCAGACGTCCAGATCTCAGCTTCTGTGGGTTTCTGCTCCCCTTTCCGTCTGTTTTGGCTGCCTGAATTCCAGCTGGCGTCCGACGCGCTTCATTTCATTTAAGCAAAAAAAAAAAAAAAAATCTGGCACATCTACAGCATCTAAATTAATGAGATGAAGATGAAGACATGTTCAGTTGGACGGTCCCACTTTGTAACTCAGGCTGATGAATCCAGCAGATTCGATCGCGCCCATTCTTGCTTAGTCCAACTTTTAAACAATACGTTTTACTAAAAACATCCCTGTCTTTTTTTTTCCCCTGATTGCTGATGCCTTCTTTCTTCTTCTTCTTCTTCTTTTCTTTTGGAAGTCTAAGCCAGCAGGGCTTTTAAAAACCTTTTTTTTTCACAGTGCACTTGGCGTTGCAGAGGCTTTCCAGGCTTGGAACAAGGTTTTCTCCCCCCTGGGACAAGCCAAGGACACAACCGGTACAAAAAAGATGAGGACAAGACGATTTATAATCATATTAAGAAGCCCAGCCCAAAGTCGTACAAATGCCAATGCCTCGCTCTCATTTCCATCTCCTCGTCCCCGACTCTGCCTTTTTGTCTCTCACTTGCTTCAGTGTCTGCCACTCTCGCTTTCCTTAGTCATCAGGCTCAAAGCTGAGCCAGACAGTGAATCATGTTGGAGTTCTAGGTATTGGCAAGTTATCACAAAGACAAAAATACCTCCCGTTGCCTTTTTTCCCCCCCTTAGGTTTTTAATCTTGATAATGATACTCCCACACAAAGTCATGTAGGGGCGCACGAACACACCGCCCACAACAAAATGACTCCTACTGGACGCAAACTCATCCTCAAACGCAAAAACACTCAGACCTCGCCGCGATCAACTGAGGTTTGCGAAAAAAGAAAAAAGCCGCACATCCTTTAAACGAAGAAGCTTCCTGTAGTTCTAAACAAAGAGCCGATCGAATGTCGCTGTAAACAATGAGAGAGGAAGGAGTGGAAGAGAAGACGGAAGAAGATGAAGGGTGGACGGCGAGATGGGGACGTTTGGGTGTAATGCTGGCGATGTGTCATGTGGTCTGAGTCTTCTGTGTGTGTGTGTGTTTTGGTGTTTTATTTTCACACAAATTGAAAGAAGTGTTCTACATACCCTCTGTGTGTGTGTTAGCATGTGTGTAAGCTCTCTCTCTCTCTGGGTCACACACACACACACACACACCTTACTGGATGAGCATTGTGGTAAATCAGCAGGTGAAGGCAGGAGATTGGAGCTTTGAAACCTGGCCTGAAAGTGGCTTCTGGGGTGTGTTCACCAGGAACGTGTGTGTTTGCATGTGCGTGTGTGTGTGTGTACGTATGCAAAACTGTGTGAAGTGACAGAACTGCCAAGATGATTTATCCTAAACATGCATTGAGTGTAGAAGTAGCAGCTAAACACTGTTCACAATAAACACTGTTACTATAATTTTAAAATGCTAACCACAATTAGCAGAAAAAAAGCAGAAAAACCTATGCAGAAAAAATTTTTACCTACAGATTTTTTCACAATTCTTTTGCAATTTTTCCTCGATCAATATCCACGATATACAGTTTCTTGTACAAAAGAACCGAAGGCACCGGATTCAGTGTTTCTGGAGAGTGACCCCCACCCACTGGGGGCCTGGGTGTGATGATCTATGATCTATCCAGTCCCCCACCTTTAAGGTAGTGTGACAGTCACTCATGTAAATTTAAACCACACTGTAGGTGACATGCTCTCATTTTGAAAATAGTTGACCTCCATTTGAAGGAATTAAATAGAACCCACCCCCCAGTCTTGTGAGTGATGATCCAATTAGAGTGCAGTAATTAAAGGAACAGCCTACCCAAAAACTGATATTTAGTCATTAACTATTCACCCCCATGTGGATGAAGTTTCTTAGCTTTCTAAATATTGGTGGAACTTTGTAGTAAAACAGTTTTAAATTCTCCTCGATGACAGAAGATATTAATAGAAAAACAAGAACTGAGATCAAAATCTAAATTTTATTTTTTAACCTCTTTAGCCTCTATGCTGACAGAATTATGGGATGGACTCAAATGCTTGAATGGAGGAGATCAACTTTGTGGTTGCGTCACAGAGGAAGTTGTACATCATCATACGGTACAGTGAGCACTAACGCTTTTAGCATTGAGGCTACAGTGCAGATGCTTTAAAAAGAATCTGGTACATGCTGGTCAAAAATTCAATCAAAATTCGTAGTTCTGGAGATTCTAAATTTGTGCATGTCATAGTTGCTGCCTTGCATCAGATCATTTTCATGTTATTAGCATGTTGGAAATCTGTAGCCTCATCTTTTTTTAAGCTATGAGACTCCAGGATTGTTCGTCGACACGGAAATTTAACCCCAACTTTGCATCGACACAAGATGTTTTCCAAAATGCATATTTTTGTGTGAACTGATTCGCTGCAACATGTCCAAAATAATGGCTTTGTAACATCAATCCGTTTGAAACTAATGCAAACATTTAGTTGTACTTCATCGCATCGACAAACAAATTAGCAGCTTTGTGACTTTGCAGATCATCTGTGTGGAATTGGACAATCATTGCTTAGCAGGAAGGCATCCGGCGTTATGTTTGTGCGTCTCGTCTTCAGACGTCTGTTTGCATGAGATTATGATGAAATTCCCCTCCTGTGTGTTTCTGTGTGCGGCGGCAGCTTTTAAAGCCAGGATTCCCCTCAGTCTGACGGCTAGTCGCAGCAATCGGAGACGTACAGATGGAGCCCTGGGAGTCTTCTCTATAAGCGAGCACACACACACACACACACACACACACACATATGTACAGACACACTCAGAGTGAGACACACTCACACGTCTGTCATGCTTTCTGCCACTAACCACTCAGCAAACGCCTTTGTAGAATCTATTTTTGTCGACCATGTCTATGTTTGAGAAACTGGGCTGATTCTAGACATGAGCTGGTCCAAGCCCCCCAACATCCTCTCTGTTTATGCATCAAGTCCTTTTCTTCCTCTTCTCTTTCATCATTTTTCTTGTTTTTCTCTTCCTTCACTCATGTTTTTTTAAAAACTTTTATCCAATTCTTCTGTCTGTGTTTGTTTTGTTTCTTCTAGTCATTTTTGCTTCTTCTTCTTTTAATTCTATTTTAATTCTTTCTCTCAGTGGGTTCATTGGTGTGAGTGAGGAACCAGCTTACTGCACAGTCCTCAGTCTCATATATGTGAACCCATTCTCTCAAAGCAGTTTGAGCCATTACCCATCACAAATCCTGAGGTCACAGAGTGTAATATATTTTAAAAATCATTTTATTTTGGAAAGGGACTTCTATAGTGAGATATAGTTTAATTAAATTCTATAGTAATTGATCATACTGACCATTTTAAATTTAATGTAAATACATTTAATTAAACAAAGAGTAGTAGTTCTTATGGTGTAAATGTTTAAGCATGTTTTTATATATTTATGTACAACTATTTTACAAAATATATTGACCAATTAAAAATCTTTAATGATTCTCTTCTTCTTAAATTAAATTGAAACATTAACTTGACTCTTTCTCCTTCTACCCAAATGGATGACCCAAAATGTATGATTGTGCAAAAAAAAAAGAAAAAACAGTTCTGAGGAAAAAACAAAAGCTAAGGTCACATAACTTTATAATAATTTAATCATTATTTGTGTTTTTTTTTAATATTTAAAATGCAATGAAAACGGAGAGATGGCAGCAAAAGCAGGTTGACTTCTCTTTGTGGTTTCACAGAATACTTTAAGTTTGATTTACGTGACTAAGAAAAGCTTGTTATGACGCAGAAATTATTCTGGTTAATATAAAGCAGGTGTTGACCCACATCAACACATACTGTAACCTTTAGCTTTCCACACATGTGTGCTGGAGGTTAACATTCAAACGGTTCGTGTTCACAAGCAGCTGCATGTCCAGATTTTTCTCACAGCCTAATGAACGTCATCCTTTATGAAACCCAGAAGAATTTCAGCCTGAGCCACAAGAATTCAAACACGTACAGCGCCGCAATCCGCATGTTGTAAAACACCAACATAGAAGGACTTGTCTCCATTTTTAGAGTCACTTCTGGGACATGGAGGCTAAATTTAGAAGGTCATTTTGTTAAACAAATATCAGCATGTTGGAATACTGTCAAAACACGCTGTCCACGTGTTTCCGTCGGTCTCTGTGTTTATGCGTGCGAATTTATCTTCTTCTT
This sequence comes from Antennarius striatus, assembly GCF_040054535.1. NCBI lineage: Eukaryota > Metazoa > Chordata > Actinopteri > Lophiiformes > Antennariidae > Antennarius > Antennarius striatus. Next base: position 3,142,579 of record NC_090798.1, on the reverse strand, counting down.
GGACAAGCACATGTGGCTGCAGAGTGATGTTATTTTAACTTTATACACACACCAAAAAAGAAAAAGGAAAGGTAGAGCTGACCGGTGAGAGAGCAGGGAGTCTGGTTTCATCAGCATGAGAGGTGGGATGAACATACATGTAACCTGTGTAGAAATACAGGCCTCTCTGCTTGTGCAAAACACCGTTAGTGCAATGTATGTCAACCATATTTCACCAGCTTAGATGTGTCTTTCTGGGATGTATGAGGAAGTAAAATATAAGAGGAAACTATATGATGTCTAGCTATCATTTTACCAACAGCATGTTTTGAGTTAAATAGTCAAGAAGTCACATTTTCTAGCGGGTAATATAATTAACGAAGCCATGAGCTGGTTTTGTTCTCGTTGAGTTTGGTTTGTGAAATTTGTCGGATTTTATTTATTTATTTATTTATTTATTTATTTACATGAAACTAGTTTTGTTGTTGTTGGTATTTTCCTTTGCATGACAGACATTTTGCGTGTTGATTTTGATCAATTCTGTCGCCAACTAGTGGTCCGGCGTCAATACTACAATATTTTTATTTTAAAAGGAAACATCACTTTTTAGCCAAATTGATGCTCTCATTAAAAAAAATGAGGAAAGTACTTCAATTAATTTAATTTAATTTAATTTTTTAAGTAATAAGATCTCAGTCTTTATGAGATCTCGTTGTCAATTATAATAGACAATGAGACACTCCTTAAACTTCCTTAGAATAGAACTAGATAAAGATATGGCTAGTTTTCTGGTTACACAACAATGGTTTTACCTTAATAGTATAAAGTTCTGTTGCATTTGACCTGTTTATGTACATGACGTTGACATTTTGGGGCTATGAAAACAGGTTCCAGAGTGTAGACTTTGGATGCCACCATGTTTTCACCATGGAGAAGACACAAGTCACAACTCCTCTGATGGTGCAGCTCTGTTTTTTGCATGCCAGATACAGCTTTTTTTCATTTTCAGTAACCAACATTTTAATTTGTTGGTGTCTTGACATTAAATCAGTGATATTGTCAAGATTATGTGGAGATCACACACACTATGAACACATTTCAGAGCCTTTCATGCAATCTTTGTCAGGATGCTCCAAGCCAAAGTGTCTAACCGGCCAACTGGCAATGGCGTCTCTGGAGGAACAGTGTGAAGAGGTGTTACAGATTACAGATCTTGCATGTGATAGAAGCAAATGAACAAATGACAAGTGGTTCACAAAGGAAGATGAAGCAAAGGGAAAGCAAGAGGGGAAAACTGTATGGAGGTAAAAGAAATGAGAGAATGGGAAGGAAATGGTCAAAGAAGAGCAGGACAGATGCAAAAACACCACCAGCGTAAAACTAGAGGATGAAAAAGAGGAAATAATGAGGATGAAGAGGTGTTGGTAAACAGATGGCCTGGATAATGGAAGAATGGGCAACGGGAAGAGAGGGGAGGGCGTAATTGATTGGAGGGGAAGAATGAAAGTTAATCAGGAAGAGACAGACAATTAGGTAAAGAATGAGAGAACACCACCTTTTATTTGCCCCCACTTGGGCGCCGTTACTCTAAAGCCACCAGACAGTTCTTACACCTTCGTGTACCAACAACTGATTTCATATTTTTTAAATATTATATTTGGGTTCAGTGAAAATTATAATTATCGTAATTAACTTCTTGCAGCCTTGACAAAATGGTGAGAATGGAGTAAATCGTAATCTGAGCGGAAAAATATTGACATTAAGCAGCCCTAGTGTGAAATGTAGCGACATTAGATATCAATGTTGATTATATTAGGCGTCTACATTGAGAGATTAATATCTAAAATGGTGCTTATAGCTTAAAAATAGATGTTTGATTTCTGGCTGTTAATCTTTTGAACTCTCTACAGCAGAACACAAACACATGAAAATCTCACACGTATAGAATTGCAAACACGGGTGTAAGATTTAGATTTCCAGGCAGTTGAAAAAGACCATAGTGAAATTTGAGCGAGGAGAAGCGAAACATTAAACTGAATAATAACCAAGTAAAATGAATCTTGTTCAAACAGTAACACAACTGAAGCGTGTTGACCCAGAAATGTGACACTGTTCTTAATCTGAAGCATTATATTCCAGGCACACATAACACAGTCTTCATATCACGTTTCATCGGTTGAGATTCACCAAAATATTCAAGGATAGATTATGAGAGGTTCATTCATTAATATTATAAACTAAATTAACACTGTTTAAAGAGTGTAACTCCACCAAAAACTCTGCTTAACCTCAGACCACCACAAAGATTGGTAGAAATTAGAAAAAATGCCAAACAGAGATGAAAGTTATGGAAAAAATATCCTTTTCCTTTAATCCAGATTGACAGATTAATCTGCATAAATTTTATCAAGTCTTCTAAATCATGCTTTTTGCAGATCTTTATCCACCATTGCTTGTTGTTGTTTTTTTCTCTCCAACGTCTGAGGCTAACAACAATGAAAACTTAATCAAATGAGGTAGAAAATGAACATTTGTCACCATGAAATGAAAGAATATCCTGTAGAGATGGAGCTAACAAAGTACAGTACTCTCTGACAAGT